>NC_143549.1:89260000-89596250 GCF_054136105.1 Typopeltis vanoorti
AGGGTTCTTTTTTGTATGTAAGACCTTAATATGTTAACTGTTAGCAAGTTTCGGGCATGATTTTCATACGGTTAATTTAACGCAGTGTATCTTTTGAACTTTTTTTTTTTCAGGAGACAATTATTCATGCCATTGTGTCAATGAACTGTAGAAATAACATTTCAAATTATCCAAATGGTTGCTCCAGGGAATTCGATAAAAGATAGACTTTATATTCGAAATGGATCATACATTATGCAAATCTTATCTCAGGTTTAAAGGTCTCGTCTAATTTAAACTTTTCACTATGATTCTGTTGCTACAAAAAATGTGCAGGATAATATCAAAGATGTATTGGTTGGTTGTTTAGATTACACCAAACCAACCAAGGCTTGGAGATGGTGCATGTTCGATGACCAGTTTGCATGGTTATGCGGAATGAAAATTCTAAGATTTCCGGAGGGAGTGGAAACATGCCACCCCTCTCTCTCTCTCTCTCATATATATATATATATATATATATATATATATATATATATATATATATATATATATATATATATATATATATATATATATATATATATATATATGAGGTAATACACCTGAAAATGTGGCAGCCTTAATGAGTGATATCGCTCACGTCTCCCCCACTTTTTTTTACAAAAGCTCAACTCATTCACGTCCTAAGGATATTAAGCCTTTGAAAAATGTATTTATTCACGTCCTAAGGATATTAAGCCTTTTCGTAACAGAATTGCATTATCGCAGATAGTGCTATTTTATCTCGAGTGTGAGAGTGTATACATCTTAATTATTCACGTCGTTGCACAGTCTACAAAAACCAAAGATTTACAGCTACAGGTAGCACATAATGTCGCAAAAATTTAACAAATGCGTATAAATACGAGTGTTTTGTGATGCTCTGTATTTAACATGATATTACTTAGCGTTTATGTTACTGCAATTTGAGACTTCTATGAAATTTTTAGCAATTCATTTTTTTTTTATTGAAATCAAGAAGAAAAGGAAAATGCAGTCGTTATGATTCTTCTACTTATTCTTCTTTGGATTTGGGTTATTTGGATTATGATTCTTCTTTAGATTTGGGTGTTTATGGGACCTGTTTTGAGGGACACAAAATCCGAGTTTCTGGGAGAGAGAAAAAAAAAAAAACCCTTCACTTCCGTACGAAATCGGCTAACTCGCCTTTAAATGATAAAGGTTCTTCATGTCACAGACGCCTGAGACTCCAAAGCTACAGTTACTGCGTCATTATTATTATTATTTATTTCACTTCAAAACTACATTAAAAACAATGACTAACAATATATAGTTGAGTTTATATTTCAATATTTGGTGAGGAGGGCTATTTTTAAATTTTATCTACTTGAATGTTCATTTTTCCGATATATCGTGTTAAATCTTTATAACACCACGTTCTCATTGTTTTTGGTATTAATTAATGTATAATATCACAATCGCCAAATGTTTCTCGACTCGACCATTCCGAATGGTAGAGATTAATCTATCATAAACCATACACGTGGACTATTATGATAATAGTTAGACACGTGGAATCATACGTTGTGAACAAGCCGATGAAAGATATACTACCTGCAGAAAACGAAATTTGTAGTTAAATTATGGGAAACATGCATTTATGGTCAGCAGACGCATGCGTCAACCTACACTTATCGACTTAGTTGAGTGCATCTCTCTCTCAGCAGGGAATGAATTAGACCCAACTATTATTCCGCTGGTAGTTGTTGGGGGATTACAACTAAAACCACCTAAGTCTATAAAGGCCAATGCATTATGTTTGTTAAATGTGTGTTCATTTAGCTGGTTTTCTGGTTCTAATTTCCACAAGGAAAATCCTGTCGCCTCCGTGTGAGATCAACTGTCATTACATGGCTTTCGTAACTGCTGCATCTTCGGCGCACCTGACGGTAGCAAAGATAATGGACGTTCTGTGAGAGGACAGACACAGTTGACAACTGTAAAAGACGATGACGGGAATGTGGATTATGACAGTAACAGTGAAATATTGGCATAGCAGCAACGAAGACGCTCCTTTCTGGCAAAATTACTGTGCAAGATTTGCTAGCTATGATTAAAACACTATTTATGCTATTACGTGACAACATTAATTGTCAAAATAAATATATAATTTATTGATAAAAAAAATTAAAATTATATGCCTGTATTTAGAACTCTCGACAGATCTGTGCCGTTTGGTGAGCATTATACACACGCGAACTTCTATTTTACCTTGGACTTTGGGTCTAAAGTACGGATTGAGAGTTCCGGTAAATCTAGCCTCGTAATCCCTATATATGTTTTAACAGCGATTGACGAAGAAACAGTAAAACGATGAGGCTATAAATACGTAATTTTTTCTTGAAATATGACTTAATTGAAGCTAGGAAGTTGTAGGTGATCGAAATATACAATTTTCGCACATCTGTCTATTTACATCCGCATATTTACATGATAGTAAAATAATTATCATATTATTGGCCTAGTATCAATAGAACTTTTAATTGGTAGACTGATGCAGGTCGACTCATACAGAATACCAATGAAAGCAAAAATTGGAACATAATGGCTTGCAATTGATTTGTCAAGGGGAGCATATTACGATCTTGAAGGGAGGGGGGATCTTTGAAAACAAAACAAAACTCAATAGTATAGTTTTGTTTTGTTTATACGTTTGTCAATAATAATAATAATAATACTGCCCAATAGTAATCAAAAACTTCTTTCATTTTTCATGTTAATTATCTCCTGCACTAGTACGTTTATAATTTCAGAGAGAGAGAGAAGGAAGAATATCAGAACAGAAGGTACAATACTCATAAGGTTCACTATGTTTATCGTTTAACGGAACACCAATTAATCAAAAGTCAAGGTTAACCACCAATAAATAGCCAACGGACACAAAGAAAGGCCCAAAGTTTCCACCAATGATCTCACGTTACAAATACGCAGCAAAGATATTAATGAGATTCGTTTGTTAAGTAATTCACAAGAAGATAAGAAGTTATCTCTCGTCTCCACTAATGGTTTTTCTAAACATAATTTATCAAAAGATTTCTCCCTTTATCTGACAAATATTATAATTACTACAATGAATTAGTGCAAATAGCATATGCGCTAATTATTCCATAATTTAGAGATAATCAAACTGACTTACCTGGAAAACACGTAATCGAAAGATCCGATTCATCACTAGTAACCAAATTGTTAGTGCCATCGTCATTTACTCTTTGTCCCAGTTAATTTAGTTTCTCATCGCACTTTTTTTTTTTTTTTTGACGAGTCAATAAGGTAAGTACAAGAAAAATAAAACATCATAATTTCATCAGACAATGCGAATTTTGTCTTCCAAATACGCACCTTTGTTTTGCTCCATTTTTAGCTATTCCTGCACAAAATATTTAGTAATCGGGAATATTATTCATTTACATAATCTGTGCTGTGAAAGTTCTAGTTAAGCAGGTGTTATGGCGTCATGTACAATTGTAATGATCGAACTACTACTAACTTGACTGACATACACACATCCCAACTTGGACTTCGGTATAGCAAGTGACATCGCTCTTTCCCACTCAGGGATTACCCAAAATATAACCATGGTTAGTATACTGAGTGTCTCGTACTACTCACATTCTGGCTCCGTGCCCGCTGCAAACATCACAGTATCTATAGATGAATGGGAGACAAATATGGAACGCGAGGTTAACAGCCATGAGAGTATAAAATAAGAGAGAGGAGGGGAGGGGGGGGGAAGAGATGGTAACATGACACACTGATTGTATGCTCATATTACCAACATTCTTTCTCTGTATTGCAAGTATTTTCTTTCAAGGCTTGCAACTGTTGAGTGAGAGAAATAATAAAAATGAAATATATAGTCTGATCAAGAGCGTCTAGTTAATGTTATTTAAATTGCATAAATTAAACATGAATATGCTTTTTATTTATAGATTTTTTTTTCTGATTGAAAATATATAAAATTTAGTACATTTATTAGTAATATATACATTTAATTTTAGACCGCCAGCAAGAGTTTGAGAAATCTTTGCAATGTCGGGATTTTTTAAAAGATTTGTTTATAGAATTTTTCCCGAATAACAACGCAACATGATTGAGCAATTAAGCTTATTTCAGAGTTATTTTACAAGATTTATTTTAAAGTAATTAAAAATATTCATATTGTCATTCATGCAGAAATAAAACTAATTATATTAAATAACGTATTTTTTAAAATCTTATTGACAGTTTGTAGTCGCTTCACGAAAGAAAGATATATAAACAGAATAAGGGAATGAATGCATATTGTACTTCGACTCATATTATGTGAGCATTGAAACATACGGTATCTGTATAATTTTGACGAACGTAAAATTAACACTTACTCTTTCTTGTGAATTTCATTTCATTATTCTGACGCTTTTGACATGTGAATAGCAAACAATACAAATGGTTTCAGACGGTACGTCATGTTAAGAATAGAAAAACGAAAAATCCATTCGTGTTACAGGATGAACAAAGACAAAGAACAAAATTAAAACAGGCGAAAACAAGCATACTGTAATTTATTAACCGTAATTAGTCAAGGGTAAGTTAAGAGACTATTCCATTAGCGAATCTAACTGCAGAGAGCTGGTAAACCCAAAGTGCATTAGTATTAATACCGTGATAGGGGCTAAGAGTTAGATAATGACAAACCAACCAAGAGATCAAACAAGGAACTTGCAGCTTCAGCCTCTATTAAGTGAGATGATGATCTAACACCGAGCGATGGCATTCATCTCTCACCTGTTTTGGAAAGTTGTTACATTATTTATCATACCGACAAATTGTAAATTAACAGGCGGTGTTGTAATTCGCCACAAATCGCCGCACTATTTACGCCACTGCGGAAAACTACCAAAAGTGCTCATTATAAGGAAAATAGTGAAAGAAGAACTTATTACTGCCGAAAAATGTCCCGATATTTAATAGTATCATACTGACTGAATGTGCATATAAAACCACTCGTAAAAATAGACTTCCTATTAGATGCATTACTCATTACGGTTGCTCTAAGTTTTGGAAACAATAGCAGAAAGCATGTCATTATTTTAGATTAACTGGCTCGATGAAAATATTTTAAATATCATTAAATAGATCAAAATATACATTAAATATCATTAAATAGATCAAAATATACATTAAATATCATTAGAGAACGAACCATCCTATATCATTTAATGAAATAATGTAAGCTAATCACTCGGTCAACCAGCACGATTAATTATAATTTTAAATAATTTTCCGAAAATAATTCTTTATAAAATAAATAAAAAAAGTCATCTTACATTTCAAGGTATCTTGTAAGTAATCTTTCGGTTGTAGATGATTACCGTCGTTCGGAAGAAACCACGTGCTTATATCAGGTCTTAAGTTTCTTGAAAATGTTCCATGTTTGGTCTTTAAAGGGAAGTTCTGGGATTATCTAATCTTAATCCTACCACAGTACTAATAGTGTCATAGGGTGTCAACTTTTCGTGAATGGGATTGTCAAACATAAATAAATAAACCAAATAAAATGAAATAAGTACTGTAAATAAAAATAATGAAAATTTTTGATTGAAAGAAATTTACTCTTAGAAATAATTTTGATAATGATTTTTATTGCTGTTGTCGCAGGTATAAAGTAATCGAAACAACCTTGTTCACGCGACACACGCACACACACACAAACAATACTTCAATCAATCTTTTATGTTCTGACTAAATTAAGAGAGTAGAACCATTCGAATTCAACTCGGATAATAAAGCCCACTGGAAATAATATTTCAAACCAAATACATTAATTTCGCACTGGTATATCTGAAAAGGAATATTAATATATCATGACCTTTTATGTTTTCCCTTAACATGTAATGATATTCAAATTTCCTTTTGTCATACTGATCACTGATTATTAAGTGGTATGAAAACGTACACGTGAGTTCATAATATGCCACACGAATGCGTTTGTTTTGAAATTGCAGCCGAAGCATTTAAATACTATGCAATGAGGCCAGTGTATTATATCTATAAATTGCTTGTGGTTTTCTGGCCGTTTTGCTAATGAAAAAAAAAATCCAAGTTTCGGGAAGAAAACCAGTTGACACCTCTACATGAGACCTATTAACTCATCTTCAGTTGCCGTAATGATACTTAGCGATTTTCTACATTCCCAAGCAATATCATTCTTGGTATATTTGCTATTACATTTATAATGTTCTGGTATCCTAGAGGACACATAATTGAGTAAGCCTTATGTGACACCCATCGGGGGGGGGGAAGAGTTTGCTACTTCTGGTGTTGTAATTAATTTAATTACTGTTCGCTATCTAGGATGTAATTTATGTCTTTAGGTCAACACAGCTCGAAGCTATAAGTTTCTGTAGAGCAGTTAGTAGTGAATGGCACCATTTGTGTGGAAACAATCAGTCCGAATCGCTTCTAAGAACCAAAGGATTAAGTATCTTAAGTTAACCGGGATTTCAGATCATTTTATTTGTTAATATTTCTCATCTTTGTTATCTTGTACTTAAAGAGACATATATTTACTTTAGTGATATTCAAATACTTGGGATTATATAATTTCATAATCATCCTATTAGCGAATTCCTGATTCATTTTGCTGAACTAAAGCATATAATTAAAAAATAAATTAAAAAAACCCTCTCGTTTATTCCATTATTCCGTTTATACGCTGAAATGTTCTAAAATCAAATAAAAACTAGTCAATTTTGAATAAGTAATGAGAAATACAGCTGCATTTATAGTAACCTTTCTTTTATAGACAAAAAGTTATTTTTCCCCATCTCGAGAAACGGTCTCTTGTATTTTCTTGTTATTTTGGTCTTTAATGTTTTTCTTTCTTCGAGGAAGAATCGAGTCTCTGTGTGTGTGTGTGAGAGAGAGAGAGAGAGAGAGAGGCAGAAAGCCGAACCAGAACGAGGGACTAATATGTCATGTACGAGCCGCAGCAACCTTCCTAAGAGCTCTTAAGTACCTTGCATGTCTACGCTTCTTTGAATCATTGTCCCCAAGGGTAAACAAAGTAAGAGAAAGAAGGCCTTCATCCGGCAACATGGGAAAAAAAAAAAAAAAAAACAGCGCAACTTTCAACACCACCACTCTTCAGTGTAAAAACGAGTAGTTAAAATATAAGCCACTACAGCTTTAGTTATAATGTTTTCAAGATAAAATATAGATTTTAAATTGGTTGATCACACTACTGGAAGCACATGATATCTGTCAAGTTGCTAGTATTTTACTGTTTTCGTTCCCGCATTATAATTTATTATTATTGATATACTGGAAATTTCGGATAAATATGGATGCAAAATTTTGTACACTGCATTAAAAAAGATTTAATGCAGTGTACATCGATTGTACGCATTAAATTGAGTTTCATAAAAGCTAACTTGGCTAAACATATATTTAAAAAAAAAAACTGGATTAAAACTTTACAACAACGTTTCACAATATCAAATAGAGATTCGTTTAAAAACTATACCACCACATCATGTCGGTTTTTATATCATGCAGAAATTATTTTCTCTTTCAGAACACCAAAATCATTCATATTATCATTAACTTATACACTGAGTGATCAAAGATTAAAAGACTCCACCAATAACATAATATTAACAACTCCTAGAAAGTGCCAATTATAAATAGGTAGTAATTATATTCATTAACACTTGCTGTCTGTCTCCCCCCCCCCAACCATAATGAGTAAGTTGATACTTTCTCATCACGGGCAAGGTCATGATCTGAATGACTTCGAATGATAGATAATACTGGAAGTCTCTCTCTCTCTCTCTCTCTCTCTCTCTCTCTCTCTCTCTCTGGGAATCCAAACCATAGTAAGGACTATCCATTTGATGTCTTTCATCCTGGATACATGGAGCAAGATAGGAATTTTTGAGGTGTTATTCAGAATTTTTGTTTTTGTATTTTGCTTTTATTTTCAGGTTTGTCCCCCGCAAGATAAGTGAGTTGTAAGTTTCAGCAATAAAAAAAAAGCACATTTTGCAATTAACTGGTATTTTACTGCATGCATTTCTCCCTTTTTAAACTAATATAATTGACTAAGCGGAAGTTTTAATTCTTTATAACTTCCGCCGAGCTAAACACTACCTGGCTACGTGCTTACTCGTCATTTTTAAGTACTTGAAAAAAAAAAAAAAAGACTGACATTTTTTTTTTCAAGTGAATTAAAATAAATGAATCAGAAATCAGGTAGGTATGACTTCAGGGGATTAATAACAAATAATGAGAAAATAAATTCAGGAAAGAAGTCAAGAAATAAATTCTAGGAATGAGCAATCGGTTCCGCGTTATAGGTATAAAATTACGAAATAAATAGCAGAAAAATTATTTAGAGAATCGATATTAATTCCTTAGATTATTAATTATCAAAGAGTTACATTGGAATGTAAAATTATCAATTAATAATGTGCTATAATGCGAATATCAAATATAATAAACCTATAATTAACAAATCGGAAAGCAGTTAGTAACTTCCGCTTATAGTTTTTCAAAACAAAAAAAAAAAAAAAGGAAAAAGAACCCTTAAAGTTATAAACATTCGTTTTCAAGTATAATTAAAGTCATGCGAATATTAATGAAAAAAAAAAGACTTTGAGAAAGCCAAAGTCTAATTGCGGACCAAATGATATATTAAACTGTTTCTTGAAGTTCTGCATTCATTTTTTATTTTATGCAGTTAATTCAATTTACTAAGTAAAACAATAAAGACTTCCATCCAAGATTTAATATCAACTGGAGGGTTTAATAACTGCCTCCATCAGCCATGAAACAATTTATCACCAAAGAAAGTTCATTATAAGTTCAAAAAGAAAGAACTTAATGAAAGAATTTAAAAAAAAAATCATAATGCAGCAGTTCTTAAGAAGCCATATATTTAATGGATAACAAATGTCTGTAATACTATCCTTAAATAATAATTTTTAAAAATATACATTTTCTGTATTGATTTCTGTATGATACAAGTAACTCGCTGAAATTATAAAAAGGTGCTTCGTAACACATCACATTCAATATCAATAATTGAAAGTAGGACCATTTCTGTAGCTCATTTGGTTTAAACGAGTCCTTTGATTAGAGAGACCCGGATTCGAATCCCGTCAATGGCGTAAGGAACCTTTATGAGGTCATTTTAATCAAATAGTGAGTTAGTCGGGCTCATACGTGCTTGGAGTGTTGTTTTTTTTCCCCCAGAAACTCCGGTTTCTCGTCCCTCAAAATAGGCAAACCGGCATCGTGAACACACACACAAACACACACACATGTAAATGTGTGTGTGTGTGTGTGTTCTTCATTCATCATTCTTCAGTATTCTTCTTACATTCTTTCATTCCTCATTCGTCTTCATTATTAATCGCTCTCCACTAAACCTGTTAAAAACGGGAAGCAGGTATTCAACATCCTTATACAGACCAACTTTTCCTCTTTAATCCAGCTGCATTTCTGATGAAGTGTTCTCCACCAACTATAATCGTTATCTCTTAAAAAGAAGAAAGATATATTCTCCCCCGCCCTCTCCATTTGTTGCTTACACATCGCAACACTGTATTACAAGTTCTGGATCCTCTCATGTATAGGATTTATATAACAAATGAGATATGTGAACGGTATCTGATAGCCATAACGGGAACTCTTCAACAATGCCTCTAAATCCTTCAGTGATGAGAGAATAGCAGACATGTTCCACATACGACATTCTAATATGCAACACTTAGAACGTAAATAATTTGAAATATTCTTTTAAGTACATGGCAATGCTTTATGATCTCTTTAGCGATAATATCTGCTTGAACATTAACACTATTATTCCATTTCCTCAAGAGTATAGAACGAAGGTGTGACATGAATTCTTCTGACTACAATATAAATGTTGAAGCTGCAATCCAATCATGTCACTACGGTCCCCCGCTTTTTTTTTTTCCACTTTTCTGTGAAAGAAGTGAATTGATTGTTAACTGATTATTAGTTATTTATTCATTTATTCTAACGAAAAGAATAAATGACTACCAAATCCTCACATTTCCTTTTCCATTAGGTGAATCTTAATTTATGTCCACCGGAGAGTAAAACAATATTCGCACTCAAAAAAATATATTTGTAAGTTCTGTGAGCCACGTTGCTTATTATGTTTCTGTCACAGATATTTCGTTGAAAGACCTGGATTCGAATTCTCTCTAGAATGCGAAAAAAATCTTTATAAGGGTTTTTCAACCGTAAAGCTTATCTCATACGGAGGTAGAAAGGTTTTTCCCTCCTGCAAAACAGGAGAAGGACACATGAGCGGTTAACAGATATACAGGGTGTTCGGGATAAATTTGACATATTTATAATTAATTATATTTTTCCGTAAGTTACATGTATTAACACACACTTCTCTTCATTTAAAAGTTTGGACCCTTCTTCATTCATATACAAGATGTCAGAAAGGATGGATAGCTGGAACCGACCTGAATCATGGAAGAGAATAACTTGTATCATGATGATTAGTGCCCGCCATCAAAATAAGGATATTACGACTGCTGCCCAATGCTCCCTGAATACAGTAAAAACAATCAGGCATGAACTAGAGACTTGCAATGGTGACTACGAGGATGTAGCAAGAAGAAAGATCCCTAGCAGACGATCTGATTGCGTTCGTACAGCAGAATTCCTCGCAAATCTGCAGGAACAGGTGTTGAAGAACCCTGGCATTGGAATTCGGGCTTTGTTCGTGGAGTTGCTAACTGTAGTCAAGCCCTGGATAACAAGGGTAGCCAATGGTAGGCCGTATGTATGGCAGCAGGATTCGGCCCCTTGCCACACCTCTGGGAAAAGTCAAAAATGGTTGTCTGAAAATTTCTACGACTTCACCAGTCCAAATGTTTGGCCTCCAAACTCCCCAGACCTTAACCCCATGGATTATTTTGTATGGGGCGCAGTTGAAAAAGACACCAATCGCACTTCCAGTAATACAAAAGCCCAGTTAATGGATAAAATTAAAACAGTTTTTGCGGCCCTTCCCAGGGAGACTGTAGCATCAGCTTGTTCGAGGTTCCGAAGCAGAATTGAAGCTGTGATCGATGCTAATGGTGGTTATTTTGAGTAAATCTTGTTGATAGTATTGTAATTAACTCTGCCTGTAATGTTTTTTTCTCAATTCATTAAATTTAATTGATACAAAGAAGATTTTCTTTTTCCTTACGAAACTGTCAAATTTATCCCGAACACCCTGTAATACATTTGCTTCATAGTTTTAATTGCTTAGTCCGTAATTCCAAACCATAATAAACCATAGTTTTTTTTATTCGCATTGAAATGGATGCTACAAGCAGTATTAATTATTTAGTTTCCTCTTCAGTTATTAGCTGCATAACGCGGCAAGTCTATAATCAGAAAATTGATACAAAGTTCTATATCTAATGGCAAGGAATAAACACTCACAAAAAATGCTTAAAATTGTAAAGCAGAAATCTCGTCTCGAATTTTGTTCGCTTACACCGCATATCAAATAATACTTTCACACAAAAGTTTAATTGATAATGCCAAGTATCCAGGTGAAAAAAAAAAGAAATGTCAAAGGTGAATTTTTTGTTGGCGACAAGCTGTGACGCTACAGGCACATAGTTATGGCAAGCTCGTGAGCGAGACTGTAGCCACGTGTCTGCAAAGTAAAAGAGAACCTATGACTGCTCGACTATACCCACTTATTGTTTTATTTTGGTGAATATACTATTCTATTTTATATTTGTTTGTTGACCATTCGGCAACAAAAGTAATATCATTCAACAGAGAAGTATCTTTACAGCAGTTGTTTGATCAACATCAGTTTGGTTGCTCAGATTTATCAATCTTAGTAGGCATGCGAGATATGCAGCGTAGTATGTGGGCCAACGAATGCCATCATTTATTACCAGAACAGCGAATAACATCAAAAACATGATGTAAATTGAATATATAGGGTTAAGACGTGGGTTAATTCATTCTACTTTTGTCATAAATAAGCAGAGCAAAATATAAAAATAGGAAAGAACGAAAAAGAAAGAAAAGAAAGACAAAAAAACTTTCATAATATTGTTGTGTTTTGATAATTTTATACATTGTGATTCATTAAAAATAGTTGAGTGTTTTTAACATTTGATGAATTACTATGAAATATTATGTTGTCACTATAATAATGCCAATGAACAAAAAGTTCCAACTGGTTTTCCCTTTCAGTCGTTTTCCGACTGTAGGTGACTTTGTAAGCATTGCCCCACAAAGTATTCCTGGTGATATTTTTACAGGGCAGCTCACTACTGCCTTCCCCAACCCCCAATTTTATCCGGGCTAGAGACCGACATATGGCTGGAACGTATTCATGACTGTAATCCATGTGCGTTCACGGGACCGGTTTCCCTGTTCTGGGGGAACGAAAAACCCGAGTTTCTGGATGAGAAAAAAAAAATCCTACCTCTGTATGAGACTGGCTAACTCACTTTTCATCGAAAGAAACCAGATAAAGGTTCCTCACGTCACTGGGAACCGAATCCAGGTATTTCCGACCAAAGGGCTTCGTCTAAGTTCCAACTATCAATAAGATAACTCTAATTAATCAAAGCAAGATGGCCTAAAATCTACGCAATACGTAGTAATAGTCGGGAACATAACTGGACGCAATAGCAAACTTCAATGCGTGTATGAAATTTTAGAAATCAGAAAAGAGGAATGTACTAGTCATCAAACTTGTGTTGCGTTTCGTCCAAGTTTATTTTCATTCCTCTTGAACGAAGTATTTGAGCTATTAAATATATCTGCTGTAAGCGCAGTGTTTCGACCAGGCATCCTAGATAAGGATCTGTTGTTAGTTTCAGTTACTTGTTTCTTTTTCATCTACAAGAAGAAATCAGTGGAAGCGTGAAAACAAGAGCCTTTTTTTTTTCTTGTTTCTTCTCAAATAATTTGCAACAGAAAAGAAGTGGGAAGATATTTTTTATTAGTGGTCGGAGGATTACTCCTATTTGTGGTGTATAACCTACTGGTTCACAAGCTCCCTCGAATAAAAGAAAACGGACCTTGAACACAACATTCGCTTTATGGCCTTTGCTACTTGACATTAATACTAAACAATCCAACTCAACCAGGTCATGCTAAAAATTTTCCTGTTCTTCAGATAATAATTTCGAAGGCATAGGATAGAGATAAGTTAATTTGCAATTTTCTCATGTGAATTTGTAGAGTGCATACATACACACAGATTATGATTGCATCCACTGAAGATTATATATTACATATGTTCCGTACAATGGGTTGATTAAGCGTTACATAATCCGGGAACCATGCTATACAGCTAAGCATGAATCTTTTTTTAAGTCACTTCAAGCCACCACTCAGCAAGGTGGTGGTTTCCCACTAGAAGACTAATCGTTTACCACCTATAAACTTCCACAAACATCTATCAATGGGGTTTGTTCTCCAGAAAACTCGGGTGTTTAATCCTGCACCATAGACAAACAAACAAATGGTAAGAAAAACATGCAATTTACAGACATAATATACTGGCCTTGACTTAGTGATTCGCCCGTAACACCCAGACTAAGATTCGAACCTACAATTTTTGGTTGGTAAACGAAGAAGCTGTCCACCTGGTCCACCATGAAAATGGAGAGAATGTTATTAAAACAATAACCTCTTGTCTTGTTTTAAGTACATGGACTGTAAATCCTGTGAATGCCATATAGATATATCAATGAGCGTTAATTTATTAATTAAAAAAGAGCCAGCCATAAAAATTTGAAATTTACAATTGCACAACGCATGCTGGATTTATCCGAATGCAAAATGATTAAAAAAAAAAAAAAAACTCATTGTTTAGTCCTTTCCACAGTTTCCTCTTTTACTCTTCGTTCAGTATTGTATTACAACTATCTGAATCTACTTTAGGGGGGAAAAAACTATATATCTATTAGTTTTTGTTAAAGTAATGAAATTTTGTTTATTATTAATTTAAAATCAGTATTCCTCCTGTTGATTCTGAATTACGTAATTTTTTTTATCTCTGTTTTTTGTGTGAAGAGATTTCAAGATATTAGGCAGATTATTATAATACGGTATTGCAATTAGACATGAATGGTGCTAATAAGCAATTAACATTAATAAAAACACAAGCCGATTTGACCAAAGATGAATTATCAACAAACAACTCAAAATGCTAAAGGTCATACAACTGTATGAGGTAAATGAAACGAACAATATAATTTACTTAATACAAGTGAATTAGGATTTTCAACTTTTGTTTAGATAGTGCAAGAGTGCGTACGTGTGTGTGTGTGCGTGTGTGTGTGTGTGTGTGTGTGTGTGTGTAGGCGGGTATGTTTGCGTGAACTAAGGTAGGAAAAAAACATCATCAGGCTTCATTTTCGAAATGTTCTGACATTCCCCCCAACTAAATACAATCTATTAACGTACGCATGCGCCCAAGAACTTGAAAATGCTTATAATTTTAGGCATCTCTTCAATAAATTGCATTGTCATCAGTTAAAAAAAAAAACATCTTGGAGAATGCTTCGAAAACTAAAAGGAACACGTGATTCTGAAAGAGTTAAGAAAAAAAAAACTGATTCAATTATGTTTTACTATGCATCCATTTTTTTTTTTTTTTTTTTGACGTGGTTTCTTGAGAATTTAAACAGAAAAGCATGAATTATAGCATATACTGAGGTATCAGAATATGCTACAGCGCTTCTAATCAAAGCTCTGTCAATTTCGACACAGATTATCAAAGGCCATTTGTAAGGTACTTGCGGGGAGGGTATACAATATATGTCTCTGCGTATATTCACTATGTAGTTACAAACTTTGGGAAAATTTTGGAATGGAAGTAAATATGAATAAAATGAA
This sequence comes from Typopeltis vanoorti, assembly GCF_054136105.1. Taxonomy (NCBI): domain Eukaryota; kingdom Metazoa; phylum Arthropoda; class Arachnida; order Uropygi; family Thelyphonidae; genus Typopeltis; species Typopeltis vanoorti. The sequence goes on from NC_143549.1 coordinate 89,274,938, forward strand.
ACAAAATGTGTACATTTCAGAGTGATTGAAATATACAACCAAATATATGTGTTAAAAAAAAACAAACGAAAAAATATAAAGTTCTTTTAAGTTTCCAATAGTATATATTCTTTGAAATGGCCAATAAAAAACCGAATGTCTAAATTCATTCAATTATTTTTGTTATATTCATTCTTTTGCGCTAAAAGCAAAATAAGTATGAAGATAAAAGGAACGAAATCAGTTCAAAGTGTCAGGTACCAGAGTGAATCACTTTGGCAGCTGTTAAGCAGGCACGAATACCCCGGTCACAAGGGCAATGCTCTTTGATGGCATCACTTTCTTCGGTGAACTCCTACCGAATTGGTGGATGACACGGTCATGTGGGTGTGCCGACTATTCATTTCTTTTGTATTTGTTTCTTTTTCTTACAACCTATGAAAGATTGTTATTTGTGACCATATACCCTGAATACTTGACGGAGTTGCTATATTTAGAAACAAATATTTAGAACAGCGAGTGAGGAAAGTTAGGGAAGAGAGGGGGAGTGGGTGGATGAAAAGTTTTGCTATCTCAAACGGTCTTATAGTTTTCAATGGGGCATTTATGGATTTAAATTACGGACACTCTGCTAAATTTTTGCTTAGTTGCAAGTTGCAAATGTAACTATTTTTAAAAGTTGGCGTGTGTGTGTGTGTGTGTGTGTGTGTGTGTGTGTGTGTGTGTGTGTGAGAGAGAGAGAGAGAGTGAGAGCGAGAGTGAGAGAGAGAGAGAGAGAGATTGAAAGCAACGATTTATTCTTTTATTCTTTCTAGAATCTATTATAACTAATAAATAAACTAATAAATTCTGATTACAAAAGTCTAATTCCAGCTTGACTTGAGTAGGGAATTTAATTAAAGAAGACATGCACTTTTTTTCATGATGGATAACCACCTCAAAAAAAAAAAAAAAAAAAAAAAAAGCCAAGATACTGTTCTGGATGTATGATCAGTGCAATGCTTCGAGGAGCGTTTTTTTTTTTTTTTTTTTCCCTACTGTCCAGATAATTAACAACTGTTTTTCTCTCTTCATCTCTTCGAGCCAAGGATGGGCTCAGTTCTCGGAGTTCAACAAACTAAGGAACCGCGAATTAGCTTTCAACGAAGTAGTTTATTGAAAATTTTTCAATGAAAAGCAGATCAACAAGTTCTATTTAAGTTTTCACTATTTAACCACGATCTATTTGCATAAGTATCCGATATTAAGTAAGTATTTTTTTCATTGCTTCATTCCATACTTTCGTCCGGAATTTCGAATTTTTTTTAAAACAATCACCCAAGATATTCTAGTAAAACCGACAATATATAAAACAGTTTTGTATAAAACTGTTTATTTTGGCACTAGATTAAAAACTCGTCATACGACGGTGGAAGCAAAATATTAAATTTTACTTCCACCATCATATGACGGATTTCAAATAAATTGAATTTAAAATAAAAAAAAATTAATTCGAAAAAGATATGTAATGATACATTTGAGTCTGATTTTTTCAAGTAATAATTTAATAATTAAAAACTTCTCTAAAATATGGAAATATCATTTGTGTTAAATTAATTTGCTATTGAAAAGGTCAAAACGTTCAGCACGGGATTCGAACCCATCCCCGCCCAATATCTATTCTACAAAGAGCAGACAATTACGGCTATTCTTAACTGATATTATATTTGATCAAATTTTACACTACAAAACTGACAAACAATAGAAAAAAAATACTCGCGTTTTTCTAATTTTCCTTCAGATTCACTTCGCTAGATTAGCTGATTTGTTTAATAACTATACCTTGAAATGAGTTTTGTATTTCGCAACAATTCTGAGAATTAACTTAACTGTATTTTATGTAGATTTTATTTTTTATTTTACTGTTATTTTTTATAACTGTCTGAACACGTTGACGTTTAATGAAACGTGGCCGCCAGTTCTTAAATGTCAAAGTAGAGAGATAACAATGATCTATTAATGATAACAGATGTTTGTAAAAATATTTTGTTGTTAATCGCGAAAAGTACTCTTATAAGAAATTAATGATTTCGACTCTTACTTCATCATTACAGCGCTTAAAATATTTTATGGAATATATAAAGTTACCTAAAAGGTCTCGTTAATGTAATTTAATTCCTCTCTCTGAGATAATTATAATCAGAGACCTTGTTACTCGATATGTGCTTTCGGTCTGGTTTTCTTCTTTAAACTGCCGCTTGATTTGGACTACTTCCAATCATTTGATGAAAGTTTGCCTCATTTATTCATGTGAAAACCCTGAACAGCAAACAAGGAACTGTTGGAGTAATATGATACTAATTTCCTTCTTAACACAGAGATCTAATGAATGTATAGGTGACCTTTCTATTTCTCTTCTGTTTCTCGACCACCCTGTTCTTGGTTACTCAGGTAACTTCAGGTTGCTATGGCAAACAAGATATTAACAGTGAACGCTGTTTACTTCGTTTGTTTTTTTTTAAATTAAATTTCTTCGTCTCCTCATATCAGTTTACATGAGAGCGAAATTAAGTGTGGGGAAAACTCTAAATTCCCAGAGATCTTATTAAATTACACCACCACCACGATGTCATTAGTTGGTTTTGGTTTGAGAAACGAGCTGAATAAATATACGTTTAACCTTGTAGGATATAATTACACTAAAAAAAATCATCAAACAACTCGACAGTTTTTACTCTTCTACGTCGCTTCAACAGGGACACAAAATAAATTCTGATAAAAGTTTAAAAATTCCAGGTTAAAAACAAAACATGGACTCATTCGACTCAGAATGAGTCAAATAATCAGCGATGTTACAATTCCATAATTTTACAAAAGACATTTTAATAAACTAAACGACAATATTTTTAAAATGGAAATAAATAAATCAGAGAACCTCGCCACTATTAAACGAGTTTGCAGAGGACAGATCTCTCGTGAAATCCTTGACAGACATCTATGCGTCTTTAAGCAATGGGAGAAAATAAATGAATAAACAGTTCATTTTAATTTTCTCAGAATGCATGATCATTTATCAAGATTCAGTATATCCGTTTGTTGTACAGAATTGGAGGAAATTTTATATTTTTATTTATGTATTTGTACCCATGCATTTTGAAGTTCGATTTAACTGGAATAAATGAAGCACACGAAATGTATCTTTTTGATTAGCTTTCAGATGAGTTAAAGAAGCTTACCCTACCTCAAAACCTTACTGACCACATAAAACAATTGATTATCTCATTTCATCTTATTGGCTCTTTATGCTGAAATAAGAGCTAAAGACTAAATGGCTTAAGATTTCAAATATAACAAAGTCATGAATACTGAAGGCTAAAATTTTTCCACTCCTATCTAGAAGTACTGTATTGATTAAAAGGAAGACGGCTGATCGATAGCAATAGCAACGCTCTCAGCCTAGCAAATAATTTATTACGATATTGAAGTCTTAAATCAGAAATTACCAGTCACACATTGGTGGGCATAGTTTCACACTTTGCACCCTGGAACGTGTGGCCTCCCCAATCTTGTCTAGTAGCATGTATTATGCTACTATACAAGGTGGGGAGGAACCGCCATATGGAAACATGTTTTCTTGACAGTGAAATGGATTATCTCGTTCGGCAGAACTCCCACCATGTTCTCTACACCTAACACATTTTTTTTTTATTTCTGGTTTTGGAGTGTGGTGCAAGATAACGAGTACGGTTGAAATACAAGGTGGTATTCGTAAATGACTTACTTTCAAAGGTTGTACTTTCATCACTTCACTTACCGAGAGGTTGAAGAGTAGACATAAATCTATGTTTAGTCTCAAGAGCGAATTTATGTAAACTTTAGCCCCTCCCCCCAAACGCACACACAGTGTACTATGGTTCTTCTCAATCTTTCATAGGCAGGACTGCCATAAATAATAGTTACTTCACTGCAACAAATGCCACGAGGTAACTATTATTTGCCGTATTTCACTCCCACACCCCCAATATAATAAACTGAATCCAGCCTAGAGATTTTTCGATTATTTTTCAATCTCAAACCCTCTCTTTTTTCTAGGTAGTAATGTTTTCTAACGTGTCCCTTCCCACAAAGTGCACTTTCAACTAGACAGCCTGGTTAGCCGAGTAGATAGAGTAGCCGCTCTCCAACCACCAACAACTTACGGGTTTGAATTCTGCCATGGGCATTGCTGTTTGTGAACGTCTTTAAGTAGAATAGGAATTTCATCGCACTGTATGAGATCATCTTACTGGAGTCCCGAATTGGCTAGAAAAAATTCCATATTTGGTCTCACGGATTATGTAGAATATAAAAAAATAAATAAAATAAATAAGTAGATAAAAACCCTTATCCCACCTATAGTACTGATGTACTGTAGATTTTAACTACAATTTTAACTCCTATGCTCTCTGAGAAACATTAATATAGACTCTTGAGTAGACCTGACTAATATTTTGAGGGATGTGAACAACAATAATAAAATGCATCTAAAATGAGAACAACATACCGCAATCCCTCGATTAATGTGCCCCCGATTAGTGCGTTTTCGATTAGTGCGTCATTTTTTTTTTCTATACCCAAATTCGATTAGTGCGCATATATACATCTTAAAAATAAATATTATAGATTTTAAAAATTTTCGATCTATACATTTTTTATGGCTAACTATTTTAAAAAATCACTCACCAGGATGAAATAATTTAGCTACCGATTTGAAACATTTCACAAAGTTATTTTTTAATGGCATGCTACACTATTTCAATGTACACATGTTCCAAATTTACCGCCAAAATTTATGTCGTCTGCTTTACATAGCATTTTGCTAATCATATCTCGTGCAATTGTTTTCCTTACTTTTTTTATTTTAAATTATTTTCCTAACCTTTAATCATCAGTAAAAGAATTAGTGAGCAAAAAACAGAAGTGTGAAAATGATTCGGAAAGTAATCTGATTGGAAGAAAGATTTGAAATAATAAAGAAAAAATTAACAAGGCGAGTCCAGGGCAAAGATAGGACCAAAACTCAAAAACGGGTGAATCAACTGCTGAACACAAAGAGAAAGTTAAGGCTGCTTCAAGGTTTTCATGCATGCACTCGAAATCAAAGTATTATAATGATTGAATTAGAGAGACTTCTTTTTACATGGATCGAAGATTTTAACCAAAAACGGATCCCGATAAACACTGGCCTTATTAAATCAAAAGCATTAAACTCTTTGCAAACCTTGAAAGAAATTGCTATCAATGATGGAAAAGAAAAAGAATTCCCCGTTAGTGCTCGGTGATTTCAGCGTTTCAAAAAGAGAAATAGCCTACATAATGTTCTAATCACGGGCGAAGCTGCAAGTGCAGATATGAAGATATCCAGAGATTTTGCAGAAACTTGTGTAAGAAAGGGAGTATTGTGTTCAACAAATATTTAATGTCGATGAAACCGGCCTTTTTTTGGAAGTGAATGCCTTCCAAGACTTTTCTAGACAAATCAGAGAAATCTCAGCTCAGCTTGGTTATAAAATCGCAAAGTCGAATGAAATTACTACGAGCAATATACGAGCCGTTTGGAAGCACATTCTTCCACATTGTGCAAATGATTTTAGAAGCTTTTCAAATGAATCTAAGTTAATTAAATCTCATTCTGAGAAGTTGAGTGATTCCGACCTGCTAAAGTTAGATGCACAGCGGGAAGATCCTGAAGAATATGAAGAAAATTTAATCACTGACAAGCCCTAAGAGGTTTCACAGAAACAATTTGAAAATAGTTTTCGTACAATCGAAGTTTTTAAGCAGCAATGCTTAGAGACTCACCTTGGTGAAGAGAGAACCAATAAAATTTGCAGAAGCAATAGGGGCCATACCGTCAGTTGTATGAAAAAAAGAAACAGAATGCCCGCCAAACTACGTTAGCTAAATTCTCTGTTAAGAAGCAGAATAATAAATTTATATTCTGAATATATTTTATTGTCTTTCAGTTTCATGGTTTTCCTTTAACTAGGCCCTGAGATATACCCTAATTCTTTCATAAAAAAAAAAAAAAATTAAGGGTCAAAAAAGAAATTTGAGGGACAATTATAAATTTTTCCATAGGTTATTATATTCGATTAGTGCGCCTGTTTTAAAGAACGCATTAGGCGCATTAATCGAGGGATTGCTGTATTATTCCATAAGTTATACATTAAGAAACTATACTTGTCTTCCACGCATTTTATCTATCATCATCAGTGGTTGTAATAGGCACTTAAGCCACACGTGTGCCTTCCAAGTGTCCTTGGATTTCGTAACCATAATTCTAGGATAAAGTGGTTGGCTCTCTGCCTATAAGGATTCTTTGTCTGTAAATTGCGTATATATTCTACTAGCGGTTTGCTTGGGTAAGTGAAGAAATATTCTTCTACCTTCGTATAAGACTGGCTAACTCATCTTCAGTTGATTCGAACCCAGGTCTTTCCAACCAAAGGGATGCATTTTATCTATAACGGATATAAAATAACTATGCCAATGCAGTATATTGCTACATTATGCGTAAAGGGGGAAATAATTATGGAGGAATAAGTTAACTTATTCCCCTATAACAGGAAAATAAATTTAAGACCATTGAACAACAACAGCGTATATCATCTAGATGGAAGTGATATAATACCTGATAGAAGGAAGAAAATAGATGGAAGGTTGGAGGGGCGAACTGGAAGTATTCAAGATAATGTAAAATTACGATGTTAAAATGCGACTGGATGAGGTATCAACCGGAATGTTAAATGAATGTGAGTAGCAGTTACTTCAGTAGTAACTCTGACAAATGCCAATCGAATCGAAGGTAAGACAGTCCCTCCGCCTATTTTCAACAAATTACATTCCCTCAACTTAGCATCATAGCCAATATCTCACAAATCCGATACTGAATAAACCTCTTTCAAGGTTGCTTTTCTCTGAGTAATCCAAATGACCAAATCTGTGCACTGTATTCCGATGTAGCCTAATCAAAGCATTATAGTAAAATGATCATCGCTTTATTGTTACTTGTCAATGTTCTTCTTACTATAGAGCACTTCTTAGTAGTGTTTTACTGTTATCACTTTTGCAAATGTCCTTTGAACTTCAACTCTCTATCCGCTGTTTTCCCAATATCCCTTGCTTCCTCCACCTACTGTAATACAACACCGTTAATGTGATATACAGTACATTTCCTAGTTCCCAAGTATGAAATCTTACATTCACAGTTAGTATTTCTTGATAAGGCGTTAAATATTTATAATAATAAATCGAAAATCTAAACAGTCTTCTCGATTTTTTCCCCTAGAAAATATTGAATTTTACGCGTGCTACAAGGAGAAAATTACGTTTCTTCGCTGGAATTATGGGAAAAAGATGCAAGTAAAGCTCATATGAGGCCAATACATTCTTTAATCGTTTGTGTTCTCCGGCCAACTGTTTTGTTGGAGACATGAGTCAACCTGAATAACCTTTCTCTTTCTGTGATTATTTCGCTTCAGTGACAAAGGCTGCCATGAACGCACCATATGGAAGCATATTGCAGTCGTATTTTTGACTTAACAGAAAACAGTACAAATAACACCACATGCGGAGAAACAGAAGGTGTAACAGAAGACGTTGAGAATTCGTTGGTTTTGTATACGAGTGAAAGAAAAGAAAAGAAAAATAAATTAGCTACTTACTTTATTCAATTTAAAAAAAAAGTAAAAATTAAAAAAAAAGCAAACTTATACTATGCGTTTAAAATAATTTTAAAAACATTTCATAAAGGAACGAGAAATCATCCTATGTAGTCGACTGGCAGTCCACTTGCTCGTCAGAGAATAATTCCAAATATGAAAATAGGGCACTAGACGCATGCAAATAGAACTGCACAAGAGTTATTCAAAGTTATTTTTGCAGGATGCATAATTCAGCAGTTTTTCTTTATCATGGATTCGTAGTATTTTTCTTCATTAAATTTTCATCTAAAGAAGGCAAACTGACCAAGTAATATAATTCTGAACATTTTTTTGGAATTGTGAGGCAAAATGTATAATTACTGTTAGATTCATTTTATGTATAATCCGCATACTGTTATAATTATTCCGCTCTAGATGGACGGATTTTATATTTGGCATTTATATGTTTCAATTTACATGTTATTTTAATGGTATCAAAACATTCTTTTAATTTTAATGGATAGTTTTGATGATGCCCATTTTTAAAGGTTGATGATGATGTACAGAATTTTGTTGTACGTAATCGCCTATACAGGCAGGTTTATGATAAAGTGAAGTTATCAGTATGTCGGATGGACTGCATACTTTTACTTTTACATGACCTATGAACTGATTCGTTTGCCATCATGACTTTATCGGGTTTTTCATCCCGCAACGTAGGCAAATCGGCCATTCGAATACACATAACAGCATGCATAATAACACAGGCCTCATAGCATGAGTTGCTTTGGCCGTAAATCCAAATAAAACAAATCACACACACACACACACACACACGCCTGCGGTTCAGTTTCGATTACTTTTATCGGTAAAATTTCGCGAAATGGTTCAAACTATCAATAATTCTGCTCCAGCTGGATTTGCTTTAATTAAAGTTCGCATTTATGATCTCAATTAAAAAGTATTGAGTCGTTTGGATTTCCTTTTCAACTGGACCATTTATAGTGGCAAAATTAGACAAAACAAAATTATATATCTGGAACACATACAAAACGGGTCACTGTTTATTAAATGCGCTATAATTTTTGGTATATTCATCGAATTTTTACAAAAGTACCATTCTAATTTAAAATAACCACTATTTAAAAAGCGCTCTTTGAATAATGCAAATCTGTCACAAACATCATGATAGCTCACGCGAAAACAAAGGAAATAGTGGAAAAATTCAATTCTGGACATATTTAAACAGAACTGTACGTAAAGTGTTATAAATGTGTCTATCCATAATTTCGCTGGGCATCAGCAGAATTTTGGACATCAGCATACCGTATTGTCCTCTACACCTCGGTGATATGCCACGTGAATTCTCGCGAGGTGGTCCTATTGTACGATTTTCTAGAGATTCTATCTCACTGAAGGTCTACAACGTCTCCTTTCCACAAGAACTTCACTTTCTGTTACCGTTTCGAGAAGTCTCCTTTCCATTCTTTCTATATACCCAAAATATTTCACCTTCTTCTTCTGTCAGTACTCTTAAAGTCTTAAATTTCTACCAATCTTTTCTAGGACCAATCAATCTGTCCGCCTATCGATGTATGAGATCTTCAACAGTCTCATGTAACACCACATCTCAACTATTCCTTTTCCTATCAGACTTCTTTAAGTTTCAAGTTTCGCATCCATAAGCAGCTAATGAAAAGAAAGAAAGAAAGAAAACCAGCCGTATCCAGAATCTTTACCTTTGCTACCGTAGTAATAGTAGACTGGATCTCTCCTTTCAGACTTTAGATAAGTTTCTTACTATTGATCTAGTCATTCCTAACCTTCTTCTGATATCTTCTAAATATTAATTCTTATATTATTAGATATAAGAATTATATCTTAAGAATTATATCTGACCTCCTCGATTATTTCTCCATTAACGTAAACATGTTTCTCATGAATATAATGAGATAAGGCAATATTTTATGTTATGGAGCACCCTGAGATTAGCACGTGGCTTTTGACTGCAAATCTATGTTTTAATTAAAATTTAAAATAAATATTTTATGAAGTAATCATATACACTGCTTGGAAAGAAGTCAAAGGACACCCACATGGGCAAGGTGCATTGTGCCACGTAACGAGTCACGTGTTTGTAGCCGGTATACATTGCAACAGATAGGTCTGCAACATAGAATGCCATGTTACAGGCCGATCTGTTCAGCAAATTGTTGACAAAGTTGGTCCTCCCAGGTCAACAATCAGTAATATCACATACTGAGATGGAAATGCAGGGAGTCAACTGCAAGTGCTACCCGCAGCTGACGACCCACCGCACTCACCGAACGTGACCATAGAGTGCTACAAAGATAATATGTAAAAACTGACATTCGTCGGCCAACGCGCTGAATGCGGAGTTCCGGCATCGACTGGAACACGAATCTGCATAAAAACATTCAAAACCGAAGCTCACAGCATGGTTTTCTATAATAAGGCCGCAATATGCAAGCCCTACATTACCCGAACTATATGTCCTATATTATGTTCAGTGGTGCAAAGAACATGTGCAGTGGAAGTGGAAGCTGCGTTTCGTTAACCTGTTTATGGAATCATTTTGACAAACAGAATTTGGGGAAAACTCTGAATTACAACCTAAACTTTGGCTACGCAATGTGAATCATGTATTCATCATGTGGCCGGCTCAACAAAACAATTACAGGACTTTGATGATCAAGAGCGACTATATTATTGTATGAAATAGTATCAGTGCTACAGTGGATTTTCTTCAGTTGATGGATTAAAAACTCGAGTTTCCGGTAGAAAAAATGTTTCTTGCCCATGCTAGAGATAGACTAACTCGGGATTCTGTCGAAAGCTTAGAAAAAGTTCCTAGTCAGCCAAACAGAATTCGAATTTCGAATGGTCTTTCCGCTATGACTAATTTCAGACCGAAGTATTCAACATGCAAAGAAATCCTGCTTTAATTATTTTAACTGAATTCAGAAATTACTCCGAGTATATCAAAATAATTTAATTAATCAAACATTTTTATAGTTAATTATATACAAACAGTGAAACATAAAAATATGTAAGTACACTGTAAAATAATAATAATTAATTCACTCTCTCTCTCTCTCTCTCACACACACACACACACACACACACACACACACACACACACACACACACACACACACACACACACACACACACACACACACACACACACACACACACACACACACATTCTTTTAATTTAAACTGTACATAAACAGAGCTGGCAGAGCATTGTGAGCTCGATTAAGATTCATCAAATTAATCCATTTACGCACTGCAATTCGAGCAAAGTTTCAAACAACTGTTAGTTTTCTGTGAGTGGACTCAGTAAAGCAGGTAAATTATAACAATCCTTTACTAATTTATCAGTTTTTCTCAATAACTCTTTCCATTTTCAACGAGAGAGAGAGAGAGAGAGAGAGAGAGAGAGAGAGAGAGAGAGAGAGAGAGAGAGAGAGATTTAATGAAGCTGGTTTGCCGTTTCTCTGTTGCATAACTCTAAGAGTAAGTGTGCTATGTCTGTAGTTATGTGCATGTGTATTCATTCCCTGGGCCGGTTTTCTGTCTAGGATGAAAAACCCAGGTTTCCGAGAGGAGGAAACCTTGCGATTTTCACTCGAGACAGCTAACTCACCTTCAATTGAAAAGTCCAAGAAAGGCTTCGCATCCTAGACAGGATTCGAATCCAACTCTTTTCAACCAAAGGGCTCGTCTATATTCATCTACTGAGTCTTCAGTGAGATGAAGTGCCAACAGTTAATTTGTTTCCCCAATTAAAGAAATTCCTGCAAGAAGCACTTAGCAAACAATTGCTTTTAGCAAACTGTATGTCCATATACTTTTTAATAAAACTTCCATTTTATTCTTTAATTTACGGAAAGTCTGGATCCATACTATTCCATAACTTTAAAATTTCCTTCCCCCTCTCTCTCTCTTTCCCTGCTCCCAACTATTTTTGCTAGTAAACACGCTGCGTGATGTTATACGGGTTCTTTACTCCTATTTTTTTGCGATAACGCTGTCAACATGTGACATCAAGAAGTAAACAACTTATTAATAACTTCAATAAAGCATATTGTTCACTAAAGAAATTGATTTCGGTTTAAGAAACCAATAAAACATATTGTGTTTACAATCGTAAGCACTAGGTGGCAGTTATGCTCTAAATTACACCAATTCTAGGCCATTTTCATATTATCAGTATTTCGCAATACGATATACATTATAAAAATATTTTTTATTAATAACTGATTTTTCTACTTCTTCTCCCCCATAGTCTATGAAGACCGCTATAGCACTATAAAGGTAACAATCCTAACAATCCTAAAATGAACTAACTCGAAGAGTTAGTTATTTTCTATATTATCGATCCAGGTGATTTTAGGTTGCCTTCGATGTTTTTAACCAGAAGTTAAGCAATCTACTGCTATTTTAGGTGACCTATCTAATCTAGCCACGTATTGGCTCACCTACCGGAGCTGTTTCGAACGTATTTTTGTGATGATATTTTCTTGTATTCAGGATAGAATAGATAATAAAATAGTATACCTAATTAAAACTCTTTACCATTCTTCAGAAATGTTAGTAAAAATTAATGCCAACTATAGTAACCCTTTCAAAATGGAAAGAGGCGTGTGTCAAGGCTGCATACTTTCGTCGATGCTTTTTAAGCTATATTTGGAATATATAGTAAACTTGGCCTTGGAAAACGGTGGTATTGGAATTAGAGTTGGTGGTTGGTGGCAAAAAGTCAATAATCTTAGATTCGCCGATGACATTGCCCTAATAGCTGAGAATGAACACCAGTGACAAGAATTAACAGACAGAGTTTTTAAGGCAATTAGTGTTTATAAATTAACGATCAGCATTCACATATCAGAAACGATGTCTTCAGGGCAATAAACCTATGAAAATTACAGTTAATGATAAAAAATTGAAAGAAGTAGAATACTTAGGAAGAGTACAACACAGAGATGGCCGGTCTAAAGCAACTATTGTCCTTCAGAAGTTACAGCCAATTTGGTAGGAAATTACAACACAAGCTAGCTGCAAGACTATCTCATCCCCTTGTTAACGCTGTCTTACTATACGGACGTGAGTGTTGGCTATTGCTAAAAGAAGATGAGAAAATACTATTGGCCTTACAGATTGTTCAATAAACAGTCTCCATGTCATATGTAGTCTTAAAAGTATCCCATCCACAGAAGTCTCCGATGTAATGAAAGAATGATTATTACAACAAATATTTAATATCTCCTTGGGAAATATTCTTGGAAATTCCAATCGCATACACATACAGTACGTTATTTACTGTAATGAAAAAATGCTAAGTGCGAAATCTTAATTAACTCGAAAACTAGCTTTTTATTATGAATTTTACATACCTGTATAATTTTCGATAATGAAACTATAGTGACTATTAAATTATCGTCCAGCAAATTCGGAACAAACTTCGTTTATTCACTAGTTTATTTACTTTTGAAGGTGCATGTTATATCACGTTTCGTGCACAACACAGCTTGTATTTCGAAGCGAGCGCTACCTGTCACAAACACTTGCTAAAAATATAATTAAATTTCTTTGAATTGTATCGTCTAAAACTATTTCATCTAGAGTGTCTTTGTAATTTGAAATGAAAACAACTCCCTTCTGAAATCGCTTGGTTGCACACTTTGCATGATATGATCGTCAAATAAAAAGAAAATTTACCTGAAAAGCAGAGAATTCTAATAAATAATATATAATAATATTCTTGACTATCTTATCAGATATATTATTAATATTTAACAGATTAAATATTAACTATTTAATCTATTGTGCAACAGAATTTAAAACTCTTGAAAATCAGCTAATTTCTTAGGATTATATAAAATGTAAAGAACTGAGAAAACATCACTGCAAAATAAAAAATAAACAAAATACTAAAAAGCAAGTGATGCTACATTAGGGAACACAACAGTAAATTAAAGTGATATAGAGATCCTGCAGAATTACTTAAATAAGGTGAAGTAATCAACTTAAACGGGATGGCGGAGTATTGCTTATGATAGCTGCATGTGTTGCTTCCTCTCAGGACTCGGAGTCAGAGGTCATATAATGCGTATAGTTTTGAGAGTGTGTAGTATGAATTAGAAATGGGCAAGGCCAGATATACTGTTGGAGTTTTATTATTATTATTATTATTATTATTATTATTATTATTATTATTATTATAACGTTGAGCCCATACACGAGAGGTTGGTTGATCAACTTCTAGTACATTAGTACTGTATATGGGTTCTGGGTTGGAAAAGGAGGAACTTGTTTGCATTTGATGTAAGTCTGTATATTGAACTTCGGGGGGGGGGGACTGTTCCACAATACATCAACAGCAGCAGCAGCAGGGATGAAGGAGGAGGTAAAGAAAGAAACTTGTTCTATCGGTTTCAAGGTGCATATTTTTGGGTTGGAAGGTTGGAAGGAACAGTGCAAACATGAGATATAGGCATAGAAGTCACGGATGCTGTCCCACATGGCATTATAACAGTGCTATGTGGGTCCTTGTAGCTCCCATACAAATTACTCTTTTATGGGAGCATTTTTGCATGGGAGAGGAGATGAGCACTAGATTGAGGTTGGAATTGCCTAGGTTGGCGACTACATTCACTATGTATTCGGAATGGTTGTTGGTGAGGAAGAGAACTACAGTGTTTGGGGAGTGATTCTGGTTATCTGGTATTCTGGTTGGCATGTGAATAGCAAACGTTTCAGCATCTTTGCCTGCAAAATCAGTACAACTGGGGGAGGAAAGCCAGTTGGCGCTGTGGACATTGAAATCTCCCAGGAGGATGATTCTACTGTTTGGAAAGTGGAACTAGAGAAAATCAATTTTTAAGGAGATGAAATAAAATATATCAGAGTGGTTGGTGTCATTAGGGGAGCGATAGAGACAGCAAACGAATTTGACTGAATGGAGAAGGGATATCTTCAACCAAAGAAGGTTAAAGTTGGAAGATTCTAGGTTGGGTACTCCCTGACAAGGTATGTTAGAGCGGATGTATGCGTAGACGCCACCCTTAGGTCGAAAGGAGTTAAACAGTGTGTAGTTTGGAAGGTTGAGATGAATAGCGCTGGCGAGTTTTTGCCAAAAAAGAGTAGGTGGGGTTTGGTAGACTGAAGATGGTATTGAACATGATGGTAAGAGTAACGGGCGAGTGGAATACATTGCCTGAATGTGTTGTGAATATTAACAGTATGAATAAAATAAATTTAAATTGCAGTATAAACTGATATGTTGCAGGCAGGAGAGATTTTCCATGATATACAGTATATCTGTGGACGTTTGTATTATCTGTATATTTCATATATACTGTATATTATATAATATGGATTGTTAATGGTATTAACCCCTCTTTTTCACTCGGAAAAAGAGGGTTTTTTCCGTCCCCTAGAACAGACAAACCGGCCCCGCGAACACATACACGGATTTAGGGTCATGAATACTTGCCCTTAGGGGAAGGAGCAGAAGAATGACGAGCCGACTGCATTAATTCGTCTTAAACCCCCTAGCTAGGGGACTCAACCCGTCCTAAAAGACGGATGAGAAGAGTGGGGGAAACGGAAGTATACCCCCCCTCTCTCTCTTCAAAATGGTGTCCATATGAGGATACGGTTGAGTGAAGTTTATTGGGTCAATCTGGGCAAAAATTGGTCTTTAGATGGAGGAGGAAAACTTGATAGAAGCGTATAAGTTGCTAAAGGATTCTACAGAACTGATGTAGGTGAAGTTTTTCAGTATATGACAAGGGGAAAGAACACGGGAAAGTTTAGTAAAAGTATGGTCAGCAGAGATTTGAGGACTAGATTGTTTTACTTGGAGAGAGTGAATGAGTTTAATCGATGCCCGGTAGTTATGACTGCTTTGACAGTGATCAGTTTAACAACAGGTATGATAGGAATTGTGTGAATAATAGTTAATTAATGTGTGCCTTCCACGACGCGTCTTTGAATTCCATGAAGATGCCAGTTAGTAGTAGAAGTAATTGCCGCAACTGATGGTTAAACTCGTGTAAGCTGATATTTGAAACTTTCCTGTCATTGAAACAGATTGCAGATATGATCTCTGACTTTAATGAAACTTAGTAAATATGCTAATGTAAACTGATGTTTCGCTTCAATATTTATTTAACAGCTTTTTTTTTTTCATGGAACAAAGATAAAGGAATGAAGCCTTCTATCTTAACTCATGCCCCGACACACACTCTCTCTCTCTCTCTGTGTGTGTGTGTGTGTGTGTGTGTGAGAGAGAGAGAGAGAGAGAGAGAGAGAGAGAGAGAGAGAGAGAGAGAGAAAGAGAGAGAGAGAGAGAGAGAGAGAGAGAGAGAGAGAGATGTTTAGAATTTCTTTATCACAAAATAGCGGTTGTTAATGCAAGATAAACAAGATGAAAGCAACATCGACTTAAAAATAGCAAACCACCTTAACCATAATCCTTAATTCGTGATGTGACTTATTCCCACAGCAATACTTAACTCTGTTACTCGTGACAGTAAAATGATTCTCCCATTTCTGCTGGCAGATTGAGTTCATCAACCCATATGTTGCTGCGGTATTCTGAGTACAAATTTAAAAAGCCCTAGGGCCACCACATCAAACTCTTATTACCGTAATGACCACGGAAAACGAATGGGGCGGTCCTCCAGCGTTCTAATTAGCTTTGTGGAAGTGAAAGCAGGTAGTTAGATTGCTAATACTAGAGTAGAAGGATAGTGTGATAGTGATTACAGGACCTGTTTATTTATTTATTTTTTTTTTATTTCTTACGTCTATTTGGTAATTGTATAATAAAGCTGTCAGTACACCTGACTTATCCACCAATAGGTTCTCACTTAATAGGTTTCTACAGTCAGTGATAAAAACTCTTAGATAGGTATCTAAAGACGGATCGTATGTCTTTTCAAATCTTGTACAATGCACTGTCGTGTCAGAGTGAAATTGCTAGTTTTTAATTTCGAATACATCTCTTCTTGTTTGTAAAGGGTGTAAGAAAGCAGTAACAAAAATGTATTAATAAAAGAAAATGGAAAGTGGCTTGACAGCAGGATATTAATCAAGAAGAAAGTACCGTGTTAACATGACCACAAAGAAGCCTACGAGAAAGTCAAAGAGAATAAAGGACAGAAAATTAGACAAAGAGAAGAAAACTACACAAAAATGGCATTTGAAACGAAAAACAAGAAAGGAATGAATACAGAATAACAGCAAAAAGATTCGGAAGGGAAAAAATTGATAAATTTTATTTAAAAAGTATAATCATTCCTTATACCTCTTTTTTGAAAAAATTATCAAAAAAACTTTTTCACACTTCGAAAAATTAATTCATAACAGACAAGAAAATTTTATTATACTGAACGAGCTGAGCAGATTAAAAGTGAACTGAAGTCATGTATGGTATGATATGACGAATTGCACAAAGATGTAGTCAAAACAGGATTTCAACGATTAATTACAGAGTTCGTAGCTAAAAAAAAAAAAAAAAATCAATCTTCAGAATTATTGGAAATTAGCGCTAATTTAGTTCCTCTTACTGAAGAAAACGTTTCGCCATTGCAGTATGAACAGGGCGGCCAAAGTGTTTCAAGTGATTTAATTCCAGTCTCACACAAAAGAATGCATCTACTGTCAGAAAGTGACGGGCGTATAAAATTTAACTAATAACCACATGCGCGGGTGTATTTGAGCCTTTTCAAATATGTGTACACTGTACTTTAAATAAGTATTTAAAATAAATAAAAAAATATTCCATTAAAATTAAATAAAGTTTTATTCCATGACTTTTATATGTTTTGTTTGAAAATAACTTACAGTTCGTATCGAGTTTTGATATCTTGAACCATTGTCTATTTTTTCATATACACTGTATTCTTTTTTACACGGTTTTTTCTGGAACCAATCTATCGTGTAAATTGAGAATTGGATGTATATATATTGGACGTTTTTGGCATCTAGTCTTGTCAAGATTTTTCTGTTAGCATTCTAGCAAAAGATTAAATGAAGCATTGAATGCACTAATTTTAGTCCAGGATGTCAGTTTTTGCCTTTTGAGTAATGTTGTAACATTATCCGGCAGGTAAAGTTCTAATCTCAATGTATGTTTGTTTGAGAACGGGATTTGGTTAACGGGAAGAACTTTGTTAGCCAGTACTGAATAGCAATGTACTTGAAACGACAAAAACAAGAAAGGAATGAATACAGAATAACAGCAAAAAGATTTGGAAGGGAAAAAAATTGATAAAGTTTAATCAAGAAGTTTTCAGAAATTTCAAAAACTGAGTTTTTGAAATTTCTGAATACTTCAAGCGCTTGGTACGTTTGGGTAATTGATTAACACATACTTTATATAAAATGTAAAGTATTTTCCAGCTCTATTTGTTCCATTAGGAATTGAGAAGATAGGAAGACTTTGAACAGTACGCCTACATTGAAAATAATGAATAAAAATTACCGCAGTATCACAGAGGTGATCTCGGTAATTTCATCATCTCAAAATGACACAAGACTGAAAATAACAACAAACAATGCGTTTAATAAAAGAATAAGAAACTTGTGTGATTTATAATTGAATTACTGAGTAGGGAAGTAACATTTGGAGTTCTCTTAGAAATCTAAATATCATTTAGAAGAGTCATTGGACAGAGGGATAAAATCAATGCATCGAGAGAAATCCGATGTTCAGTTTGCATGCATGTCTGAAAACCAAACTTCTGTGCGAGAGATGAGTAAATTCACATACTGCAGCTTTTTTTTAAAAAATAAAATATTGCTAAATATACACTACTTAAGTTAGATTTATACAGCTCAAAATATTCCTCTTTTTTATGCAGTTAGTAGTAGCACACACGCGCGCACAGAAAGAGAGAGTGTGTGTGTGAGAGAGAGAGAAAATACACGGATGAGTTAGTTGCAACAATGTCCTTTGGATAACTGGCAAGACATCGGTTGGAATTACACCTAGGACATTAAGGAACGTTTATAAGGAGTCTTCAACTGAAGATACGTTGGCCGGTCTCATACACGGAGATAGAAGGCTTTTTCTCTCGGAAACTATCCTGCACAAGACAAAAGAGGCCAGAAAAGACACTCATTTGATAGACATAAAACATAAGCTAATTAATTACGTAATAGGACAATTAATTTTCTCATTACATCTTTATTGACGTATGTATAATGCATTAACCATGACAGGTGATTAGAACTAACGATAACACCTTAAGCTAATATTTAATTACTTTTTAACTGATTAACACATTAATAGCATTTCTTCTTTTGAAATTAATATCAGCTATTCTTTTAATAGCGAAGCAGTTACATTATTACTTAATGATTTTTCTTTTCAGTCTCTGTAGCTCAGTGGAAGTGATGTTTGCACTCCACGGCGCTTAACCGTCCCAAGGAAGACCCAGGTTCAAATCTAATCGCCACTAGAGGAACATTTTATAAGCCGTTCTTCGACCGGTTTCCGAGTTAGTCCACCTCTGGCAAACGGATTTTTTCTCCCGGAATCTCGGGTTTTTCATCTCATAAACTCAATAAAATCGACCGTAGAACCCACACTATTTCAAACAATCAATATATAGTGTTAGAATTAAGGAGCACGAGATGGCGTCACTTGCCAGCCGCCTCTCTTTGCTGGATATTTTTAGTTAGTCTTGGACTGGCTATCTCTAATTGTCCTCCAGTAGATTTTGAACTGCCGTCTCAGTCTTCAAAAGTTAGACAGGGCTAAAATGGTCTAGCCTACGCCCTGTAAGAAGTGGTGTAGCTAGAGCTTTTTCCACCCGGGGCGGTCCCTGAGTTTGCCGCCCCTCTCAATACATACCAAAAATACTACAAAAAGTCAAAACGACGTAGAGGGGAAATAAATTAAAACACTATGTTTATTTTTGAAGTAAAACTTTAATATCAACATTCTAAAATGTTATTTTTCTTGCTTTTCTGTTAGCAAAATCGTCGATGACATTGGCAAAGCCTATTTCATAGTAATGTAGGTAATTCTTAATCAGTTTTATTTAGAAAAACTCCTCTCGCAACTAGCAACGCTTACAGCAATTGTGAGGAAAATTCGCAGTAGTATTACAATCTTTGGAAATGAGTTCTCGAGACTGTATTTTAGAATCTGCAAAAGTTCAAAAAAGTTCAAAGTGTCGCCCGGGGCGGGCTGCCCATCCTACCTACGCCTCTACCTGTAAGAGAATTAAAGGGACGTTAGCGGTTTATTTATTATATGATTCTCCTTTATTTATTGTTTACTATGTCTGTGTTCACTGGGCATCTACAGATGCCGTATGGTCACTCCGATGCTTGATGATGTTCCACACTATGCCTCGCCATGTAGTCCTGTTGTTTGCCCTTCTGGCAGCTTCAACTCTGAAGATCAGTCACTCCACACACGCCATCCATCCATTCATCTCATTGATGGTCTACCCCTGCCTCTTTTTCCAGGAACTTTACCTTCTATTACTGTTCTGAGAAGTCCTCCTTCCATCCCTTCTATGTGTCCAAAATATTTTAACTTTCTTCTGTCAATATCCTTAAGGAGCCTTAAAGTTCTACTAATCTTTTCTAACACCCATTCATTTGTGCGCCTTTCAGTGTATGATATCCTCAACAGCTTTCTGTAACACCACATCTCAAAAGCAGATATCCGTTTCTTATCTGACTTCTTTAGGTTCCAAGTCTCGCATCCATAAGTCGCTGTTGGAAAAACAACTGCATCTAAAATCCTCAACTTTGTTCCCATGGAGATAGATCCATCCTTCCAGATTTTAGACAGGTCTCTGACTGTTGTTTTAGCCATTCCTAACCTTTTTTCTGACATCTTCTGAACAGCAATTCTTCACATTAATAATGGATCCCAGGTACTCAAACTTACTGACTTCCTCAATTCTTTCTCCATTAAGATACACTTGTTTCTCAAGAGCTTCTCTGTTTGTTTTTCCTTTTAGAACCATGATCTTTGTCTTGCTAGAATTGAGTTGAAGTCCTCTGTTATTACTGATCTTGTTAACTTTGTCAAGAATTAGTCCTAGTTCTTCCATGTCATTACAAAGGAGTACTGTATCATCAGCGTACCTCAGATTACTGATCAATCTACCTCCTATCCTAATTCCTGTCCTGAGCTCATCCAATGCTTCTCTGCCTCAACTTTGGCCTCAATCCTATTTAGCATGATCTTTAATAAAATTTTGCTTGCATGAGATATCAAACTAATAGTTCTATAATTCTTGCATGCCTTCATATCGCCTTTCTTGTGTAGTGGTATGAAAACTGACTTCTTCCAGTCTCTAGGCCATGATCCTGTCTCCCACATCCTTGTAATCAGTCTATGAAACACTCTTATCCCTCCATCCCCTGTGGCCTTAATTAACTCTGCTGGGATTTCATCTGCACGTGGGGGGCCTTATTGCTGTTGAGCTGCTTGACTGCTCTTTCAACTTCATGCCTAAGTGGGGGAGGTTCCAAATCAAAATTTTCTTGGTGGGAGGACTCCACATTTTCTTTATCCACTCTGCTGTACAGTTCCTCACAGTATTCTTTCCATCTGTTTTTGATTTCCAACTTTTCTGTTAGTAATGATCCATTCCTGTCTTTAATGACATTCAATTTAGGCTTGAACTTGTGCTTTAAGTCACGAACTAAATAAAACATCCTTTTATAATTATGCCTTCTCATCTGGAACTCTATTTCTTCACATTTATTAGTATAGAACTTTTCCTTATCCTGCTTGATGGCTCTTCTAATTTCTCTATGTAATCTCTTGTATTCTTCGGTCCCTGTGTCTCTTTGTTTTTCCAACCGCCTTCTTTTGATTAGTTCCCATGTTGAATCTGATATCCATGGGTCTCTTGGTTTTCTTATTGGGCTGAGATACGTCTTCGCTGTATCCTGTATTATCATCTTGACTCCTTCCTAAAGCATTTCTGGTGAGATTTCCTCATTGGTCTCCAAAAAATCATCCAGCCGAGTTGATGTTTCTTCTGTGAATCCACTAGAAATTACTCTAACATCCAATCTAGTGGAATGTGCCTGACCTGGAAGTTTTCGGAGTCTTAGTCTTACTTTGGCTCTTACCAGCTGATGGTCTGTACCACAATCTTCTCCAGGACAAGTATGCACATCAGAGATGCTTGTCTTCCACCGCTGGAGAGCCAGGATGTAATCAATCTGGTGCCTTGACCTATCAATGTTGGATGTCCAAGTATAGGTCCGTCGTGAATGTTTCTGGATTGTTTACTAAGGTGCACACAAACGGATATATTATTTTAAATCCACCACCAGGTCTTATAATACAGACTTAAAATTTTAAATTCTCATATTTTTAGGTTAACTATGTATTGTGGCTAAACTTTGCATGAAGATTAACGAAACTTAGACCGTAAAATAACATTTTAATTTGTATTTAGCATGCAATTAGAATCAGAGCCTAAATATATCAATACGCATTTTACTGTTTCTACATATCACTTCATTCCCAATCATTCGTATTTTAACTCAACAATTTTTGATTTCTCCACTGTTTCTCTTTCAGTCTGTCCTTTTTTCATAATTTAAATTACTCTAATTTACCTGAGATAATTAGTCCTCTGTCGACTGATCTAATCAGCTCCACTTATTACTTCAGTAATTGGTTACTCTCTTTTATTAGCAGCTCTTTCGACTTTGTAAAGTCGTATCTTCTTTTTCCAGATTCCGCGAATATGAATAAGACTTCATTATGACTCGTTTGTAATCTTAATTATCATTGTAGATTCTGTATATATATATATATATATAAAAGTCGCCTGTGGAAGAATTAAGAGGTTCATTTGTTCTTTGTGAATTATTAATATTACAAATTTTCTGCGGATACCTGAAAATCTAATAACGTAAATTGAAGAAGTGTAGTGTAATTACCTACGGTCTTATTTTCTCTCTCTCTCTCTCTCTCACACGTACAAAAAAAAAAAGTAATCGACATAGCGATTTTTCGTCCTCTGTACAGTCAGATTGACTATACCTCTAATGACACTTTCGATGAAGTCTATGTTTCTCATTCAACAATATAAATTAAAGAGTGTGATACCTGCTAAACCCACCTCGATTTGAAAAGCTGTTAATATGTTTTTTGCATGCTACACAGGATTCGAACTCAGGCCTTTTACTTGAAGGTGGTCATCGATATCAACTGAGCTACGGAGACTCGTAAGTTAGGTACGCCATCTGATCAAAAATATCCGGACGCCTGCTCATGCCTACTTTCACTTCAATATGCACTATTGAAGCATTAATATGAAGATGGTCCACCGTTTGCTGCTGTTCTGGGGTTTTCCACTATATTTTGATATGTTGATGCAGTAATTCCCTCCTATTCTTCCAGAAGTACATTAGTGAGGTCGGTCGTTGATGTCGGCCTAGTTCTCAATTGACGTTCCAATTCATCCCACGGGTGTCTGTTGTGGTTGACATCACTTTGTGCAGGCCACTCAAGTTCAACATCTCATCAAACCATTTCACTACAGAAATCGCTTTGTGGATAGGGATATTGATGTGTTGATACAGGAAGGATGTTTCCCCTGGTCTATCGTTGCTTCAAAGTTGCACAAAATTGTCTAGAATGTTATTATAGGTAGCAGCATTAAGATTCACAGTCACGGGAACATGCCCAGTCCGAACCATGCAGTCACTTCCACCAAACCTCACAGTTGGAACAACACATTCGGACAGGGGAGGGGGGGGGGTCCTGGCATCCATCAAAACTCAGTTCCACTGCTCCAGAATCCAATGGCGTCTAGCTTTAAACCACGTCTTGCAGATGTTAGGCTTCTGTGTGTGCGTGTGTGTGTGGTGCTACGCGGCCATGAAAACTCACGATCTTCAAATCTCCACGAATAGTTGTGATACTGATGCTGCTTACAGACATTTTGGCGTATGTTTAAACCGAAGACAGGCAGGCGTTTTTTTTTTTTGTTTTTTTTTTGGCGTAACCTGCTTCAGAACTCGACAGTCCCGCTCTTTGATTTTATGTGCCCTATCATATCGCGATTGTTGTTTCCTAGGTGTTTCCACTTCACCATAACATCACTAATAGTTTATCGGGGCAGCTGCAGCAGGGCAGGAACTTCTCGAACTCAACTGCTGCTAAGATGGCCTCCTAAACACTGTACTAATACCCGTAATATCCAGTTTGCAGAAGAAAAAAAAAAAGATTTTTTTTTCTTCTGCAAACTGGATCTTTTCTCATGAATTTTTTCGTCGTCTAGTTAAAAGATCGGAATAATATTCCCGGGTTATCATTTTACCCTTTTAAAGATAATTAATAAACAAAATGCCTTTAGCATTACAAAACACTTATGCCACGACCTTTCCTGCTGATGGAACCGACTTTGTTTTCTTTGGCGCTGAACAACTGGCTTCTGTCCACTGATTTCACTGTTCTTTGGATTCTGGTGTGTAATGGTGAATCCAAGTCTCATCCATGGTAATAAATCGACGCACAAAATCAGTTTTTTAATATTGTTAAAACGTCCAAGCACTATTCAGTGTAAGTGCGTTTTTGATCTGCTGTGAGCAAGCGCGACACCCATCTTGCGCAAAACTTTTTCATTTGCAATTCTTCATGCAAAATATATCCTACACGTTCTTTTGAAATGCCTAGTCTCAGCAATTTCATGCACTTTGACTCGCCGGTCATCCAATACCATATCCTGCGCTTGATCAATGATTTCTGTGGTGTTACACTTTTTAGACGTCCTTCATGTGGATCATCTTCAAGGCTGGTACAGCTACGTTTAAACTCGGCAGCCCATTTCTTGATTTGTCGAAAACAAAGGAGAAGAGTTCCCATAAACGTTTACGAACTTCGAATGAATTTCTTTTGGCGTTAAACCTTCTTTTACAAAGAATTTTATAACCGCACGATATTCAATTTTATCTATTTCAAGGGATACAGACAACACTTTTGCTTCAGACAGCTGTATAAAACAAACTACTTGATAGAATGACTTGCAATTTCACATGGATGCTTATGACAGATGTACCAACTTAGAAAAAAAAAATCTTGCCGATAATGTTGGCATATATGGTCGAGGCCGAAAACTTTTCAGACCACCCTCGTACATAAACTGCCGCATATTCTTTTGTCTTTAACAGCCTCAGTACATTATATAGA
Organism: Typopeltis vanoorti; assembly: GCF_054136105.1. Classification (NCBI taxonomy): domain Eukaryota; kingdom Metazoa; phylum Arthropoda; class Arachnida; order Uropygi; family Thelyphonidae; genus Typopeltis; species Typopeltis vanoorti. The sequence goes on from NC_143549.1 coordinate 89,299,805, forward strand.
CTATTCCATTCAATTTTTATCGCTAGACAGACTACATTATACAGTACCGTCGACAGGGTGTAGAATAGAGGCAGCCTGCCTCACGGCCCAGCTTAAGAAGGGTGCTCGTTCAGCCATATTGCGGTAAGCACCGTCGCTATCTACGCTAACAGGAATTGTTAGCGTAGCAAGTGCGGAAAGAAGTTACTCCAAGCTTAAACTGATTAAAAATTATTTGCAAACAGCAATGAACCAAGAAAGATTTGTCTGGCAACTATATCGATAGTGCGGACATAGCTCATAATTTAAATTTAGAAGAGCTTATATAAATAAACAGCTTTATTGTGCGATATCCCCGTAGAGCAAACATTTAATTATTAATATGTAATCGTTCTGCATTAATGTTGCTCTTGTAATAAAAACAAAAACGCAATGGAGATTTTCTTATATTTTTTTCTTATAATCCATCAGGGAAAATATTTAATTGTTTGCCTCAAGGCGCGATGTAATCAGGCGACGGCCCTGGCATTATATATATCCACTCTATATATATAAAAAGATAAGCCGAAATTTGAAACGTTTTTATGTCACGTTTTTTGTCTCTTCATTGTTTTGAGCCGGGTTAAGCCGAAATTTGAAAGGCAAACATATTGTTTGTTGGACGTTTCAAAACAATGGAGAACAGGCTTACCAGCCCGGAACTCGGCGGTTAGGCGCCGTAGCCCCCCCCCCCGAGTTCCGGGGGGGATACGGCGCCCAACCCCCTAGTATGTGTATATATATATATATATATATATATATACACACACACACACACACACACACACACCCTATATATATATATATACACACAAACACAATGACTTGCATGGCTACTTGACATAAATCGACTGTCATACTAATTAAAACGATCTTCTTATACTAGCTTCATGCCAGCCCAAACATAAAATTACACAAATCTGTATTGAGATGCCAGGACATATAGACCACTGTCTGTCATATATTTCAGATGACCGAATTTCTTCTAAAAGCTTTGACTATTACCTTTATGAAATTGTAAAAGTCTACAAGAAATTTCTTTAAAATGTGTTATTAATATTACCTGTATGGTTTCAATGGACTAGTTCCATTCAAATCAAAAATGCAATAAAGGCAGTTACCCAAACCACAGTTTTTCACCCTAGTGGACGGATCCCCGAGGAAATTATGGATTTAATTAGACTGAAAAACAAAGCCAGAAAGCGGTATCATAACACAAGAGCTCCTCAATATAAAGCAAATTTGAACAAATTAGACAAGTACGTGAAGCCCTCCAATCACATCGAAACTGGGAGTGGGAATCTAAGCTAACAAAATTAAACCCTGAGGACAACTCCATATGGAAGTTTCTACGAACCTTCCGCACCAAAAGACAACTTTTACCCCCAATTCAAACCTCAAAAGGAATAGCTCACAATGATGGGGAAAAAGCAGAGGCTCTAGCCGACAGCTTGGAAAGTCAATGCAACCCCTCATATGAAAATTTGAACATCAATCTTATCTACCAACATCAATCTTATCAAGATTCACTGCCAAGTTAGGCAGGCCATAACAGAACAAAAAGATGATCAAGAATCCCTCACACCCACTTCTCCAACAGAAGTCATAAACATTATAACCCACCTGAACAACAATAAAGCTCCAGGCCCAGATGGAATTACTAACAGAATAACTAAACTTCTCCCCAAAAAAGCCATTGTACATCTCTAGTCAGCATAATTAATGCCATCCTCAGATTCCAGTATTTCCCTTTAACATGGAAAATAGCAGATGTCACACCAATCAAAAAGATGGGAAAAACGCTCAACTCCCTGAAAACTACAGACCTATCAGTCTTCTGTCTAACCTTGGAAAGATTGCAGAAAAAGTAGTCCTTACTAGACTTCAATCACAAACCGACCAACTACATATAATCCCAAATGAGCAATTTGGATTCGGATAAAAACCATTCTACCATTCAGCAGATCCACAGACTGATCAAATACATTTCCGAAGGCTTCAACCAGAATCTTCATACAGCTGCAGTCTTTTTAGATGCTGCAAAGGCTTTTGATAAGGTGTGGCATCAAGGTCTTCTCTACAAACTCATCACATTCAATATACCTATTAATCTAGTTAAAATAATTCACTCTTACCTCAGAGACAGATACATGCAAGTCAAAATAAATGAAACTGTATCAACCAGACGCAAGGTTCTGGCAGGAGTACCGCAGGGCTCACTCTTGGCCCCCTTACTGTTTTCTATCTATATTGCTGATATCCCTCAAAACCCAAGCTCAACAATCACTGCATTATATGCTAATGACACTGCATTTAGCCAGATCTCTCAGCCCAAAACTGGCTATTAAGAGACTCCAAAGCAGCATTCATATGCTGGAAAGATGGTTTATGGACTGGAGAATTCAAACCAATCCACAGAAGAGCTCAGCCGTACTGTTCACTAGAAAAAAGTCTGAAATCAAGGAAGATATACATTTACTAGGTGTTAAAGTCCCATGGCAGAATACAGTCAAATATCTTGGAGTAATTCTGGATAAAAAACTACTATTCACCAACCATATAGAACACATAAGTTCAAAGATGTCTAAAGCAATAGTGCAGCTCTACCCCATGATCAACAGAAAAAGTAAATTAGATACTCAGAACAAACTGCTCATATACAAGATGGTAATACGCCCAGTCATAACTTATGCATCTCCTGCGTGGAGTCACACTTCGAAGACAAATATTCAGAAGCTGCAGAGAATACAAAACAAATGTCTGAGAATGAGTTTAGATGCTCCACGGTTTATCAGAAACTCCCAAATCCACAGAGACGTCAGCATTCCCTACACATCACAACTCTTCTTCATGACCTAGCTGAAAAGTTCTTCAATAAGACAATTAATCATCCGAACCCACTGATCAAGCAAGCTTCAGACTATAATGAAGCAGATTTCTGCAAATACAAGAGATCCAAGTCAATTCTATGCTCAGCTGAACAGAGTTAACCTCACTGCCCTTTCAGGGCGAGCTTAAAGCTCAATAATTCTCCACCCAAAGAACTTTCCTTTTCAGATGGAGGGGAATATGAAAAGCATTTATGCTTCACACATCAAGTCAGTACCGTTATGCGTTATACCAAGTGATGGCTAATGTTGGAAATCTTAAATAATCATCACTTGGTGATTAACCTCAGTTGAAATAGGCTCTGTATCAAGATCCAAAAGTAAGAATGAAGAGTTCAAGCTCTTCATTCTTACTCCTATCAAAGAAATAAAAAAGCATTAGATTATTTTATTCAAATTATGTGGCAGTTTTTGGATTTAGATGGTTTCCTAATCTTAAGTAGTATGTATATCTATGGGTATTTTGTGTATGCACATATGCTTATTCTATGGTCGATTCTGCTGAGTTGTGGAGATGAAAACCAGAATTACTTTCAAAAAAACATTCCTTACTTACCTGTACCATCAGATTTGTTAGTTTTTCATCCCCAAATATATGTGTACTCTAGTGTATAAAAGCTAAGGATGAATTACAATTTTACCTGTATATGAAAAAAGTTTTCATGACTACAGCCAAAGATTGACATAAAATTGCCAGCATACTAATAAATTATATTACACAAAAAAGTGTTATGAATTCATACAAATTAAATTGCAGTACATTTTTGGGAAAATGTTACAAATTTCCTAAGGACATAGTTAAGGAATTAATGTACAGTGCTTACAGAAACCTAGGTGGAGAGGCATTTCAGTATGAAATATGCCCAGTCCAAGCGATGTAGCTCTCACAGTGTCATACCATGCTTAGCATCAAGTGATTCAGGAGTTCTTGAGGCAAACTGGCCCACTCCTCCTTCAGAGCAAGGATAAGGCCATGTTTTCTGAATGGGAATTTCTAGCAGCAAAGCATCTCCCTATTGCCTCCTAAATGTGTTCTATGGGGCTGAAATCTGGAGATCGTGCTGGCCACTCAATTCAATTAATATCCCCAGTCTCCAGAAGTATCTGCACTGCTCATGTATGTGGTGTAGCACTGTCATCCATAAAAATAAATTCTTCAAATTCAGAACAATTGAACATGACGAACTTTGTTGTAATACTGTTACTTTTTTCCAGCACGTGTAGCACGGTTCATCCATTAAGCATAATGCCCCCCCCACACACACACCATGATCCCCAGTACCGCCATATCTATCCCTTTCAAGAACATTCTTGAAATTTCAAGTAGTACCATTTTCACAACAGATCAAGTGTTGTTCAGAACAGGAGAAAAGATTAAAATTACTCATCTGTAAAGAGAACATTGGTCCATTGGTGTCTTGTTCCAATTTTTATGGATACAATAAAACTGAAAATGTGCTCTACGATGAACTGTGGATAAAGGAATACAGACTACAGGCATATAGGCCTACTTGTCGCAGATGTCTTGCTACAGTTTGTCGAGATATCTGCATACCTGTGCTTGAATGGAATAGACTTGCAAGCTGATCTGTTGTGGTGCATCGATTACGTTTTGCTCTTATAACCAAAAATCTGTTTTCATGCTCCATGGTAGAGCAAGAGTGACCTCTTAGCAAACGTTTGGAATGCATTCCATTGGTTTGAAACACTGCCCAGAGCTTGGATACAACGCAATGCGAGATTCTAAACTCTCCAGCAAGATCAGCAATTCTGGGGTCTTCAAGCTTTCCAATAATTCTTCCCTGCATGAAATCATGTACTGATGTCTTTGAGACATTACGAGACATCCAAGTCTTGTAATGTTCTCAAAGTAGTCATTCATCATTCAGTGTAGTCGATGTAAAACTTCTATACATCCATTTTTGAGCATTTCTAATTGAATATTATCTATACTAGCTGCCTTTTGACATTCAGACATCTAGAATATCTTCAACATCAGTTTTCATTCCACCTCAGAAGTGGAGATTATTGGGTCAAATTCGATGACTGGAATAGATCTTTCAAAGTAGCAATCTATAAACAGGGAAATAAAACAATGCAAGAATCAGATGAGTGTTCCTGGTAAAATTTATGCAAGCATACTTGAGAAAAGGGCAAGAAAAATCGTAGTGGAGAAACATGGAGAAGAACTAGCTTGGTTCAGGCAAAATGGAGGGATAATATTTTTACTTTAGCACAAATAATTCAGAAATCATGGGAATGTAGCAATTTGTTTTAAAGTATCTATATCAGGGGCAAATATTCCTGGTGTGCGGTGCTCATCCACTAAATAGCAATATCACCAATATTATATTTTAGCATCTATTCCCATTAAAGACTCCTCCAATTGTTTCCAGACTTCGCGTGATTCCTAAAGGTAAACACAATATACTAATGCTTCACTTTTCCATGTGTGAACATTGCATCACATTCACATTAATAGCCCGGGTGTACTCTCAAAATACATCTTTGAGCCGTTTGAAAAGATGTACAGAGGGATGCAGGTCAAATCCTTAGCATTCTAGTAGTTTTAAACTGTTCAGAAGGTGAGGCAGGATGAGCTCAGAGACAATAGCACCTAGAGGCTGTGATTGGTTACTCAGCCAATCCAATTGAACGTTGTCAGTTGTCATGAGTTGCTGTTTTTTTTGTATTCTGAGTTTCAACTATTTTGCATGTGTGAAGTGTGAACTGATGTGGTAGGCAAGTTTTTATATATAATATAGACAAGCTTTTTTTTTTAATATATAATTTTTTTGATAAATTTATAACTTTTTTGCCAGAGCCTGTGTAGCTCACAGAGCTCGAATGTGAGATATGGGTAATATTATGGGTAATAATATCTATATGGGTAATATTATGAATAAAGTCACATTAAACTTGATATCAGATCAGACATGGTTAACCTAGTTTTTTTCTTTATGAGATGCTACTGTTAAAGTAAATCCAGTACAAGTTTTCAGAATTTCCTAACTAATTTAAATGACTGCTATAATGCATTTGGTAAGAAAAATAAAAGAGCAATAAAGACAAAGACTGTGAAAATAGACAGGAATATTGAAAGCATCAATTGAATCCTGAATAGAGAACCTGTAAAACATTTCTGATATTAAGCACAACTGTTAATGAAAGTAGTTAAATACAGAAGTAGACAACAGAATTACTAAAACTAGTATGGTAGAAAGGCAACTGAATAAATTTATATGGAATAAGAGATTAATCAAAATACTGAAGAAGCTGTATATAAGAATATTTCAACCTATTATACACACACACACACACTTTTTTTTTTTTTTTTTTACCTGGTCCAGAAACCCCACTCTAGAGATCATACATAGCTTTTTCAAGCCACTTCAGGCTTCTAATATGCAGAGCAGTGGTCTCACTGGGCAATGAAATTCATCTCCCACCTAAAGACAATCAACCATTCTTGTCACTGCGGGATTCGAACCGACAGCGTATGGTTGGAGAGCAGGTATGCTAACCACTAGGCCAACCAGACCAGCAAAGTGTTAATATCTTTAGTATTAGTACTGTAGGTGAGCTAAGGATTAGATTATCTGGGAATCTTGCTCTGGAGACCCAACATGGAACTTTTTCAAGCCCTTTTCTTTACCTGGGCAAGGAAATTCATATACTACCTGACCTCAAACATTTATGTTCATTGTGGGGTTCAAAACCACAACATGTCAGAAAGTAGTTACATGATCCATTCTGTCAACCAGTTCAGCACAACCATTACCACTATATTTAATATCGACACAAATCACATTATAAAGGAAGTGGAATGATATGCATAAGTACTTACTCTAAACTGAATAAATGCCATAACAATCTATACAAATTCAGCAATAAAAAGACAAAGCTGTAAATAGAGAATATGGGAAATCATCAACTGAATTAACAATGGAGAACCTATAGAAAGAATCAAATATGCCACTATTTATGTATAATTTTCATGATGACATGAATTATGGATACATATCAGAAAAATCAAAGCTGCATGGAGGGGAGCAAGACAAATACATTTATATGGACTGAGAGAGAGAGAGTGAAACTGAAGCATTACACTAGCAGTAAGTGCGTAAGGCAGTGTTTAAACTAATTTTAACCTTTGATCTCGGATTGGAAATGAAGAAGATCAATGTAAGACTAGGGACCACAAAGACAAGAGTTCTAAGAGAAATTAAAGTAGTGAACAGGTGTCATCAGTGGCAGAATCATATTAAAAAATCAAGTAATCAAAAAAAAAGGAATTTGGCATTATTAGCATTAAATTTGCAAGAAGAACTAACCCAATATTAAAACTAATATAGTCTCTTAACCAAGAGGAGAGGCTGTGGAACTGTCGACCTGGATGAGGGGTGAGAGCTCTACTACTCTGGTGTGAGCCCAACAATGTCTACTCAGGGCAGGTGTGGGGATACTCACAAGCCCTGGCTGTCAGACTGTGTTGCAGAGTGGATTTTATTGGGAGGAGACAGGTATACGTGTTAAGGCTCCAGATGGAAAAACCACAACTTGGCTGTGGTGCAAGCCTATGCACCTAATCTGGAGTCAGAATACTCTGCCTTCTTAGAGGAAGTGGATGCTGTTTTTTTTGACAGGGTGGCAGGCATGGAATCGGTCCTGCTAATGGGTGACTTCAATGCACATGTTGGAAAAGATGACCAGACATGGGGGGGGGGGGAGGAATGGAGACCATGACCTTAACGTGAATGGGTTGAAATTATTGGACTTTTACTGCACTAATAGCTCGTCCATAATGAATACCTTCTTCTAGCACCGAGAAGTCCATAAGCATACCTGGTACAGGGATACACTTGGACAAAGGCCTCTGATTGACTTCTTTATAGTCTCAACAGACCTATTTTCCTCAGTGCTGGTCATTCGTGTGAGGAGAGGAATACGACTGTCAACTGACCAGCACCACCTTGTTGTCTGCACTCTACGGGTACAGAAACCAAATGCTACCATTAATGCTGGTAGAGCTAAGCAGCTATACCGTGAAATGAGAGGCATTGGAAAATGAGGCTGTGAGGAAGAAATTTACAGATAACATTTCCTCCAGGTTCAATAGATTCCCAGACATACTGCAGATGTTGAGGAGGAGTGGTTCAGAACAGCTGCCACTGCCACTGTACTCTCATGCTGCGGCAGAAAGTGGCTCGTGGCGATGGGCAGTGAGAAAAGGACACCTTGGTGGAACCAAGAGGTCTAAAAAAGCTGTCCGGGGAAAAAAGGAGGCCTATCTAACACAGCTTAGAGTCAGGTCACCTGAGATGCATTTGCAGTACACTGAGGCAGTAAAGCCAGCAAAGCAGAAGGCTTGGGAATCCTTTGGAGAAAGATTAGACTCATCCTATGCAAATGCAAACAAGGTATTCTGGCAGACCATCCACTGCCTTTGAGGGAGGAAATCGTGCACAACAAGGGCAATTATTGCCTCTGATGGTACACTTTTAACAACCGAGAAGGATATCCTTCACAGATGGAGGGAATACTTTGAGAGCCTTCTTAACCCAGATGAACAGGCAGCTGTGGAGATCCAAGAGGTGCAGATTGGGGTGAAGACTAGTCTCACAACAGAAGAGGTCCATTTAGCAATAAAATCGCTAAAATCAGGCAGGGCTGCTGGTGATGATGAAATTCGGCCCCAAATGCTAAAACTTAAATCGGGACAGTGTTCTCTGGCTGACTCGAGTGTGTCAGGCTGCTTGGATATCTGGGCGAGCACCAAAGCAGTGGCAGACAGGCATAATAATACTAGTCTTCAAGAAAGGAGACCAGAGAGATTGCAGCAACTATCGTGGCATCTCTCTGCTCAGCCTGCCAGGGAAAGTATATGCTAGGTGCTTGGAAAGAAAGTGCAGGAGCATAGTTGAGTCAAAGTTCCAAGAAGAACAATGTGGCTTTCGTCCTGGTAGAAACACAACTAACCAAATCTTCACTTTAAAGCAAGTCTTTGAGAAATCTTGGGAATATGCCAAGAATGTCTACACATGTTTTGTGGACTTGGAGAAGGCATATGACCGGGTCCCACAGGATAAGCCTTGGCAAGAAGTACAGGAGTATGGAGTGGATGGCCAACTATTAGCTGCCATCAAGTTCCTGTATGAATGCCCAGAGTTTTGCGTCAGGGTAAACAGCACAAAATCTGAACCTTTCACAGTCTCTGTTGGTCTCTACCAAGGGTGTGTTCTGTCACTCCTCCTTTTCATAACATTCATGGCCTGGATTGATAGGCACAGCTGAAGCAGTGAGTGTGTGTGTGTGTGTGTGTGTGTGTGTGTGTCAGAATTGGAAGATGTAGCATTGGACATCTGCTTTTTGCAGATGACCTAGTTTTGCTTAGCTCTTCCACAGATGACCTCCAGCAGACCCTGGATAGGTTTATAGCTGTTTGTGCGGTAGCTGGGATGAAGATCAGTGTGGCCATATCGGAAGCATTTGTGGTCTCAAGACAACCATCCCAGTGCACTCTACATGTGAGTGGAGTCCCACTGAGGCAGGTGGAGAAGTTTAAATACCTTGAGGCCATATTCACGAGTGATGGAAAGTGGGACGTAGAGCTAGATACTCGAATCGGCTCAACAAGTGCAATATTGTGGGAGCTTGGCCGTTTGGTAGCACTGAAGTGGGAGTTAAGCCAGAAGGCAAAGCTGGATGTCTTCAATACAGTTTATGTCGCCATCCTCACCTATGGTCATGAGAGTTGGGTAATGACCGAAAGAATGTGGACACGAATCCAAGTGGCTGAAATGAGGTTCCTTCAAGGGGGTTGAAGGCTGATAAGACTCGACAGTCAGAAGCTCTGCAATTAGGGAAACCCTCAATACTCGACTGCTGCTTCTCCGTGTTGAGAGATCGCAATTACAATGGTATGGGCACTTGGTCAGAATGCCACAAGAGAGGTTCCCCCAGCAGGCCCTCTTTGTCAAGCCAGAGGGTGAGAGGCCACATGGAAGGCCAAGGACTTGCTGGATAGATTATATCCAAAACTTTGGGTGGACATGTCTGGGAGTCCCACCAGAACACCTGAGCTTGGTGACGGAGGATTGTGATCATTGGAAGTCCCTCTTGCAGCTGCTACCCCCACAACCCAATTAGGAAAGGTGGGCCTTGAAGATGGATGGATGGATAGTCTCTTAACATGTTCACTGCCATTCATTTATGACAATGTCCCTAGGCCAATTCAGAATGACCTTGCTGTAATGCCTACACATCTACACAATTCATCTTACAATGCTTAGAAGTGGCATATGGAAATATTGGTTCGATGCTTTAGAGTATCAGTGGCACTGAATGTGCTAAAAAGAATGTTGGTTAATAGATTAGTGAAATGCATCAAAATCATAAATGGCAAAAAAAATCCCAAAAGAAGATGCAGATTGATGCAGCAGAGTGGATTTGGATTTAGACACCAGTAAAAACTTTGACCCTCTGCCCTCCACCAGCTAATAACTATACTATCAAGATAAAAACATATTCATATCATCAGGACCCTTCTTTGAAGCACCTAGGTCTTGCAATTTGCAAGTGCTATCTTTAGGTGATGCTGTAGTGCTACCTATTTGAATAGGAAATGGAGTGGAAGTGCAGATGGACAGAAGTTATGCCGAAGCACTTTTGCAAAAGATAAGAAGGCATGACTGTTACAGGCATAAAAGTAGACCATCGCTTTTAATTGTTTTGCAAGTATTGTGAGCTTCAGTGTAGGCTGTGAATGAAACTAGCATTTTTCTCAAGCCAATTAACGATAAGCTGCTCTTCTTTTCTTGAACTACTCTAGCACACTTTTTTTGAAAACCATGACTTGGATATAAGATGGGAAATTTGAACAACGAGTGGAATGATGATCTCCCTTCCAACAAGGATAATTTCTGTAATAAGATCACAAGTATTTAGATCTGAAAAATGGGAACTGTAGTCTGACTATGGAATAAATTGAAATGTTTGTTAGTTTCATCTTTAACAAACATGATTTGTTAAATTAGATGCATATATTTACAGTTATTATCTCTACTGATTTAAATAAACAGATACATGGAAAAGTATATGCAACAAAAAATTTGAAGTGCAGCAAATTTTAATTACATAAAAATTTAGAACTATATACATTATGAAAAACAAACACAAAGCACTTATCATACAGTCAATTACTTCATAATATTCATTACACCATCTCAATTAATATATTTATTTTATTTATATTATATGTTGTTTTCCTTGGTCTCCAGAAGCAAAATATGTATGATCAGTGCAGAATTCTGTTGCAACAATATCACCAGATGTTGATGTTTCCAGAACTTCATTAATAAAAGCAATACCATATTCTCCTTGTCCATTATTCTCCAAGGATGATTCTTTCAAACACATGCTTAGCCAAGAAATACTAGAAATAAGAGATGTTGATAAAGAGAAGGGGAAAAAAATCAAATTTACTATTAAATTTAATTACAAACTAATAACAACCAAAGACTATACCACATGTGTGGTTATGATATTACACATATAATAAAAATGCAAAATGTTTCACCAACAGAAGAAAATAGGGCAAAGTCCCAGTGAACTTGAATTTCCCTTTAAGATAAAAATAAAATAAAAATACTATGCAGAGAAGACCTATATGACAACTATTTTTCTCTCTTCCTCTGCATATTTTAAAACACAAACACACGCACACACAGAGAGTCATTTTGCTGTGCCAGATTTTTAATTTATCATTATACAAGTCAGAATAAATTATTTCTATTTAAACTTTAGCAATGTATAGATAATAAACATTTTTAAGGAATGGGATAGGATGTCAACAGTATCAAATAAATGATACACATCAAGAAATTATAATAAAGTACATTAAAAAAAATAAGGAGATAAGGTCAAATAAACTCTGTTAAGTATTGTAATATTTTTATTTGCTATTCCCACCTATTCAAGATTGTAATACTGGAGCACATTAGTACTGTGGGTAACTATGGATTAAATAATCTGGGAGTCCTGCTCTAGAGACTAAGTAGTTTTTTATTTTTCAAACCACTCTAAGCAATAAACAAGGCTGGTAGCCAGCTGATGAAACTTATCTACCACTGAAAGTACAAATGGAAGATTCCCCCCCCCCCCCACCAAAAAAATGTGTTTTGACAATATTAATTACGTTTTACTCACATAATATCAAGTTTAGAGTTCTGAAAGACAACCGTACCTTTTCCAGGAAGTAGCTGCTATTTTGAAAAGGTAAGCAAGTTATTATGTTGTCTTTTATTTTATTTTTTTGTTAGTTTTTGTGTTTGCTTTGCAGAAAGTTTGGATGCATATTAAATTACTTAAGGAATTTGCAACGTACAAATGATATAAATTAAAATTAAACTTTAATCTATATTCCAATATTTCAACAACATCACGCTTTCTTCTCCTAGAAAGGCTTAGACATTGGTTATACATGCTTATTAAATTACCTAAGGAATTTACAATGTACAAATGATATAAATTGATATAAATGAGAGGATCCAGAGAAGAGTGACCAAGATGATAGCATGTCTGTGGAATGAACCTTATGAGAACAGGTTGAAGATTTATGGGTTGCAAAATTTGGTCGAGAGGCGGAAAAGGGGTGATATGATTGAGACATTCAAATTACTGAAGGGTTTCTATAAGATTAATCCAGAAGATATTTTTCATAACAGGACTAGTGGTGGGAGGACTAGGGGCCATACACGGAAGCCGGGCAAGAATGTGGTTAGCAGGGGTGTTAGAACTAGATTTTTTACTTGGAGAGTGGTGAATGAGTGGAATAAGCTGTCAGAGTCTGTTGTGGGTGCTATGACCGTGTATGAGTTCAAGGCGAGGTATGATAAATATTGTGTGAATGTCGAATAGTTGTTCTTGACATGATGTTAGGGCCTCCCTCAATGAGTCTGTCGACTCCTTGGAGTTGCCCGTAATAATAATAATAATAATAATAATAATAAAAAATTAAAATTTAATCTATATTCCAATATTTCGGCAACGTCATGTTGCCATTTTCACAGGAACTTAAAATAAAGGCACGTGCATGCAGGCACTACACACAGTAACTGAGGGCGAAGCAGGAAGCTGTTGTTTCTCCTAAAAGTCCTGATGGTGCCCCCTAACAGACTATGTATGTATTCTCAGCCGTTGGGCAGAAGGTCTTCTGATGTAAGTCTCCCAAATTTGGAGCAGTCTCATGCAACCAAATTTGTTGAAGTTTGGCATGTTTCTTAGGGCCGAGGCTGATTCCATGAATAGCCTTTCAAATTTGAATTTACTATGGTGTATTACTGTGGCTTTCTTCCACCGTATTCTGTGGCGAGTATCCAGAGCATGGTATGCAAGACCAGAGTGACTATACTGGTGAAAATGGATGTAGTCCTTGTGTTCTGAAATTCTGATGTTCGCTGTCCTGCCTGTTTGGCCAAAGTAGGACAGCTTACAGCTTAAAGAGACCTGGTATGCACCAGGTAGGTCTAAGGGAGGTGGTTGATCTTTAGTGGAGCAGATAAGGGATGCCAATTTTTTATATGGTCTGTAACAAGAGGTCAAGTTATGTTTTTTTTTAGGATTTTGGTAATTTTTTCCAAGGTGCCTCGGTGATGGATTCAGAATAATTCTTGTTGTGAAGGGGGGGGAGGTTAACTGGTGTCAATATGTCAGCCAATGGCTAACCCCCCAAAAAATATTGACACCAGTTAACCCCCCCCCCCTCCTTCACAACAAGGATTATTCTGAATCCATCACCGAGGCACCTTGGAAAAAATTACCAAAATCCAAAAAAAAAACATAACTTGACCTCTTGTTACAGACCATATAAAATGGCGTCCCTTATCCGCTCCACTAAAGACCAACTACTTCCCTTAGACCTACTTGGTGCATACTAGGTCTCTTGCAGCTGTAAGCTGTCCTACTTTGGCCAAACAGGCAGGACAGCGAACATCAGAATTTCAGAACACAAGGACTACATCCGTTTTCACCAGTACAGTCACTCTGGTCTTGCAGACCATGCTCTGGATATTCGCCACAGAATATGGTGGAAGAAAGCCACAGTAATACACCATAGTAAATTCAAATTTGAAAGGCTATTCATGGAATCAGCCTCGGCCCTAAGAAACATGCCAAACTTCAACAAATTTGGTTGCATGAGACTGCTCCAAATTTGGGAGACTTACATCAGAAGACCTTCTGCCCAACGGCTGAGAATACATACATAGTCTGTTAGGGGGCACCATCAGGACTTTTAGGAGAAACAACAGCTTCCTGCTTCGCCCTCAGTTACTGTGTGTAGTGCCTGCATGCACGTGCCTTTATTTTAAGTTCCTGTGAAAATGGCAACATGACATTGCCGAAATATTGGAATATAGATTCAAGTTTAATTTTAATTTATATCATTTGTACATTGTAAATTCCTTAAGTAATTTAATAAGTATGTATAACCATGTATAAGCACGTCTAAGCCTTTCTAGGAGAAGAAAGGCTTAGACGTGCTTATACAATCCTTTCATTTCTTGTATCACTGCCTTGATAAATAGATGAATTTGGAAGAAAACTGCTGAAAAGACTGCAGATAACAGATGAGACTTCAGAGGAAAATTGAAAGAGTAAACAGTGTCAGTCAAAATCATATTAAAAATGAAAATACTAAACAAAAGAATCTAACATTATTAGATTTAGGAATGTGTAAGAGCAGAGTTGTTTTATATAAATAATAAATAAATAAATGCAAATATAATCATGTAGTATGATCACCTAATCCTATACACTTCAGAGAGTGCATAAATAATTTGATGATGTTATAGCCTCGCCCATTATGTAAAAACGTAATCTTTCCATGGTTTTTTGATTCATGCCATACTACTAGAAAAAAAAAAAAGACATTACTTTCAGGCAATTTCCGTAACTGTTCGACACATCTATGACCAGGGTTCCAGAAATCCACTCACCACAGGCAAGTTATCAGAGACATTGTAAGTGAATTTTCAGCCTTGTTTTCTAAATACATTCAAAATATATGGCCTCATTTTTTTTGCATAATTTACACATTTATTTCATTTTAAAATATCTCATTCACTATCTAGTTATTTGATCATGGCAGCCTCCAGTGAATGTAATAAAGTTTATTTTCAACCAGAAGACAGTAAACTGGTGTAATTAATTTAATTCCTTCACAGACTGTTTTTCCTTGCAAAAATATAGTTTGGAAGATACTCTCAAAGATATGCCTCACTTTATACTTCCTTGTGAAGTATCTTCACAGCTAGGCTACTTTATAAAAAGGCTAATTACTTCACAATAATTGGCTTAGTATTCTATGATGCAAAGCACACATCCAAAGTGTATAATGCTATGCATTATGAGACCGGCCACTATGCAGGCCAGTTTCGACTTTTATTGAGGTGAAAAAAAAGGAAAGGGTTGTTCATCATACATATAAAATAGTTAGTATAGGGATGCAAGAGAGCCTGATAGTATTAGGAGAAAGAAAAAAAAAAGCATGAGAGATGATAAAAAAGAGCTGAGGCTTTTCTATCATGTAGTCAAAGAAGATCTGCAAAATGCCCATCTACAGCTGCAATCACCTCTATTTGAAGAAAAATGCTGACCAGAGAGGAAGAGGTTTAGTTTTGGGAAGAGATAGAAGTCAGAAGGAGCCAAATCTGGGGAATAATTTGAATGTTCCAACAATACTCAAGTGCAGATCCCTTAATTTTCCCATTGTCAAAACACCTTTGTGGGTAGATGCATTGTCCTGATGAAAGATGATTTTTTTCTTCTGCAAGCCGAGTCTTTTCTCATGAATATTTTGTCTAGTTTGGTTAAAAGATCAGAATAATACTCCCTGGTTATTGTTTTACCCTTTTCAAGATAATTAATAAACAAAATGCCTTTAGCATCCCAAAACACCGATGCCATGACCATTCCTGCTGATGGAACCGACTTTGTCTTCTTTGGGGCTGAACAACCGGCTTCTGTCCACAGTTTTCACTGCTGTTTGGATTCTGGTGTGTAATGGTGAATCCAAGGTTTATTCGTAGTAATAAATCGATGCAGAAAATCAGTTTTATTCTTGTTAAAATGCTCCAAGCACTGTTCAGAGATCTTCAAACAAGTGCATTTTTGATCTGCTGTGAGCCATCGCGGCACCCATCTTGCACAAAGCTTTTCATTTGCAATTTCTCACCCAAAATATATCCTACATGTTCTTTTGAAATACCTAGAGTATTATCAAATTTCATGCAATTTGACTCACTGGTCATCCAATACAATACTGTGCACCTGATCAATGATTTCTGGTGTTGTTACACTTTTTGGAAGTCCTTCATGTGGATCATCTTCAAGGCTGGTACAGCCATGTTTAAACTTGGCAGCCCATTTCTTAATTGTCAAAAACGAAGGAGAAGAGTGCCCATAAACTTTTATGAACTTCGAATGAATTTCTTTTGGTGTTAAACCTTCTTTTACAAAGAATTTTATAACTGCACGATACTCAACTTTATCTATTTCAAGGGATACAGACAACACTTTTGCTTCAGACAGCTGTATAAAACAAACTACTTGATAGAATGACTTGCAATTTCATATGGATGCTTATGACAGATGTACCAACTTATATATATATATATAAAAAAAAAAAAAAAAAAAAAAAAAGAATCATGCCAATAATGTTACCACCTATGGTCGAGGCCGAGAACATTGCAGACCACCCTCGTACATTGTCTCCAAATGCTAATATCTTATTTTCTTTTATAGTCAAGGGAAGTGTTATCCCTTGCACAACACATGAATTGTCAAGTTCAAGAACCAATACAAAGGATTAAGAGGACAACCTTACTTGACTTCTTTTAAATTTTGACTGGGTCTGATAGGAACCCATTAACTAAGAGGCAGGTAGTTGTATTGGCATAGGCTCCTTTAATAATGAATAGCAGCTCTGCCTTTTGCCCAATACAGATTGCTGGTAGATGTGGAGTAGAAAGGATGCCAGACATTATCAAATGACTGAGTAAGGACCACCGCAAGTACTGCAATAGTCTACTTTTTCATATTAACCATTACTATTATACATTGGCGCCACTCATCGTGGGAGGCCCACTATCAATATAATATCCATCATACCTCTCCATGACACCATTAACAGACAAAGCACTCAACTGACTCAAGCAACCCATACCATTCAATCACCACTCTCCAAGCAAAAAATCGAGTCCTCATGCCCTAGCTAAGTACACTCTTGTCCAACTTCCAGGCATGATCTTTTTACTCCCCCCCCCCCCAGCTAAGTAGCAAAACATTTTCCCTGCATCAATCCCATAAGTGTTTCTCTCTCTCTTTTTTTTTTTTTAAATTCATACTTGACGTCTGTAGACGCCGTATAGTCACTGCCGTGCCTCACATGGTTTTGGTAATGATGTCTTCTGCTAGAATAAGTGGTAGGGTCACAGATTCCCTTTCCACACAAAGTTCGAATCCCACGGCGGGATTCGAACCCGCAGCCTCTTGGCTGGAGAGCGGACACACTTACCACTCGGCCAACAAGGCCATCATTTTTAGCACACCTATTGAAACCTCAGATTAGTAACTTAAGCTCATTTATTAAAAACTCTTCTGATTTTCTAAATCAAGTTTCCCTATAGTGTTTCTCAACGTGGGGCAATTTGAATATTTTGGGGGGGAAATTAGAAAATGTACATGCACATATTTATATTATACTTTTTCAGAACTTGGCTGACTATTATGCTAGAGGGGGGCAGCATCAAAATCTTTGAGACATGGAGGTGGGGCATGATCCAAAAAACATTGAGAAACACTGCCATAAGTCTTTAAGTAACTTAAATGTTTTACTCACCCCCCCCCATTGCCTAGTAACCAACTTTTGCAATCCACTCACCCTCACTTTATCCTCAAAGGAAACATTCCACAGACCACTCACTACCTTGGTCACTCGTTTCTGGATCCTCTCGACACATCCTCATTCTCCAAAAAACACAGGCAACCAGATCTGAGCACAGTAATCCAGATATGGTCATATCAGGGCATTATAAAGAGTAATGATAACTCCCTTATCTCTGCTTGGTAGTGTGTTATTATTGTTTAAGAGATACTGTGGCATGAGAGGTTCATCAATTAACATGAAAAAAAAGGGATAAGTAATATTATTTATTTACGGCCATATATTTCAGCCTGAATATAACAGGCCATCATTTTTAGCACACCTATTGAAACCTCAGATTAGTAACTTAAGCTCCTTTATTAAAAACTCTTCTGATTTTCTAAATCAAGTTTCCATACAACCAGCTAATATAATGGATAGCTTTAATATAGAATCTCTCTTCACAAATATCCCTCTTGAGGATACACTACGTCTACTTTCAGAAGCATTTCCACAGGATATAGTGCAACTATTTGACTTTGTTATGCACTCTGGATATTTTATTTGTCAGAATAAAGTTTACAGTCAAGTTGAAGGAACTGCAATGGGAAGTACACTCTCTCTCACTAATGTTTATTTAGAAACTTTAGAAGACATCCTCTTTTTATCCATACACCTTCAGTTTTCATGAAGGTGTATGGATAAAATGAAGGTGTATAGAGCAGTGGTGTTCAACCTTTTTTACTACGTGAGCTACTTTTCTATAAAAAGTTATTTGGCGATCTACTCTCATATAGATCATGTTCCCCCAACCTGATATCTGATCACACACAAATAAACGACTAAAAAAAAATACACAACTAAAAACTTTATTTAAAAATTTATTTATCACTTTTAATTATCTTAATATAACAAAAAAACAAACAAGTATATTGGAATAAAATATTTATTTCTCTATTTCGGAAAACCACAGTTAGAAAAAACGACAGATTGATTACAAACTCACAAGGTACAGGAAATACTAGCTGATTAAAAAAAAAAAAGTTATAATTATAAATATTTTCGTGCAATATCAGTTAATATTGGGAATTTTTCATGTGCATACTTCCAAATGACTTCATTGTTTATTGATTTTAAATGTAAACTATTCTGAATGTTTATTATCTCAAGTTCTACTTCAGCTTGGTTTATATCAAACAGCCCACTAATTTTATTTGAAATTTCTGTGATGTTCAAGTTTTCTTGAAATGGATTATTGATAAAAGATACAATCAATTTCAGTTTTATTAAAATCTTTAAATCTTGAATTTATTTCTTCCTCAACTAATTCTATTTCACGAATAAATTCTTTTAAATCATAGTGAAGCATTTCTTGATTTTGTTCAAATATTTTAATAAATATGGGAGATGTCTAAATTCGCAGTCATTTATATTTTTCTTTAATAAAAGTAAGTATTGTTTGGATAGTTTTTATTGAACTTAACATGTCAATTAAATTTTTATCTCCACCTTGTAACTCTAAATTTAAATTGCTTAATTTCGTACAGAAATCTACTAAAAATGATAAGTGTAACAACCATCTTTTATCACTCAATTGTGGTTAAATATCTCCTTTTTCATCAAGAAAATTTTTTATATCTTTAATTAATATAAGAAATCTTTCTAAAAATTGACTTCCGCTGAGCCAGTGAACATTATTGTACAACAGAAGTTCCCTATCATCTTCTGCCTGTAATTTAAATAACTGCCATTGCAGGGCTTTTCCTCGAATAGAATTCAATTTTAAATGTAATATCCAAAACATCTTTTGTGTTTAATCTTTTACTACACAGTACTTGCTGGTGAATAATACAGTGGTACGTTAAAAAATCTGGATATTTGTCATCGTTTTTACATAATGAAATGAAGTCTGATTTATTACCTATCATTGCAGGAGCACCATCAGTAGTAATAGACACAAGTTTAAAAAGCGGAAGTTTGTGTTGTTTAACAAATTCATCAAATGCCGAAAAAATGTCTTCTCCCTTAGTCCTTCCCAATAATGGTATAATTTTCAAAAGTTCTTTACTTGAATAATCTTGAAATACCATGCAAATAAATACCATTAACTGAGCAATATCAGTGAAGTCGTTTGATTCATCAAATTGTAATGAAAATGCAACACACTGGTGAATGTCTGACATTAACCTGACCTGGAAACTTTTCTCCGGTAATTGGAACTCTTTTGGCAATTTGAAACCTTGTCTGCGGCCTAGAAGTAGTCTCTCTCTCTAGCAACGTCTCGAACCGAGATTCTGGAAGTGGGAAACTTCTATCTCAAGCAATGTAGATCCGGGCAGGGTCTCTGACGGCAACTCTGGACTGGGCGGCCTCCTTTCTGACAGCAATTCTGGAACCGGGATCCCTTCTGCTTGCTTCAGTCCCTTTTTATTAGGCCTCCTCTGAGACCTCGCATGAAGTTTGGCAACCCCCCCAAAGAATCGGTATGAGTCTTTCATCTTAATTTTCAAGTTTGGCATGCCTTTTGTTCTCCTCTGCTTTCTTTTGATTGTAAGTTGCCGGCCATCAGAAAGTTGTTTGAACTTTTTCTGACTGACTTCGGAGATGTTTACACTTAGAGCTTGCAAACCTTTCTCATACATATAAGTTAGGCTTGCAGGTTCTAAGTGTAAACATCTCCGAAGTCAGTCAGAAAAAGTTTTTGTCGCCGAAGCTGTACATAGCGGCATTAGAAAGACATTGCCTTTGTTTTTAACACTCTAACATATTCTTATTAAAGCAGTATATACAGTTAGCTTCAAAAGAGTTATTTACAAAAACATCTAATACAAACTATACCGACAAACAAACTATATAGGCAAACAAAGTTTATTTTTTTTACAATATTCACATGGGACTTAACCTAAGTAAAAAATCGATGTAATGTGCTTTGGAATATTTAATATTTAAGCTACAATCGAGTTTTTACACTTTGCATATATAATCGTATTTACTCGGCTCACTGTTTGACTTCCACTGATCCAAATTAATTCATTTACCCAGACTTATAATTACTGATTTGACAATTTTAACGAAAAATAAATAAACAATAGCAATACACTTAAAGCGAATTAAAAATAATACAAAATAATGATAAATAAAATATTATGTTTTCAGTTTTAATTAAATTTGTAAGTAAGGAAGAATACACAAGAGATCGACCAAAAATCGCTCCGCGATCGACGGGTTGAACACCCCTGATATAGAGGATGTTTTGGCTATCTGGCCCCATAATGAAGACACATTGCCTACTTTTTTTTATCGAATATAAAAAAACCTACATCCAGGAATAAATTTACTATGGAAATGGAAAAAAACAACAAATTATCCTTTTTTAGATATTCTACTCCTCTGTTCACCATTAGGTAAATTAATTATTTCCATTTATCGAAAACCTACTTTCACTGGACGTTACATTCAACAGCAATAAGCTAACCATTCATCACAGAAGACTGGAATTATAAAAACTTTCTTGCAATATGCCCATACTATTTGTTCTACACCTCAACTATTATAGCAGGAACTCTTAAACATCAAATGATATATGAAACACAATGGCTTCTCAGAAAGGACAACAGCTTTTTAATTCCTATAATCCTAGCTCAAATAACAAAGAAATAGTACATTGAGTTCCAATTTCTTACATTTGTGGCATCTAAGAACCCATGTCCAGAATTCTTAAGAAATACAATTTAGTGACTACTTTTCTTCCTATCAACAAATTATCAGCATCGTTTCCATATTCAAAAGATAAATGGTCTTCTCTAGCTCTCCCTGGTGTCTACCAAGTTCCATGTGACTACCATCATTCTTACTTTGGACAAACTGGATGCTCTGTGGGAAAGAGAATTGAGAGAACTGGTCTTACATTAGCAACAGTAAATTTGAAAAATATGTCTTTGTACAGCACAGAATAGACAAAGACTGAAACCAGCTACTTCATCATTGGTATAAATTTGAACATTTGTTCAAAGAAAGCACTGAGGCTTTACTTCAGCATCCGAACTTAAATCGGAATGACTGCCTCTCTATCTAAGATATGGGAAAGTCTTATTTTAATCACACATCAATAATTTTCATTTTGATTATTTCATTTTATTTTTAAGAGCTAATGAATTAACAGTATTGCAATATTTCCTCAGTTATACAATTGTGTTGTTTTATGCATAACATCAAGTGGCTCTTACATTTTCAAACCATCCATTGTTTGCATTCCATTTTGTAATTAACTATTGTAGCCACTGATGGCCTATTACAGGCCATTATCAGGAAGATATGGGAGAAAACATGGATTTTGTAAAAGGCAGGTCGTTTTAGTATGTTTAGTACATTTTATAATATGGTGAGAGCAGAGCTGGATAATGGGTTTACAGTTATACTTTTGCAAAAGCCTTTGAAAGGATATATATCACATGGAATTTTAATCAATAAACTGCATCACATGGATATGAATTAAGGGTTGGTGAGGTGAATTAAAAGGTGGTTGATGGAGAGATATCCAAGTAGTTTATTCAAGAGTAGAGTCCAGAAGAAGGCCTGTGACAAATGGCATGATATAGGGCTCTGTTCTTGGGCTGTTACTGTTTAATTTCTACATTAATGATATAGTGTGAGGTTATGCATTTTAGAGCCAAAAGATTACCAGCTGTATACCACATTGATGGAACTGTACTCCACGAAATTGAACCAAGCGAGAGATTTGGGAGTGTTGGTGGATAGAGAGTTGAAGTTTAGAGGGCACATATCAAAAGTGCTATGTGCCCTCTAAAAGTTTTGGTAGGATTATTATTAAGCTGAGAGTATGTATGTATGTATTGCGATCACGAAGCAGTAAATTCATTTTTCAATTGTATGATTTAGCATTTAGGACTACAGTTGTATTACCTTTGTTAGCCTTGGCGATAACTATGTTTTTATTTTGTTTTAAGGAATTCACGGCTTTTAATTCTGATGGTTGGGTATCAGAGATTACTTTGCTATTTCGAAATGTAGTCTATTAGCTTCAATACTAAACAGATCACTGGTGTTCTTTTCAATGTTTTGTATGAAATATATGTATATTTAAGCATGTGCAATCTAAGCATGCACACAGTTTTTCAATTCAATTCATATTGTTGCTCAAAAATTGTATTGATGATGTCTTATGATACATAAGACAAAATATTTATGATAAAAAAGTTATTTATTTTGGCATATGTGTTACTTTATAGTTATGGATACCTCACAGGTTTCACCTGTGAGGTATCCATAACTATAAAGGATTTTCTTATGGATAACTCACAGGTGAAACCCGTGAGGTATCCATAAGAAAATCCTTTTCCATCGATATAAGAAAATCGTTTTCCACTGATACTTCCTATATTGATGGAGTCTATCTTGATTTCTGCTGATGTTATTTGGGGTTCTAGTAGCTCTGTTTCTGTGAGGAAATTAGTGAGAGCCTTGTTTAAATAGATGACAGTCTAGCTGGCTTGAAATTTGATCATATTGTAGTATCATTTTGTTTTGGTTCCAATCCATAAAAATATTGGTTAGCTAAATCCCAAATTGAAAGCTCACCCTCATTCTTTTAGTATACAAGCATATTCCGACTTAAGGGAGTAATGAAGACAGGATGGAACACCAAATCAGTAGCCCTTCACTAACTTAATGTCCAATCACATCTCCACATTCCTTAAAAGGTTATGTGGAGGTCTCATCCCAGTTATTAAGGTTTGATCCTTAAGCCATCCCAAATTAGAGTAATAATAATTAAAATATTCTAGTACTTTTACATTTAAATGAATAACCAGATTAAAGAAAATTACCTATTTATTTTTTGGAATGAGCTCTTTCCATCTGCATAATTTTCTGAAGAAGCTTCAAGTGCATCTCTAACAACTATTCCATAACCACTATTTCTTGAGATCATGCTGTCTTCAAGGGAAAGTACAGTAGCTTCTTTAGTTGCCTCAAGGTCCTTTTCAACATATATGCCACTTCCTGTACAGTCTGATATGGATGAAGATGTGATATAAAGGTTGCTTGTTGATCTTAAATGAATGCCATTCACCTAATAAAGAAAATAAGATAAAAAAAAAATTACACATACTGCTTAGAAAGAAGTCAACAGACATCCCCATGGACAAGGTGCATCATGTCATACAACAAATCACATGTTTGTAGCTAGTATAAATTGGAGGAATAAGATGCACCCAAAGTCAGTGCAACTGTGTCCGAGTGAAATGGCTGTGAGAAGGGAACTGATGAACTCTGAAAGATGCAGTGTGATAGGATGCCATGTTGAAGGCCTATCTTTTCAGCAAACTGTTGACAAATTGGGCCATCCCACATCAATAATCAGTAATATTATACTGACATAGAAGAGCAGGGAGTCAAGTACTACCCACAGTGGAAAACCCACTACACTCACCAAATGTGACCACAGGGTGCTACGAAGGATAATATATACAAACCACCATTCATCGACTGGAACATGAGTCTACACAAAAACATTCATAGAACTCAGGCTCATAAGCTATGTTATGGAGCTTTCTGAGCTTCCATGTTCCACCATACACATTTCTACATCCTCTACTGAGTAGATGGATGTGGATTTGGCAGATGCCTAGTGAATGTGTCTTACCAGAGTGTGTAATCCCCAACTATGAAATTTAGAGGTGGTGGTATGATTGATGGTTTAGTCCTAGTTTGGCTTTGGACCTCTGTTTTTGGTGCAAATAAGACTGAACTCAAAGAGGTATCTGAACATTATGGACAATGCAATGCTTCCTGCTTTATGGCATTTCTATGGAACCGATCATTGTCTCTTTCATATTCTAGAAGCAAGAAAATGCACCATGTCATAAGGCTGGTGCTGTAACCAGTGGTGAGCTATGAAAATTTTAACAAAGGGCTCACATCATCAAGCAAAAAAAGCAGTATTTCACACAAAAACTTTTATTAATACAGCTTGATGTACAAATTCCAATCAAAAAGTATGAAAGGACAATCAACCTCTAAAGGCTATCATTTTTAAACAAATATTTCATGATCTAAACATGAAATATTTGCACACATTCAACTGTGTTAATTTATCTTAAATAAGAAAAACATTTTTAACTATCAAAATATAATAAGAATGAAATCTTTTATAATCTTTTTATAAAACATTTGATTGGCTACTAGTTTTACCATAGGATTTGGCTACCAGAAGGGAGAAGGGTAAAGATAGCGCATGTGCTTATTTTATTTTCAAACTTGGGCGCATTCATTATAGAGGAGTTGAAACAATAATTCCAAATAATCTATACACTGCCAAATAGACTGATTTTTGTTAAGTTACAGTATGAGTTTGTCGCTTAATATGTTTAAAAAAAAAATAATTTTTTTTTGAAAAAAAAAAGTAAACAAGAAGAACGAGGGGCTCGCAAATTTGAGAAAAATTTAACAAAGGGCCCCCACGAGCCCCTTATAGCTCACCACTGGCTGTAAATGCATTGATTTGTGGATGTCAATGTCACCACACTTGACTGACCTCCAGAGAGCCCTAATCTCAACCCTACTGAACATCTGTGGGATGAACTGAAGCATCAGGTGAGGTTAAGGACATCTGTCTACAACAGTCCAGGACCTCACTACATGCCTATATGAAGAATGGCCCAAAATTCCCATTGATCACTATCAGGTGCTTGTGGAAAGTATGCCTCGTAGGACTGCTGCAGTCATCACAGTGAAAGGAGGTCCTACATCTTATTAAGGTAGGCACCATGGCTGTCTGTTTCTCACAAATTCACAAATGGTGTTTAATGACTTCTTTCAAGCAGTGTATATTAGTAATGGAAGAAAATTGTCTAGAATCAAAAGTAGTTTTTAAAACTATCAAAAAAAAAAAAAAACAGTACCTGGAATGACTTTTAATGGGATTATATTTATCAAGTGCATATAATAAACAACTATGTTATACCAACTAGTTTCACCAATTAAGGCTGTTGGCATCTTCAGGGTACATAACTGATGTAAGGCACTAAAAAGTAAAATATTGTTACAAACTATAATCAACCGATTCCAATTATATTAAACAAAGAACAGAGCGCATACAATACATGCATAGAGCGTGCATGATATCACTTGTTGTTATTTAGGAATGTTCTATAGTTGGCACTGTAATTCAGTTCTGGCGAGTTGAGAAATCTAATAAGGGTCTTTCTTCCAGATCACGGGCAAGATTAGTCCTTGGTTCCTGTTAAGGTTTTGTATACAGCGGGCAACTGTTGTGGCCTCCTTAAAAATTCAGGAGCAGAAGTCCTCCTCCATGTAAGGAATTGTGCTTCTATCCCACCTCTGTGATATGGTTTGTTCTTGAGAAATGAAAAGCTAACCCCAATTTTTCTTCTCTGTTATTATTGACGTCACCTGTGTGTTCTTTTTGTCTAATTTCAAGGCTCCATGAAGTTTGGCCGATGTAATTCAAGCTGCACGAGCAGGGTATGTTATAAACTCCAGCATATTTGGAGAAAGGATGGCTATCTTTTGGAGATCTTAAGAATTGTCTAATCATTTCTGTAAGTTTAAAGGCCACTCTTATTTTTATGTGGTCTAAGGAGTCTAGCAATCTTATTGGAAACTGTCCCTAAGTATGGAATGACAATGGTAGAAATATAACGTATATCATCTCGTTGTCTTTGTCGGGGTTCAGAGAAAAGTATCTTGTGGACAAGTCTTCGAGGAAATCCATTCATGATAAGGTTGTAAATATCAGGGATAATTCTTCCTGGAGGTCTTGTTGGTCTGTTGTAAGGAGAGAGGCACAGTTTTTCAGCATGTGTACAATACTACATTTCTGAGAAATGTGGTGGCAGGAAGTGAAATGTAAATAACGTCCTGTATTGGTAGGTTTGCAGTAAACTGAGAGGTTGATACCACTTCTATTTAGAACACTTAGAAGACATACTATTCTTATCCATACACCCTCAGCCTTCATTTTGGGTTTGTTATATAGACAATGTTTTTGTGATCTGGCTCCATAATGAAGAAACATTACCTATCATTTTATCTAACAATCTACATCTATGAATTAAATTTACTATGGAAACAGAAAAATACAAGTAATTATCCTTAGATATTCTACTCCTATGCTTAATTATTTCAGTTTACTGCTTATTTTCACTGGACACTACATTTAACAGCAATCTGCTCACCATCTTTCACAGAAGACTAAAATTATCAAAACTTAAGAATGACATGCTCACATTATATGTTCTACACTTTGACAATTACCGTAAGAACCCTTAAAACTTCAAATGATATGTGAAACTCAATGGCTTCTCAGAAAGGACCACAACATCTTTTTAATTTCTATAGTCCTAGCTTAAATAACAAGGAAACAGTACATGAGTCCCAATTCCATACATTTCTGGCATCTCAGAACCAATTTGCAGAATTCTTAAGAAATACAATTTAGTGGCTACTTCTTATCAACAAATTATCACAGTTTCCATCTTCCAAAGATAAAAGTTCTCCTCTGGCTCTTTTTGGTATCTACCAAGTTCCTTTTGACTATTATCGTTCTTGCTTTGCACAAACTGGACACTCAATAGAGAAGAGAATATAGGAACATCAATCTTACATTAGCAACAGGAAATCTGAGAAATATGGTTTGGCACAGAACAGAATAAATTTGGTCATAACATCCCACGGTTTGAAGCATGCTTATTTCACTTGTGTTGCTATAAATTTGAATGTTTGTTTAAAGAAAGCACTGAGGCTTTACTTCACCACCCAAACTTAAATTGTAATAACAATAACAAGTGCCTTCTACTTTCTAAGATAAGGTTGAGTCTTATTCTAATCAGAGTCACTGAAGTTTTTTTTTTTATAAATAGTTAATGAATAATTAATAATATGTTTTCTCAGTTATACCTTTGCACTTTTTTATGTATGACCTCATGCAGCTCTGCTTTAAATAAATTCATTGTTCATATTCTACCCTGTAATTAACCATTGTTGCCACTGATGATGGCCTGTAATATTCA
Organism: Typopeltis vanoorti; assembly: GCF_054136105.1. Lineage (NCBI taxonomy): Eukaryota > Metazoa > Arthropoda > Arachnida > Uropygi > Thelyphonidae > Typopeltis > Typopeltis vanoorti. The sequence goes on from NC_143549.1 coordinate 89,327,686, forward strand.
GGTGAAATATATGGCTTTAAATAAATATTGTTTAATTATTTTCTTGTGTTTTCATGTGAATTAAAGATAACCATAATGCACTATGCAGGTAGGATTAACTGCCCCTCAGAGAACTGAGTAGGTTTTCTAAGAAGCAAAGTTAGGTTAGGCTTGGCTATGACAAGTAAATGAGCCAATCCAGCATGGGATAATGGGAATGGGACTGTTAAAACATGAGATTTGAATTAACAATTTTAGATGAAAAAGTGGGAATAAACCTCTCTGGGGTCATTAAAACCATACTTTGTGAAATGCCTAAAAACTGTAAATGTATATATTTAATCTTCTTCCTTTCCAGTAATAGGCCTAAAGTGGCCTGTTACAGTCTCTTCCCATCTTTTCAAAGGCTGTCTTCTATTCCTTCCCCTTGAGGTTGATATCTCTGTATCTCTCTCAGACATCTTCCTTCACTCATTCTTTCTGTACGTTGTCTCCATCTCTCTCTCTCTCTATAGAGATCGATGTAATCTTGAGGTGATCCTCAAGTTTCTTTAAGAATACGATTTTGCAAATCAAGATCGACAGCAGATCTTGTCTACAACACCCACCTCTATACATATTCCACAGAAAGATTTGGAGAAACCTGTGAAGTTACACTTGATATTTCCAATTTTATAGGGGGTTAAGCATTGAGAACTTCAAAGCAAATTGCCATCTTATAGTCTACTTCCCCTTTTGTAAATGGATTGTGAATTTTTTTTCAGTGTTAACTTTTTATTTTCCATTAATGTAGATATTCCTCAGGGCTCTTATTTCCTTGGGAATTTCACCAATAAAACATCAGAAGAATCTTAATAACTTAGATAACAACAAGTCTTTTCGTACTTAGTGGTACTGTACCAACTGCACAAAAGTTGTGATCAAATCTAATACCCATTCTAAATTGTTTTTACATTCATATTCAGCTGCATTTAGCCCACATGGAAGCATGCCTACATTCAGCCTTATTCTAAAAAAGGCTTCTATCAAATTATCAATGAAATGCTCTCAATGGTTGATAGTTTGATAACAGTAAAATAACTGAAAAGGTCAACTTTAATTACCACTGGAGATCCAATTATCTGCAAGTATTATGAACTGTGCCCATATAAAAAATAGCATTCCTTATCCACTTCACCAAAAATCAACCACAGTCCTTAGACCTGTCAAGTGTTTACCAGGTCTCTTGTAGTTGTAAACTATCCTACTATGGCCAAACAGGAAGAACAGCCAACATCAGAATTGCTAAACTTAAGGACTAATATCCATTTCCACCACTACAGCTACTCAGGACTTGCTGACATGCTTTGGACACCTGTCATAAAATATGCTGGAAGAAAGCCACTCTACTCCATTGCAACAAATATAAATACGAATGACTTTTCCTTGAATCTGCTTCTGTCTTAAGAAACTACCCTAACCTCGACATGGGAAGCTCTCATCCTCCATACTTCAGCCCAACACCCAATTTAGCCCACTAAATTGAGTCCTTACTCTCAGTTGACATGCTTCAGCTTCAAGTGTAGTGCTTGTGTGCACATATCTTTTCTTTCAGTGTTACACAGTGATCAGCATTCATTTTAGAAATTACGGACTTTAACAACCGTGTTATAAATAACTCTTTTAATTTCCCGATGTTTTGATCTACATATTAAGATCATCATCTGGAGTATATACAAATATACAAGGACAAGCTGAGTTACACACACAGTAAGCTAAAGAAACAATGATTTGATCACCGGTTATTCTACTGGCATGACCTGCAGTGAGAGAAGAAAAAAAAAATACAAATTAATTATTTAGAAACTACATGAAAGCTAAATTCTATTTAAGATAACATGAGAAAAACCTTCTTTTTTATAGATAGTCTTCTTTCAGTAACAATGATATCCTATTTTTAACATTACAATTGTTATTTTAGATTTAGGATTCCGAATTATCTACAGTCCTGTTTATAGTTAACGCTTAGAGAGAAAGGTTCCATGGATAGAATATGTGCCTTCCATATGCTTGGGATTTTTGTTCAGATTGGGGTGGTTGATAAGAATCTCACAGGCTTCTTTAAATTTGCGTTCATACCATGTTTTGGTGTGATGTAAACGACTGGTGCTTTTCCAGTCAATTCTATGTAAAGTGATTCGAGGTATGATCAGAAAGGCCAGCTTCACCATGCATGAGCAGTAGTTGCTCAACATATATTCGTAGTGCAATTGCAAAATCACTGAACCATCATCTCCTCCTTTCTTTCAACTATTTCTGGTCTCTGAAAACAGTCTTTCTCCACCAAATGATCTTCAGAAACTACAATCTCCAGCTACTTATTCAAGAGATTTCTTCTCCCAACTCATGTCAATAACAAAGCTAGTGCGCTACATATCCCCTGGTCTTTCAGGTGTATATATGTAGTTGAAATGAAAATTTATGCATCATCATCATCAGAAACTATGTTAAACTAAGACATTTAGTATGCAATTACTGGAACAGTAACCAATGTTATTTTCCATCACAGCAACTGTAATGATTTTATGAATATCTGTATGAAGGAAGAAGTGAATATCTGCAAGAAGTGAATCTAAATTAATATTTGATAAGTTTTTTTTTTTCAGCTCATGGAAACGTCACTCATAAATACATGTAGCAAATTTAAATTTAAATCCCACCATGGCATGGATATCTGTGGATATCTTATTATTATTATTAAGAGAGACCTCCAGGAAATTAGGGGACTCATTGAGGGAGGTCACTTACTACACGCACCAGCTATCATACTTATTATTGAATTCATTCACACTGCTTGCACTCACAACATCCAATGGCAATCCATTCCAATCATGCACCACCCCATGAGAGAAAAATCTAGCTCTCACCCCCTTCTTAGCAGGATTCATTCTCAGCTTTTAAGGATGCCCTCTTGTCCTTTCCACACCCTCCATAAATTGAAAAATTCCATCAACTGAAATCCTGTATAACCCTTTCAGAATTTTGTAAGTCTCAATCATATCACCTCTCTTTCTCCTGTTTGCTAGTGTCTGCAGTCTACAAATTCTCATTCTATCTTCATAATCAGTATTCCATAATCCTGATATCCTTTTTAACACACTCTCTCTCTCTCTCCCCTAGTTGACCTATGCACAACAGTCCAAGTGAGGCCTTATCAAGACCTTGTAAAGAGGCAAAATGACATCCTTAACTTTACATGTGAACATTTGTTTCAGCATCGCAATTATCTTTTGAGATATTTGTATTTTGCAATCTTTGCTACATGGCTCCCTGAACTTCCCATCTACTAACACTCCAAGAACCCTAGCCTCATCAGTTTCTTCAGGTGGATAATTTTCATCACTCAATGTGAGACCACCACCACCTTGTTTATTGGAGGAATGAGTGCTTTGTGCTTTTCTCACTAACCTATTCATGATACTAATATACAATGTTTTCAATCTTTCACAGGCAAGATCATAAAATATATCAGCAAAATGAGATTAAATAAGATTATTATGTTTAATCAGTGATTAACTAAACATCAGGAGATATCACAGACTTTAACTTTATCAGGATCTATTTTAGTTAAAAATTTGCTTTCAACAATAATGAATTTTTTTCAAATTTTAACAACTTTAATTGTTTTAATTCAACTAAATTACAAAAAAGAAACAGACATTACTTACCATTGCAGATGTTACCACACACCTGTCTAATTTACATTCTGCTCCACCCAAAATTCGGATACAATTTTTTGCACTGTTTCCTTCAATGGTACAATCATTTAGTTCTACTTTTCCTCGATGAATTAAAATATCACACAACATTTCTGAGGCAGGTTTAATCACAAGGTTGCATAAAAGGAGTGAGGATGAATTGCAATTTATAAAAATGTCAGCATTTCCAATGGCTTCCAGAATAATAGATCCTTTTGGTCCAATTCCTAGTTTTAGAAATTAGAACTGATTAATGTTCACTATTTCTGATTAAAGTATAAAAACAAACTTTAGATGTATGAAAGGGTTGAATACATTGTAATATTACACATAGAATAATATGAGAGAATAAAATTAGCATGTGGTTTAGCTCACTATGGAAAACTAGTAGTAATCACAAAGAATGGTTTGGAAAAGTGGAAGATTTGCTAGCCTGGTTGACTAAGTCATTCATATACTCTCCCTCTTCCCCCAACCAAAAAGGCTGCAGATTCAAATCCACAATGGGCATGGATGTTTATAATTGTCTTTAGGCAAGCAATGAATTTCATCATTCCATATGAGACCAACATCCCACTTACTGGAAGCCTAAACAGCTTAAAAATATTTTTGGTCTCTGGACATGTAAAAATTAAGTAAAATAATAAAAAATGATAAAAAAATTACTACATGTCCATTGTACTGATGCACTATATATAGGTTTATAACCTTTCATGGATGGGAGCAACATTAAAAAAAAAATATTAAAAAAAAAGTCAATTTTTCTTTAGAAAATGGTATGATGTTATGAAATTTTCTGCTGAGATACTTTGTTATAAGTGTCAGTATAAAAACTTTTTTGTTTAAAAATACAGCCTTAACATAACTAAAACTATGTCAAGTTAACACATTTTGTTGTCATGGAGAACATATATGCTACATGGCATTCTCTCTCTAATCTGTTGTTGTGATATACACAGGTTCATTAATTTATGAAACAAATTTAAACATACAGAATACACACACACACACACACACACACAATAAAATTTTGATTTCTCTGTTACTTAGTGTATGGATTTATATCTAAGAGAAGGAGATCTAGATGCCATCTATGGCAAGATGACCTTTATTAGATGTTCAGTAAGACCTAGCTGGTAAAAGATAGACAATATGCAAAAACACAGCTTCTGTCAGTTGTCAATCTTGTCTTTTCACGGTGTCCTATTTTCAAACATGTATATTACCACTTACAGACATCAAGACTGAAGCTCGTATTTCTGACAGAAACTCAAACATCAATCTCAACAACCACTGAATACCTGAAGTGCTTAAACTAGGTATAATTCCTTCCACCACAAAGGCAGCAATTATTGCTCTATTCAATCCAATCCAATGTCCCATGCCAAAGAATGCAGAAGTTTTTGATCCTCTCTAGCTTAACATTTCCAAGCTCAATTAAGATTGAATTCATCTGCTTTCTGTGCCACACTCTAAATTTAGAAAGCACTCTGACCTCTTTGGCTTTCTATCACTAAAGCTAAAATATCTGCAGTCTGCCTGCATGAACAGTGAAATCATCTTCCAAGATGACTTCAATGTCCACATCTAACTGGCTTCCCTATTCCAGTTTCACTGACCTGGAAGAAATGTGGAATTACTGGCTGTAAACAATGACCTAATACAAACTGATTATCTACCATCCAGAATACAATTCCTTTTCATTCTCCTTCTTGATGTTTTATCAAGTTTTTCTAAATATGCCATAGTGGTCACCTCTCCTCTTGTTAACTCGACCATAATTTTGTGCAAATTTCTTCTTCCACAATACATCTTTCACTTAACCATTCTCAATGATGACAATTTTCCAGAAGAGGCATATTGATAGAGAGAGAGAGAGAGAGAGAGAATGCATGTAATTACCAGAAAAAATACCTTGTAGTAGGCAGGAGTTATTAGTGCAAATAGTAAATCATGTAGTGTTGTGTAATACAGAATGATCTCTCACAACGAATTCATGCATAACACTTACATTGAGTCTTAGGGCATGGAGATGTCATGCAATAATTGATTTTCATCTATTTTGGGTGGGAAAAGGTTAGTGGGATAGGTGTTTGATGCCATGGTGACATCAAACACCCATGAATAAATTATTCATGATAGATCATGAATAATTTATTCACTTAAGACTAGCTTATTCCAATCTTCTTCATTTTTTCAGGAGTACAAAAATTTTCAGTAAACACCAAGCCAAGATAAAAACAAAATCACTGTTAAGCAAAAGATTTAATTAGCAATTTGTTCATTGATAGATTAATCTCATTACTGTCTTCACAATAATGAGATCCTGATAAAGCTAATGTCTGTAACATCCCCTGATGTTTAGCTAACTGACTAGTTGATTTGGTTGATTGAGTGAAAGTGTCTATTACTGTTCAGCTAACAGGCTGTTAATTCAAATCACACTGTAGTATGAAAGTCTGTGAACATTAAGTGGTAAATGATTTTTGTTGCCTCGTGTAAGATTATCACTGTGGTTTGAAAATATACCATGTATGGCTCTAAAGCAAACCACTTGGATTATCTAACCATTAGCCCACAAAGGGCACTTAACATACTATAGGTTTTAAAATTGTGGGTGGGATTAATTTTTTTTTTTTTTTTTTTTTTACTTACATTAGGTAAAATGTGAATGAAAGTTTGTAAAGTATGATGTACTACACCAGGTGATGAACAAAATTTTCATAAAACATTTTTTAAAGGGATTCAAGGCAATAAAACATGCATCTTCATCATCAACTTCCTCATATATAACCCTCAAGAGATGTAGAGGATATAATGATAGTACTATATAATTAAGTTTACATTATTACTAATATACTGTCAACAATTTTCCTCCAAATTAGTTGATCACTTGTTGGTACTCCATTATTGCCAGATCTTATATTTCCGATTTCTAGGGCACTTCCGACTGCATTAATCCAACTAGATCTTGGTCTTTTTCCTGTCACCATGACATCAAACACCTACCCCACTAACCTTTTCCCACCCATTCTGTTTAAGTGAGCATGCCACCTTAGATTAGCTCTGCTCACACATTCTTGAAGGCTTAACAACAATGTCAAATTCCTTCAAAACATCTTCATTTTTAATATAATTCTTATGCCATTAATGCTATTTGTTCACTTCACTTTTTTTCAGAACTCTCATATTTAGTCCCAAGTGTTTTGATCAAGCATTTTATTTCTAATCCAGCTCTCAGATCCATAAGTTAAAATTGGTTTAATAAGTAAAATACTACCAGTTCAATGTTTTGAGTAATTTCTCTTATTCCACCTAAATTTATTTAGTTGACTTCCTCCCATACCAGTTTTGCTTATTCAACTGTCTATTTCCATACTCAGTTTGACTGCACCATGAAAGTACTTTCATACTTGTGATTTTTATTTCTCTCCTAATCATATCACATGATGAACTGACAAATATTTCAGCAGTAGTTGTAACAAATAAGTTACAGATAAGTATCACTGAGAAATGTTATATTTCTCAGTGATATTTCATTTCATTTTTTAATTCTAGCTTTGTTCTTATTAAAACTAATGGGGGAGTCCATTATTTCCAGATCTTACTAAAGCAATATAAAATATGTTACTAGAATGAATGAATATAATCTACTGGACCTTGCCAAGGCCTTTGATAGGATACCACATGGAACCCTAATCAGTAAACTGGAGCAGATGGGGATAGATATAGGGTTGGTGAGATGGATAGGAGGGTGGTTGAAGGAGTGATACCCGAGAGTGGTTTATTCAGGAGTGGGGTCTAAAAGACGGCTTGTGACTAGTGGAGTGTCGCAGGGCTCTGTTCTTGGACCACTGCTTTTCAATTTGTTCATCAATGATATTGGAAAGGATTTGAGAGGAAGTGTTCACTTGTTTGCTGATGATGCAAAGTTGGGTAGAGCAATTGTGAGTGCACAGGATGTCAAAATTTTACAGGATGATTTGGATAGTTTGGAGGACTGGGCAGGGAAAAATGGATGTCAATTTAATATGGCAAAGTGTAAGGTTTCACTTTGGGGTGAAAAGAATAGCAGCAGTATATCGCATTAGTGGAACCGTACTCCAGGCGATTGATGAGGCCAGGAATTTGGGAGTGTTGGTGGATAGGGATTTGAAGTTTAGGGAGCACATTGCAAAAGTGACTAAAACAGCTCACCAAATCACTTGGCTTCTGAAAAATACTTTAACATGCAGAGACAAACAAGTTGTTGTTCCTCTGTATCGAGCCTTGATAAGACCCCATCTGGACTTCTGTGCCCAGTTATGGGCACCAGGGTTTCTTCGTGATGGGGAGGAAGTGGAGAGGGTCCAGAGACGAGTGACCAAGATGATAGCAGGTCTGTGGAATGAACCTTATGAGAATAGGTTGAGGATTTGTGGGTTGCAGAAATTGGACGATAGGTGAAGGAGGGGTGATATGATTGAGACATTCAAATTACTGAAGGGTTTTTATAAGATTGATCCAGAAGATATTTTTGAAAATATGACTGGTGGTGGGAGGACTAGGGACCATGCATGGAAGCTGGGCAAAAGCGTGGTTGACAAGGGTGTTAGAGCTAGGTTTTTTACTTGGAGAGTGGTGAATGAGTGGAATAAGCTTCCAGAGTCTGTTGTGGGTGCTACGACCGTGAATGAGTTCAAGGCAAGGTATGATAGATACTGTGTGAATGTTGAGTTCTTGACATGATGTTCGTGTCTCCCTCGATGAGTCTGTCGACTCCTTGGAGTTTCCCGGAACAATAATAATAATAATAATATCACAGAATGAATAAATCTGTAAGAGGTGCATTCTACAGCACATGTGGTAATCTCACAAAGCACCTCAAGTGGGAAATAAAATGTGAATTAATAACAATGACTGCTTACAAACTGATATTAAATATCACTAAATATATTAAAATACATTTTATAAGCAACTCAACCCTACTCTCACTAAATAATTTATGTGAATACTTAATAAAATAACCTTTTATTGAGAGTTCCTCTTCTTCTAACCAGCAAAGTGAATCACATTGATAATGGCCAGGAAATATAAGGACTTCATCTCCTGAACAGCTGGAAACCAGAGCTAATGCAGGAGAATTATGGAATTCTAATACTGCTGATAAGTCCACAGGGATATCCTTAAAAGTTTCACATTAAGTATATTATTAAAATGAATCATACAGCTATAAATTAAATATCAAATTTAAAGACAGAGAATTATGTAAAGTATCTTATCTTCTAACTGCTGATGGATGGATGGATGGAATCTCAGCTTCTAACCTACATGCTAGGATTTTAATCCCATCAATCCACAGAGGTTTATGAATGTCTTCAGATGGTAGATTTTCATTGGCTGGTGTGAAAATATTCTGCTTATTGGAGACCCAAAGTAATTTGAAAAAGTACTGTTTAGTCTCAAAAGAGCAGAGTTTCTAGATTATCTAATCTTTAGCCCAGTGACTGGTGCTATGGTTTATAATTGGTTGACTGGTGGGAATCTCATTAAAAAATAAACTTGATTATACAAAAGTTATGTAGGAATGCAGTAAGGAATGATGGCGGATTCAGCTGCAGTTGCAAGTGGCGTATCGGCAAGTCCTCCGCCATTTAAGAACTCTATTATAAGCAATATCATAAGGGACTTTGTGGCATGCAGTACTTGTATGTATGCATCTTGGGGGTTAGATGTGTGGCTTGTGAAAGAGAATGGAGAGCGTATGTGCGCAACATGCAGGCAGTGGGAGGAAATAAGTGCATTAGAAATATCAATATCCGACCTTGTTGCTCCAGGAATGGGGAATGAATGTAGGAAGACAAGTAGTATGATAGGAGAGAATGAAAACATTATATATATAAATGAACGAGACAATGATAGTTGATAGTGTGGAAGGTGCGAGTGACTGTGAAGGTTTAGGAGATGGTTTTGTTTGGGAGAGTAAATTTAGATCAAGAGTGACTGACCTGCAGAGGGAAATAGATAGCTGGAATGTCTTGTGAATGAGAGCAGAAGTATGAAAAATAAGATTAGGAGAATGGAAGAGATAAATGCAAGCCAAATCAGAGTGGAGGAGAGAGAGAATTTTGGGAGTGTTAGAAGAGGAGAGAAAGGAAACAGTAGAAGAGAGGGGAATGAGTGAGAGGTAAGGGAATGCTAGCAGACGAGAGGATGGAAACAGTAGGAGAGACAGAATGAGAGAGGGATATGGAAGTGCTAGAAGTGGAGAAAATGGAAACAATAGGAGAGAGGGAATGGTAAGCGGTATAATGTATGGTGACTCAATGATCCGTGGTGTTCAATATAGGATGCGTGAGGAGTGTTTGCCAGGAGGAACAATAGAAAGGATGGCTATGGCAATTAAGAGAGGTGAAAGGGTGGATGAAATGATTGTGATGGTAGGAACAAATGACTTGAGTGGTAATGTAAGTTGGGCAGCGAGAGATATGGGATTTTTGCTTGAGGCTGTACGGAAGAAGACAGAGAGAGGAAAAATAGTGTGCATGTTGCCTAGGTATGATAATGACGAGCTGAGCAGAAAAGCAGTAATATTGAATGACATAATAGCTAGAATGTGTGACAAGAGAGGACTGGTATATGTGGATGCTTGGAATGCGTTTGAGGAAAGAGAGGAATTGTATGCAAGAGACCGCTTACATTTGAATGAGGAAGGACGTAGGCATCTGGAGAGATTGCTGTTCTGAACGAGTCAGTATGTCCCAGGGAGGATGATAGCAGGGGTGGCCTCTTGTGGGAATGGATACTTGGGAGAAGGGAGACGACATCAGGTACCACTGAGCCCAGTGGAGTCTAGAGGAGATAATGCTGGGTATAGAAACAGTGGCATTTATATGCTTTATACTAATGCCAGGAGTACCCGGAATAAGGGAGAGGAATTGGTGGCGCAGATAGCATCAGCCTGGCCAAAAATTATTGGGATCACTGAGACGTGGTTGACAGAAGAGGATATAATAACAGGAATAGAAGTTGCTGGGTATAGCATTTTCCGGGAGGATAGGAGGGGAAAGCGTGGTGGTGGGGTACTGCTTATGATAAGTGACGACCTAGGTCCTCTAAGAGTGGAGGGTTTGGAAGGCAGTGAGACAAATGATTTTGAGAGCATATGGTGTGAGGTAGAGGTGGGCAAGACAGGATATTTAGTGGGGTGTTGCTACAGACCCAGGAGCACGGAGGATGGGGACCAGGAGATGTTTAGACAGTTAAGTTTGGCAAGTGCAAGAAGAATGATTGTTATGGGAGATTTTAACTACAGTAGTATAAATTGGAGAGAGGAAGATGCATGTAGCAATAGGGGAATGGAATTTCTAGAATTCTTGAGGGATAAATGTCTTAGGCAACATGTAACAGAGGGAACAAGAGGTTCAAGAGTATTGGATTTGGTTATAGCATCAGAAGAGTTGATAATAACTGAGATGACATCTCTCCCACCAGTTGGAGAGAATGACCATATGGTTTTTACTTGGAAAATGAATAGACATGCAGGAGTATGAAAGAGACAGGAACTTATGTGGAATCATAAAGTAGGTGATTATAATAGTCTTAGACGTCAACTTCGGGAAGTTTCATGGCGGGAGGAATTGGAAGGCCGGCATATCATTAGTGCGTGGGAAATTGTGAAAGAATATTTGTTAGCAGCAATGGTAAGTTGTATACCACAAGTGAAGAAGAGGACACAATTTGGAGTAAAGTGAATGACAAACAATATTAAACAGGAATTGCATGCGAAAAAGAGGCTATGGAAGAGATATAAGGAGACAGGTGAAGAGAAGATGCATGAAGATTATAAGACACAGGCCAGAAGAGTGACTAGTGTGGTAAGGAAAGCGAAACTGGAATATGAGAGGAGATTGGCCCTAAGATCCATAGAAAATCCTAGGGAATTTTTTAGCTATGTGGCCAGTAAGAGGAGAAATGACTGTGGAAGAATGATATTGTGTGGGATAAAAATGGGAATAGAGTGACTGATGCAGAGGACATAGTGGAATTGTTCAATGAACACTTTATTGGAGTATTTCATCCTAGAGGGGTCAGTTTTAATGCCAGAGGGATAGGGCAGGTTCGAGGTTTAGAGGTACAGGAGGAGAGCATGTTTCAGATACTGAGTACTCTGGATGTCAGTAAAGCTTTGGCACTGGATGGTATTTCACCACGAGTTTTGAGAGAATGTGCTAGGGAACAGAAGTGTTTTTAACCTGGCTTTTCAATGAAAGGCTGGCTGCAGGAAAGGTACCCAGGGAATGGAAGGAAGGTAAGATAGTGCCTTGTATAAGGGTGGTAACAGACTGGAAGTGTCTAATTATAGGCCAGTTTGTGTGTCATCAGTAGTTGTTAAGAACTTGGAGAAAGTAGTGAGGGACCGTATACAGCATTGGGCAGATGAGGGTAATGTTATCTGTGAGAGTCAACATGGATTTATGAAGGGGCACTCTTGTTTTAGCAATATGCCAGCCTTTTATAATAAAGTTACAAGAACATTAGATGAGGGAAAGGCATATACTGCAATTTTCTTAGACTTAGAGAAGGCATTTGACAGGGTGCTACATGATAAGCTGATATTTAAGTTGCAGCACATGGGTCTGGATGTCAGATTGGTCAACTGGATTCAGGATTATTAAACTGCTCCACCATACACAACTGTCTGATAGGTATCAGAGAGTTGTGTATGGTGGAGCAGTTTCACGGAGGCAGAGGGTTACAAGTAGGGTCCCACAGGGCTCAGTACTAGGACCTATATTGTTTAACCTTTATATCAATGACATTGCCAGTGGATTGCAAGGGGATATTCAGTTGTTTGCAGATGATGCGAAGCTGGGAAGGATTATTTGTAATAGTGCAGATGTGGTAGCCCTGCAAGAGGATTTGAATAAGCTAGATGCAATGAAGAATACATATCCATACTTGAAGGTTGAAAAAAGTCATCAAAAGCCTGAAATATGGAAAGGCAGCTAGAGTAGATGATATTCAACCAGAAATGCTGAAGTATAGAGATATAAGTCTTACAGTGGCTACACTGCATAGTTCAGAAGGCTGGACAAAGGGACGAATTCCAGATGATTGGGGTAGAGCTCTCATATTATCCATATATAAAAAGGGAAACAAAACAATGTGAGAATTAAAGAGGCATTTCCCTACTGAGTGTACCTGGTAAAATTTATGCCAGTATACTTGAGAAACAGTTGAGAAGGATTGAGGAAGAGAAGCTGGATTCAGACCAAATAGAGGATGTCAAGATCAGATTTTCACTTTATGACAAATAGTTGAGAAATCATGGGAATATAACAAAAGATCTCTACTTAAGTTTTGCAGACCAGAAAAAGGCACATGACAATATGTTAAGAGAAAAGTTATTCAAAAAGCTACGTTGTATGGCAATGGGGCATTATATCAAGCAATACTTAGTCTTTATTTGAGTTGTAAGTCAGCAGTTAAAAATTGAAGTACAGGAAGTTTAATGTTAAATCTGGTGTCAGACAAGGACGTACATTATCCCCTCTGTTTAATACCAATTTCCTTCATAATGTGATCCATATAGATAATGAATCACATTATGAAGGAAATTGGTATTAAACCTGATATCAAAATTGGAGATGTTAACCCTGTGGAGGTCGCGGTTGAAAAAATTGCAGCTTAGGTCGCATGTATCCGAGAGATACATTCATTACTAGTATGTGCTAAAATGCAATAAAACTTAAAAAACACTGCAAATATAATAAATTATGGTTTATTTATTTTTGATTACAATCTAGAAATTATTGAACAAAGAAAAAAAAAAACCAATACTATACTGACATTGTAGTTCACGGTATCTCTCAGATACAATTTATTATAAAATATCACAAACCTTTACATAACACATGCTAAACTGAAATGATGGCATAAACAGTGCGAAATATCACTCGTAATATAAGTATGCACAGCTAGTCATGATCTCCAAGCTATAACTGGATATGTGTATGAATATTTATATTAAAACAATTTGTTTGTATCTGTCAGATCAGCCCCGACCTCCACAGGGTTAATCTCAGCTCTTTACTTTATGCAGATCATGTATACTTTTAAATAAATCTGATACAAGTCTCCAAGATTCGCTGACTAAATTGAATAACTGTTGTAATAGATATGGTATGAAGATCAGCAATAACAAGACAAAGACAATGAAAATAGGCAGAAGCATTGAAAATATCAATTGCATTGTGAATGGATAACCTATAAAACAAGTAAAACATTTCATTTTAGTAAATATGGTAAATTAAATATGGAAATAGACAACAGAATCAACAAAGCTGGTATTGTAGGAAGTCAACTGAATAAATTTATATGGGATAAGAGAAAAAGTAGTCAAAACACTAAATTATCTTTATACAAGACAATGTTCAAGCCAATTTTAACTTATCTCAGAGCTGGGATAGAAATAAAACATAATAAATTTAGTTTAATCCTTTATCCAAGTGTGAGCAAACAAAGTTTGCAGATATTCGCAAGGAGATGTGTTTTGAATTATGGGAGATACTGAGATAGGAGTGATGTTAGTTTGCTCCATCTTTGCAATGAGTTGCCCGGTGTTGTACCACCTTACCCCAGTCCTGAAGATACTTTCAGGCGCAAACTTTGTTTGCTCACACTTGGATAAAGGATTGAACTAAATTTATTATAGTCTAACCAAGTGAAAAATAAACTTTCAACATAGAAATAAAACACTTGACCAAAGACTAGAGACCACAGATATGAAAGTTCTGAAAAAGATTAGGGGTGTGAACAGATGGCATCAATGGCAAATCACATTAAAAATGAGGATATTAGGAAAGAACTTGATATTGTTAGCATCCAGGAATGTGTTAGCAGAGCTAATCTCAGGTGGTGTATAGTCTCTTAAACAGAATGGGATGGCAAAACAAGTGTTCTCTGCCAGGTTGGCAGGAAAAAGACCCAGAGATATAGGTGGATTGATACAGTAAAAAGTGTCTTAGAAGAAAGAAATATAAGATCTGATAATGTTTCAGTCTTTACAGATAACAGATTGATTTGGAGGAAAATTGTAGGTAGGAAGTTAGTGGTAAGTTTTTCAGATAGTACATGTAGTACTATCACATCCTGTACACCCCCCCCCCCTTGAAGGTACATGTCAGGAACTTAATGATGATGATGATGATTTCTTATGAAAAGAAAAAAATATTTCAACAGATGAATCGGACTGCTATGGATTCCCCCCCCCCCACAGCCAATCAGCGCTCAACACAATTACACTTTGACCAACTTGCTGCATTATGTTAATGATGTGTTTGCTATTTGGCCTCATGGCCAAGACATATTGGACTATTATACATTTTTAGCACATCTTAATAGCCATCATTCTAAAATAAACTTCAAGAAAAAGAAAGTAACAATTATCTCATTTTTCTAGGTACACATCCTGTACACCCCCCCCCTTGAAGGTACATGTCAGGAACTTAATGATGATGATGATTTCTTATGAAAAGAAAAAAATATTTCAACAGATGAATCGGACTGCTATGGATTCCCCCCCCCCACAGCCAATCAGCGCTCAACACAATTACACTTTGACCAACTTGCTGCATTATGTTAATGATGTGTTTGCTATTTGGCCTCATGGCCAAGACATATTGGACTATTATACATTTTTAGCACATCTTAATAGCCATCGTTCTAAAATAAACTTCAAGAAAAAGAAAGTAACAATTATCTCATTTTTCTAGGTACACTTATTGACATGGCTTCCTAATAGCTCATTATCCTTTTCCATTTACAGAAAATCCACATACGTAGAAAGGTATTTACCTAAGCAATCACCACCACCACCCATCTCATCAGTATGCCATCCTAAAAACAGTTACTCATTGAGCCAGGGCTATTTGTTCAAATAACGCAGCCCTTGAAACTGAGCTCAGGAACCACTGCAACACCTTTTCAGCCAATGGCTACAGCCCATATAAAATAGATGAAATGCTGCAAGAATTCCCATCCCTTCTGCAACCAACACACTGGATCACAGCAAAACCATTCACATCCCATCCCATATATTAAGGATACATCAGAAAAAATATCTACAGTTCTCTATAAATACAATCTCCATGCCACTTTCAAACTACTCATTCAGTTAGTTATCTTCAGTTATTGAATTTACTAATATTATTTAACTGGTTTTCTACCTAGCACTAGAACACAAAAATTACATCCATAATCATCTGCATGGAAAGTTGGGACCAGCCATGCTCTGGATACTCCTTCAAATAAGATTAAATGGAGTAAGACATAAGTATTACATAGCAGTCACTATAGGTCTGAGAGACTATTATTAGAATTAGCATCTGCCATGAAGTACTCCTTTAACTTCAACAAACATGATTGCATTAATTTGACAAAGATCTGGGAAACAATTATTCTGAGACCAGATAGCCTAGCTTCTTCAAATTAATGTTATGGTTATCCTGCCCATACAGGCTGCCATGTTAGGATATTAGTTCTATTTCAGTTACAATTTGAACTGTTTCTAATGATTTAGTTTGGTGCCTGTGTGCTTGTCACAGTTATAATTTTTACTCTGAAGACGCTAGGTATAAAACCTACAAAATATTAGTAAGTTCAATAAAATAATTAATTTTTTTCCTCTCTTGGGTGTTATTTATATGAAGTGCTATTATGAAGAATCAACACCTAAGCCTCTCTCTACATATAGTTACAGTAGTCTAAATATTACTAACCAATACGGTGCTCATATGTGGTGTAAAAAATAATTGTGTTAAACAGTAAGGGAGAACTCGAGAGTTAGGATCCAATTGATGGTTCTAGCATCTCTCTTAATAGAAATTAACCATTTTTTAGTAGTACATCTTAAATGCTGATTAATGAAAATATGATAAGAGTAACATTACTGAATATTCAGAAGTGTGAAACCAAAATAAGCATAACTCATTACAAAAATGTTCTGAGTGCTGGTTGGTTTGTAGGAAATGGCAGTTGCACAAATAATATGTAAGTATCTTTTTTAAATATGCAAAAAAACATCTGTGTAAAATATCTACATTAAATTATTAATTAGAAATGCATATATGTCTAAAGTCTTAGCTAAAGTCAGGGATCCTTTGTGGTTGTAGTAGCAATGGAGCAGTAAGGCAGAATTCTGGAATAAGTAGTTCTCTTATGGAGTCTTGTTCTATTGAAAGAATGAGATTTCTAATAAGATGATTGTCTGTAGCTTACCAGATTCTGACTATCTTGAGTCACTTCTTAAGAATACTGAAGCCTCACAAGCTTTAAGTTTTTTTTTTCAACACTAGAACATATATGATGACGACGCTGTATCGTCTGTATAATTCGGTGTACTTATATTATGGAGCAAATTAATAGCAACATTTTTTTAAGGAATTAAAAAACTAGAGAAATATACTATAAGAAAAACACTGGAAACTAAAATTTTTTTTTGCTAGTTTTTTTTTTTTTTTTAAGCAGCTACTTGAAAATAGTAAACTACATAGTGTTAGTACGCTTATTAAAATATAAGAATTTTTAAAATTCTCATTTAGTTATTACATAATCTGTCCTCTCATTACTCTTTAAATAAGCTGTAACTATTATGCATGAGTACTATGGTTGGGATAAGGATTAGATAATTCAGAAACTCGGTTCTGGAACCAAACTTTTCCGAGCCACTTCTGCCCTCCAGTAACAAGGATGACAGTCTCACACCAAATGACGAGATTCATATACCACCTAAAGACATTCAAAAACAGTGGATGTCATTGGCATGGTGAGTATATGCTGTTATGCAACAAAGATAAATGGAATGTGAATGAAAATATTGAATACTTAACATGCATGGACTTTTCTTATATAGCAAAGGGGTGGGAAAAAAATGATATGAATGCAATACTTTAGTCTTTTTATATAAAAATGTGCAAGATTTTGAACTGGTGGTTCATAGCTGTAGTTAAGGTATTGAAAATAACACAAGTTAAACTCCAACAGAGAAACCACTAGCTTAAACTTTTCAAGTTCTGCATCAGTAGCTTTAATTTCTCTATTCCAGAAAGTTATCTATGGGGTCAGTAACATCTAGGAATGGAATTTGATGCTCTTTCTGTTTCTAACCTGAAGTAGATGATATAAACAATTTGTAATTTTATTTTTGAAAGTTGTGTACCAATAATACATTAGAAAATCTGGTAACCAAACATGAAACTTTGTCAAGTCACTTCAAGATTACAGTAAATAGAGTGGTCTTACTGGGTAACAGAACTAATTTGTCACCTAAAGATCTATCCCCCCTGTTTAATTCTCCAACTAAACTGCAACATTACTATTAATGCCATCTATTATCCATCACCAACAGCAGTTCTCTCCCTCCCCGTATATAAATTGCATGTTCTCATGGCCAATTTTGCCTGTAAGTGGGATGAAAAAAACCCTAGTTTCC
Source organism: Typopeltis vanoorti (assembly GCF_054136105.1). Lineage (NCBI taxonomy): Eukaryota > Metazoa > Arthropoda > Arachnida > Uropygi > Thelyphonidae > Typopeltis > Typopeltis vanoorti. The sequence goes on from NC_143549.1 coordinate 89,345,875, forward strand.
TGAAGGAAAAACCCTGCTGCCTCCATATGAGATCTGCTAACTCACCTTTAATTCAACGAGTCCATATGAAGATTCCCCTCATCATGACAAGAATTGAACTCAGGTCTTTTCCAATCGAAGGGCAAGATGTTCTGCATCAGTATGCCCTATGTCACCTGTTAATAAAGGTATCATACCATTGCATACCATCTCAAAAATAAGCTCTGGATTACATGTTGCTCTGTATAATGTTCTATTTACTCCATATTTCAAAACTGTAGCATTTTGAAAATGCTTTGATCTTGGTGCCTTGTCGCATGCTTTTCTTAGATATACAAAATTTAAATATAGATCATTGTTATTATCGTAGAAATATATACGTTGATTATACATGATTATTAATTAACTTAAGGAATTCACAACGTACACTAAAATATAAATTAAATTAAACTTAATATATATTTCCAATATTTCGGCAACGTCACGTTGCCATCTTCAAAGGAACTCAAAATAAAGACACGTGCACGCAGGCACTATACACTGTAAATGAGGATGAAGCGAGGAAGCTATTGTTTCTCGTAAAAGTCCTGATGGTTATATACCATATCTATTACAAACAGTTATTCAATTTAGTCATGGAATCTTGCAAACTTGTAGTGGATTTATTTAAAAGTATAACATCATCTGCATAAAGTAAAGAGCTGACATTAACATCTCCAATTTTGATATCATGTTTAATACCACTTTCCTTCATAATGTGATCCATATAGATAATGAATAACAGAGGGGATAAGGTACATCCTTGTCTCACACCAGATTTAACATTAACCATCTTCCTGTACTTCTTTCAATTTAACTGCTGACTTACAACTCAAATAAAGACTAAGTATTGCTTGATATAATGCCCCATTGACACCATATAACTGTAGCGTATTGAACAGCTTCTCTCTTGGCACCTTGTCATATGCCTTTTCCAAATTGACAAAACTTAAATACAGATCTTGGTTATATTCCCATCCTTTCTCGACTATTTGTCTTAAAGTGAAGATCTGAACCTGACAGCCTCTATCTGAATCCAGCTTGTTCTTCACCCAGCTTTTCTTCCAAAATTCTTCTCAACTGTTTCTCAAGTATACTTGCATAGATCTTGCCAGGAACATTCAATAGGGAAATAATTCTGTAATTCTCACATTCAGTTTTATTTCCCTTTTTATGTATGGGTACTATGAGAGCTCTCCTCCAATCATCGGGAATTCGTCCCTCTTTCCAGGCTTTCTGAACTATGCAGTGCAGCCACTGTAAGACTTTTATACCACCATACTTCAGCATTTCTGGTCAAATATCATCTATTCCTGCTGCCTTTCCACATTTCAAGCCTCTGATGGCTTTTTCTACTTCAAGTATGGATATGTATTCCTGACTGCATGCCTGGTCAGTGTTTTTTACCACTGTGCTGTCATCATTGCTTGTTTCATTTAGCAGTTTTTCAAAGTAATTACTCCATACTTCAAGGATATCTTTTTCTCTGTTTTCATGTCACCTTTATCATCTCTAACTCCTTTTACAGCACTCTTTCTTCCATTCCGAAGCTTATTCAACAACCTCCAGAATGTTTTGCCATCTTCTTGATATTTATTTTCTATATTCTTGCCAAAGTCCTCCCATGAATGTTGTTTAGCTAGTTTTACACAGTGTTTAGGCATTCTTGCATTTATCTCTGTATTCTCTAAGAGCACAAGCTGACTTATTTGACAGAACTTTTGATATGCTTTCTTCTTTTCCTTCACTGCCTCTTTAACTTCCTGTGGCCACCATGGAGTTTTAATTTTTCTGTCGTTGCAGACAACTTCACCACATGCCTCTCTAGCTGAATCAATCAGGGTTTTCTTCAAGGCTTGCCACTGAATCTACAAGGTTTGATTCCTGTTCTCAAACTCTTTCATTTTTTCTTCAATAATCCTTGTATATTTTAGTCTACAGTTCACATCTGAGAGGTGCTCAACTTTTATTCGCTTTAAAACTTTCTTACATGTTATTCTTTTCAATATGAAATTCAATATTATCCAGCTCAAGACTAAATAGTGATTGCTTCCAATTTCAAATCCTCTGTACATTCTGGTGTCCTGCACCAGGGAGAAAACATCACTATCAACAATAACATAGTCAATGAGACTTTTCCTATTCCTTGCCTCTTCTCTCCATGTGAATTTATGCACATTTTTATGTTGGAACATTGTGTTAGTAATAACCAGTCCATGTCCTGAGCAGAAATCTAACAAGTATTTGCCATTATTATTAGTTTTGCTCTTTTCTCCAAATTTTCCCAAAATATTTTTGTATGTCTGACAATCATTTCCTACTCTGCTATTTAGATCCCCAACAAGGACCAACTTTTCCTTTATCATTGTGTCAGTTGCTTTTTCTAAAGCCTCAAAAAATTCCTCCACTTTTACCTTAGTAGAACCTTCTGTGGGACCATAGGCACAAATAAGTCTCATTGTCCAATTCCCCATTCTGATATTTGCCCACATCACTCTACTTGAGACTGCCTGCCATTCAAGATTAGCCTCGTATTTTGTGTTGAATACTATGACTACTCCTTTTTTTCCTTGATTGTCATTTCCTGAATATAACATTTTGTATTTATTGCTCAGAAAGATCTCACCAGTTTTTGTGTTTTTTGTTTCAGTCACCCCTATTATGTCGATCTGGTACTTATCTAATTCTTCAGCTAACTCCATTTCTTTGCCATTGAGGCTTCTTATGTTGATAGTACCGATCTTTAACTCTGGTGATGTTGAATTAGGGTGTGCTTTCAGATTTGTTCCAGTAGCTGACTTTTCGCTGTTCGCCCTGGTTCCCTGGCGAAAACAACGGGACCTTGTTTAACCGGGCAAAGCCCCAGCCGGCATGAAAGTTTGTCATGTTTTACCATCATTTTCTATATTGGTTTAAGCCAATAAGAATACAATTTGGTCGGCTAAATCCCAAACTCCCAGCCCATCCTCGTTCGTTCAGTATCCAGGTAGATACCCAACAGGGTTGTTGCGACATTGTATGATATACAATGTCGCAACACAGGCTCTATCTGTCCAACATTTTGGGGTTAGAATTCAGAAAATCCACAAATTTAGCTGCATAAGTGTGTAAACCTAAGACCTAAAAGGTTTTATTGTTGTTATTATTGAAAATTTTTATGTTTTTTGGTGTTTTACTTTCAATATTTGTTTATAACCATGGAAGAAACTGACATTTTCAATGAAGAGATTCAAGATATACTATAAATGTTAGAACTGAAAATATGTGAAAATGATTATGTACCACAAATAAATCAGTCACTCTTGAAAAGTTTTTATCAAGTGTCACTGATAAAACATATTAGTTTTTTCCTTCATGTCTCAGATTGATAAACATACAAGCAATTAACATACTTGCTTCAAATTGGTAATTACATAGGCTAAAAATTAGAAATAGCATTAATAAAATGCTTATAAATTGAGCAGGTCCAGAACTAAACATATGACTACATAAGAATCTGCATAAAATTTTTTTGTCCTAGTAGTCTATACATTGTCTTTTTTTTTTTTTTTTTTGCTGACAATTTCTTAAGAAATACATTTTCTATTCTGATGAACTGAAAGGTAAGTAGGCATTTAAATACAAAAGTAAACGTTTTAATGAAAGTAAACATTAATACAATGGAAATGTTAGAAGTTCATAAAACTTTTTTTTTTTCTAAATGTCAAGGGAGTTATGATGGTACAATAAATAGCATGCTGGCTGGGATGTTGCCTGCTTAAATGGTTCCTGCTATATTCATCCAGGAACTAGGTCAAAATTAAGTCAGCCAGTGAATTTCAATAGAGCTAATAAAGGAAATATATGACAGTGCAGTCAGATAAATTGCCGTTCTTGCATTTTTTTAAAAAGCATATAGAGCGCACTATGGGAAAGGGAGGATGGGACATTACATCAGATGCCCTTCTAAGAGGAGCCTCTATCATGTTTGCCAGTGCTCTTGGCCCTTTTCTAATCAAATGCACTCCATCACTAAACATTCTTTTATACTATGTCAATCTGCTTCCATAGTTTCCCACTTTTATAAAGAAGATTCCTATTAGACTTGATGATTTGGGTTCTTTTCCACTAAAATGCAGTTCATCCTTACAAAAAATAAAATAAATTTCGTTCTTGAAGCATTTCTATACCATCAGCAGAGACATATTTTTTTTCTTCTCTGCATTCCTGTCTGGGAAGAACATTGATAATGTTTGCTACTGAAGCCAAGCTCTATTTTTCTCAGTGATGAAAAGATTTACTGATTCCACTTACAAAAATTATTACCTGCAATCATTTTCAATCAAGTCTTATGTTCCATCCATTGGTGCAAAAAATTAGTTTACAAAGATATCATAAAAGCAAAGTAGAATATAACATTTCACAAATTAATGAAAAAACAAGCTTGTTTATTCATTTTTATAATATAACAATTCAAGTTAAACATATAACATATAAAAATGAACCTCCATAGCCAATTTAGTAACAAGGATGCTCTACGGTTAGAAACACCTAGGTGTGAATTCTGCCTAGGTTACAAAGAACTTTTATAAGATCTTTTCAACTGAAGGCAAGTTAGCTGATGTGTCATATGGAGGAGGTTCCCCCCCCCCCAGAAACTATTTTTTTCTTTCAAAATAGATAAGACCTCACTTCATACCATCTAGACACAGTTAATATTATCTACATAGGATGCATTTTACTATAGCATGAATTAGGTAACTATACAGCTTACCATATAAAGGGATGATGTGTACAATAAACTAATGTAGGCATGTGTTATCAAGTTTAATCAAAGTACTAACAAAAGATAAATATATGCATCTCTCTCTCTCTCTTGAAGAAAGCTTGTCTTTCAAATAGCATAAAATACCAGGGAAAAATGTTACAACTTTATAATTTCATAGCTCTTCACTACCTTCAAAAGATGATTTAAGTTTCATAAAATGTTTTTTGCTTACTCGATAACAAATATTAATGGATATTTGCTATCCTCCTTTTTAATAAAATTTGATATCTGTTCACAGTTCAACATGCAACAATGTTGTATATGGCATTACAAAAGAGAAATGTAATACCTGAAAAGAGCATCTAATGATCACAATTCATGAGGAAAAAAAAGCTTATGATATTTTTATTTTTTGATGTCCTTTAATAGATCAACTAGATAACTCATCAGCTCATTTTCCTAGACTGTATCAAAGAGAATATAATCTCCCTTCATTTTACTTCCTTAAGTCATTTCTCCTCTCTCAGTAAGCTTGCACATATTATATCTGTGAAGCATATGTTCATTAAGTTACACAGTACAAGTAAATGTGAAGTTTTTCCTTTAAGAGCACAAAATTAAATAAAACTGTTTAAACAAAACACCAGAAGAGCAAAAACAATTTACTGAGTTACTAATATTTTACTAGATTTCAAACCAACATCTTCAGAATGCAAATTGCAACTGTGGTAACAAACAGCACTTGATCAGATTGTTACAGAATTCAAATTGTAACTGAAAAGGAATCCTATGAAAGTACCGCTATGGGCCAGGTAAAAAAACAAAGTTAATTCAGCCATACTTATAGAGGTTAGAGAAACATTTCACATCTGATACTAATTCTAAAAATAGGCCTTCTAACCTATAGCAATTTCTATGCAGCACAGCTGTCTTCTTCCATTTAATCCTATGTAACAGAATATCCAGAGCATGATCTGCCAATCCTGACTTGCCATACAGATGATCATAAATGTAGTTTTCATATTCAAGGCAGATGTTAACAGATCTGTCCAAAATAGGACAAGTTTCATGCACAAGGAACTTTTATTCCAGGATGTGCAAGAGAATGAAGAGCTGATACTTCAGAGAATAGACAAAAGGTATTTCCTTTACAGTTACAATTTGAACTGTTTTTGCAACAATCTAGTGAGTACCATGTCTTACTACAAATGTAATTTTGTCCTGAAGATGCTGGTATGAATTCCAAAGGAATATTAGTAATTCAGTTTAAAAAAATGTTTTAATCTGGTACTTTTTCCTACTGCAAAGGAATATTATGAATATAACTACCAACAGCTAAGGCTATCATTACATTCTGATAACCTAAGTTACTATTATTATTTATTTACTTTTGCAGAAAAACTGCAATCATTTCTAAAACTTTAATTATTTCTAAGAGAGCAGAGATGGGATTAAAAGTGATACATGTAGTATCAGCTGTAAAAAACTAGAAATGATTGTAAGGCACACACCACTGATTTTTGAGCATCTTTGGTTCCAGAGCCTTGCTGGGTTAACTGTTTTGCTGGCCCAACAGAGGTCATGTAATAATAATCCATCAGTGCACCTCTGACCCACTAATTATATCTCACATGACTCTAAAGTGCCACTGACTGCTAGAAACTTAAATATTAAATGCAAATTAAATGTGAATTAGAAATGTATTAGCATAAATGATACAGTGCAAGTGAATGTGGACTTGTACTTATGCTGGACACCAGTGAATCCACCACTGTGAATTAGCAGCCCTTGCTTATTAGCCCAAACTAGGGTTAAATATAAGAAAAATAAGCTAAAAATCACTCAAAATCTAGAGATCACCATCAAGTGTAGATGTAAATAATTAAGCAATCATGCACACAAGCAATGGCATCTAGTGGTCGCAAGAATTTGAAGTATGCTTGCATAATTTTATAGAGAAGAACAGAGGTTCAGGAAAATGGGTGGTGTACATGTACTACCAAAATACTTACTCGAATCATTCCATATGTAAACTGCTTTGCTACGAGATGAGTAACTGGGCAACCTTTGGATCTAGTTTGTTTCAAGGGTGATTTTTGAAAAGGCACATCTTTTTTCATGACCAAAGTGCTATAGAAAATGAACGGGGGGGAGTAAATTTAAACAGTTATTTTAAAATTCTTAAAAAAAGATAATTTATGAATGAAAACCAATTCATATTATTCAATTATTAAATATTTTATAGATGTGATAAAATAATTTGATCATTATCAAATTCCTGATATGTACTATGCAGGAATGCACAAGATATGATCTATGTGAAAAAGTTACATAATTACTAACATCCTATCAATGATTTTCCTCCAAATTAATCTGTTATCTGTCAAGATCCCAATATTATCAGATCTTTATTTTTGTCATCTATGGAACTTTTTACTGTATCCTCCCCATCTAACCTAACCTCCCATTTCAGCAAAAAACAGTTGTTTTGCTAAGCTTTACTCTCCCATTCTGCTTAAGTGACTACATTACACTACCTGAGATTAGCTCTACTGACAACATATTCCCAAAGGCTAACAATGTCAAGCGCTTTCCTAATTTCATTTTCATATTGTCATTCCCCTACTCATTCTCAGAACTTTCAGATCTGTGGTCTCCAGTCTTTGAACAAGTGTTTCATTTCTAACCCATCTTTCAGATCCATAAGTTAAAATTGATTTGAACACTCTTGTACACTGCTAATTTAATATTTTGACTAATTTCTCTCTTATTCCATATAAATTTATTCAGTTCACTTCCTACCATACCTGCTTTGCTAATTCTGTTGTCAATTTCCATATTTAATTTGACATCTTCACTAAAATTGTGCCTAAATAGATGAAATCTTTTACTTGTTCAATAAGTTTTTCATTCAGGATAGAGTTAATATGTTCAATGTTTCTACCTATTTTCATTGCCATTGTCTTTTTAGTGCTGACTGTCATACCAAATTTATTACGGTTATTCAATTTTTAGCATCCTCCAGACTTCTGAATTTATTTTAGAGTAACAATATCAACTGCATAAAGTAAAGAGCTGAGATAAACATCTACTTTGTTATCAGATATAATGCTAGTTTTTTTCATAACATGATCTATATTATTACACCCTCCATGAAATTGACAGACTCATCATATAGGAGGTTCATTCAAACGAATCTTAAAATAATAACAACATACTCCAGTATTGTTCCATTCACTGATAATTCCTCATGTTTAAAACCTACTCCTCACACCTCCATCTTCACCACACTCTTACACAACTTCCAGGGATGGCCTCTGGTTCTTCCCATCTTGCCTTCTATTCTTTTTATAATCTCCTGTGGATTAATTTGATAAATCCCCCCACTAACTTAAATATCTCTATCATATCACCTCATTTCCTCCTATTCACTAAACCCAGTAATCCACATTTCCTCAATCTCTCTCCATAGCCAACATTCCAGGGTCCTGATATTGTCTTAGTCACTCTTTTCTGGCCCTCTCCAATGTTTCTACATCACATTGAAAACTAATTAGTTTTCAATGTGATGTAGAACTAATTAATTAGTCCAAGTGTGGTTTCATCATTGCTTTATACAGTGGCACAACCACTCCTTATCCCTACATGTTAGAGTACTTCGTATCACAGTAGAACTACGATAAGCAGTTTTTGCAATACTTGCAACATGCCCTCTAAACTTCAGACTGCTGTCAACCATCACTCCCGAATCAAATCTCATCCACTTCATTCACCATCTTCCAGCACCTTCAATATAGTCCTGTCCTGTCAGGTGTCTTCTCCCTCCAGGAGATTGACTACCATGTGTCTCCACCATGTTCTATTCTGCACCTCTATGGTGCATTTCTCATATGAGAGATAGGTCCAGTCTTCTATATTTTTCATCCACTCCAGTCTTGTCTTCCTCTTTCCTTCAACCGTTCCTTCGAGAAGTGTCCTTTGTAGGCAGTCATGTCTCAGAATATGTCCAAAATATCTGACCTTTCTCTTTTTAATTTCTTTCATCAGGCTCCTGTTTATGCCTGCCATCTCTAGTACCTCTTCATTTGTCTTTTTGTCTTTCCATGATATTCTCATAATTCTTCGCAGCATCCACATTTCAAAGGCCTCCAGTTTTTTCACACTCAGATTGGAGAGTGTCCATGTCTACTCCATATAATAATGTAGACCATACGTAGCATTTGGAGATTCTTAGTCTTGTTTTCAGATTTAATTCTCTAGATGTTAGTAGATTTTTCATACTGTTGAAAGTTGACCTTGCAATTTCAATCCTTTTTCTAATTTCATCTTCTGTCCTGCCGTTCTCTGTGATCAAGTGTCCGAAGTATATGTATTTTTGCACCTGTTCTAATTTATTTTTATATTGATGCATATTTTTGGTATTTTCTTTTCTCTTGAAATTATCATGATTTTTTGTCTTTTTAAAGTTGAAACTGAGGCCATACTGTTTGCTATACTTCAGGGTTTCATCTATAAGAGTTTTGAGGTCATATTTGTTTTCAGCTAGAAGAACCGTGTCATCTGCATATCTTAGGTTATTAATATTTCTGCCCCCTACAGCGATAGGTTACTAATTTTATTAAATATTTCTTCTGTGTACAGGTTAAAGAGAATTGGAGAAAAGACACAGCCTTGTCTCACACCTTTCTGAACTGGGAATTCTTCTGAGGTCTCTCTATTTATTCTCAAAGATGCAGTCTTTCCCAGTAAAGATTAGTTAATAGCTTAAAGTCTTTTCCATCCATGCCTATTTTTGAAAGGATTTCAATTAATTGTTCATGTTGGACATTGTCAAATGACTTTTTGTAATCTATGAAGCAGAGGTACACATTTTTTTGTTTTTTTAGATATCTTTCTATGATGGTTCTGACGTTGAAAATAGCTTCTCTTGTACCTACATTTTCCTTGAAGCCACTTTGTGTATCATTTATTTCTATGTTTATTTTTCTTTTATTTCTTTCAAGAATAACGTATAGGAGGACTTTTGATACTTGACTGATGAGGCTGATTGTCCTGAACTCTTCACATCTTGTAGCTTTTGTTTTTTTGGGAATTGGAATGAAAATTGAGTGATTAATATCTTTGGGTAGAAATCCAGTCTCGTATATTTTATTGCATAATTTTGTTAGAAATTTCAGTCCTCCTTCATCGAGAGCCCTCAACCATTCTGCCAAGATGTTATCTATTCCTGCAGCTTTATGTGGTTTTAGTTTTCTGACAGCATTTTCAACTTCACAGAGTAAAATGGATGGTCCTTCTAAATCAGTCTGTTCAGGAATATAATTTCCTTGTGTATTCAATCCATCTTTCCATGATTTCTTTTTTATCCATTAGAATATGGTCTCTTGAGTCTCTAATGACACTTGCATGGTTTGCTGTATTTTTTCTGCTTGTCATTTCTCTGATCTTTATAGTATAGTACAATATAGTACAGAGCCTTATATTTCTACACTCCAAAATGCAACAATTTGCACTTATTAATATTAAACTACAATCCCACTCCTTTGTCCAAGTCAAAAGTGTATTCGAATCTTCCTGAAGGGAATTAATATCAGCAGTACTGCTTATAACTCTCCCCAACTTCAATTGTTTGCTGATGATGCAAACAATTGAAGATCACTAGTCAGCCCACATGATATATCATTTACATACAAGTTAAACAGCAAGGACTCAAAAAAACAGAGCCATGGAGCATACCACTGGTTACCCTCCTTTTTTTGAGAGTACTGCTCCATTATACACAACTTGCTGGTATTGTTCAGAAAGTAAATCTCCAATCCATCTAACCAATACAGCTGACCCTTAAACAACACAGGCTTGAACTGTGCAGTCCACTTATACACAGATTTTTTTCAATAAATATATTGGAAATTTTTTTAAGATTTGCGACAATTTGAAAAAAACTAGCAAACGAACCACATAGCCCAGAAATATCACAAAAATTAAGAAAGTCATGAATGCATAAAATATATGTATGTGCTAGTTTGTTTTATCATTTACTACCATAAAACAGACAAATCTGTTACAAAAAAGGTAAAATTGTATCAAAACGTATGCGCACACAAACACTTACAGACCGTACATGGTGCCATTTTCAGTCGAGAGAAATGTAAACAAACATAAAGAAGTATTAAATCATAAATGCATAAAATTAACTGTCATTAATTAGTTAAATTTAATTAATTAGCATTAAAAATACATTTTATAACTATTCATTCATTAGTGTATAGGCTAGGCTAGCGTGAAGCAATCATATCGATTACACTAGGCTACCATAACCTTTTCTAAAGATGCTGCAAACACTACTTGAACCTCTTCTGAATATCCACGTTACGTATGCTGCAAGGGCGAATATTCCTGGTGTGCTAGGTGTGCGGTGTTCATCCACGAAATATCAGTATTACCAATATTATATTTTTGCATTTATTCCCATTAAATACTCACCCAATTGTTTGCAGACTTCGTGCGATTCCTAAAATTGAACAAATATACTGTACTAATGCTTCATTGTCCTTTTCACGAGGATAATAAAGCATTAGTGCTTCATAAGAAGGCGCTTTTTGCCGTGTAAACATTGCATCTCATTCGCATTAATAGCCCGGGTGTGTGCTTTCAAAATGCATACACCTTTGAGCCATTCAAAAAGATGTAAAGAGGGCGCTGTGTGTCAAATTCTTAGCGTTGCATTATTTTTAAACCGCTGAGAAGGCATGACTAGGTGAGCTTAAATTTTGAGCTCACTTAGCACCTAGCGGCTGTGATTGGTTATTGTGTCAACCAATCCAATTGAATGTTGTCACTTGTCACTATATCCGATGGCTTTATTACAAACAGCTGTTACACATGTTTTTTGGAACTGAAAATTTGAAAGTGGACGTTAGGAGAAAAATGCTAATTGTTTTTTCTTTTGCTTATGCAGTATAGCATTTGTTGAGGTTGCAAAGTTTTTTAACGGTATAGACATTTTTATTCTAGTCTTTGGAAACAACAGACAGTAAAAAATATCTATTCCTGAATAAAAATAAATATTCTGTGTATTATAAGACGTGGTTGATTTACAACAAATAATCTACGGCTGATGTTTAAAAAGCCGTAGTATATTTGTTGTCTCTCTAGCTTACTTTATTGTAAAAATACAGTATATAATACATATAACATCCAAAAATATGTGTTAATCAACTGTTTTATGTTATTGGTAAGGCTTCTTGTCAGCAGTAGGCTATTATTAGTTCAGTTTTTAGGGAGTCAAAAGTTATATACATGGATTTTTGACTGCTTGGGCAAACCCCTGCATCATTCAAGGGTCAATTGTACTATCTATTCTCAATGTCTGCAGCTTGTATACCAACTTATTGTGTGGTAGTCCACCACACAATAAGTTGGTATACAATGTAAATATAACACTCTTGTTATATTTACACCATATAACAAGAGTGTTTTGACCAGCTTTTCTCTTGGAAACTTGTCATCATATGGTGGTCGAAAAGATTCAGAGACAAGTGACCAAGATGATGACAGGTCTGTGGAATACTCCCTACGAGGATAGGTTGAAGGTTTGTGTGCATTACAAAGTTTAGTAGGTAGAAAAGAGGAAAGAGGGGGGGAAGACATGATAGAAACTTTTAAGATATTAAAGGGGTTTTATAAAATTGATGCAAGTGAAACTTTTCAATATACGACAAATAGTCAGCGAACTAGAAGCCATCCATGGAAGTTGTGTAAGAGTGTGGTTAGTAGAGGTGTGCAGACTAGATATTTTGCATGGAAAATGGTGAGCAAGTGGAATGGATTACCAGAATTGGTTGTGAGCTCCCTGATGGTGAATGGATTCAAGGAGAGGTATGATAGGATTTGTGTGTATGATGGTTGATTTGGGTCTCCCATGATGAGTCGCCAGACTCCATGGAGATGCCATAAATAATAATATCTACAAAATTAAATAGAAATCATTATTATATTTTCATGATCTCTCAACTATTCACCTTAAGTGAAAATCTGGTCTTTCTCAAGCTTCCCCTCTACAATTTTTCTTAGTTCTTTTCTCAAGTATACTTGCACAAATCTTATAAGGGACCTCAGAAATTCTGATATTATTCTCACATTCAGTTTTATTTCCCTTTTTACAGATGGATACTATGAAAGTTTAACTTCATCTGAAATTCAACCCTCTGACCAGGCCCTCTGAATTACGCAGTATAACTAGTATACTTACATGGTATATACATTGGCTATACATTATTAATTCTTTTTTAGAAAATTACAATGTATAATCAATATTAATTATGATACCTTTAATACCTCGTATGTTTTGGCAACGTTAAATTGCCATCATCAAGTATCACAAAACAATGACGTGCACACAGGCACTAACACTGGGTAAGTGAGGCTGAAGAAAGGCAACCAAAATCAGGCCTAGATTCCTAAATTCCATCCCTAGTGGACTAAATTGGGTAGTCTTGGCCATAGGGCTGAAGATTTTGAGTATGAAGGCCATTTGGCAACATGGCCTTGATACTCTCAACATTTTCTTAACACATCTAAACAATCAACATCTCAGGATCCAGTTTACCTTAAAAAGGAAAAACAACAGCAGTCTCCCCCCCCCCCATTCTTAGACACTGATTACATGCCAGCCTGATGGATCCCTGGCATTCACTGCTCCCACCCCTTCCCAACAATATGGGAGGAATAGGTGTGAAATTATATATAATAGGGCAAAATTAATCAGTTCTGATAGCAGTGTTCCTAACCACCTTGACCATATTCTCAACACTTTCTTAGCCAATGGCTACAACCCTAACAAAATCCACAAAATACTAAATCCTGTAATATCAACCCCCCCCCCTCCTCTCCCCCTTTCAGAGCAGAAATTACACAAAATCTAATCACCATTCCATATATCTGGGGCACATCCAAAAAATTAACAAAAAATTCTAAAGAACAATCTTACAACCATTTACAGACCACATAAAAAAAAACTGACATCCCTAATCTTCTCCAACCAAAGATCAGTCACATTCCCTAGGCCTACCAAGCCCCCCCCCCCCTTGCAGTTGCAAACTGTCCTACTATGGACAAACAGGCAGGATAGTCAATATCAGAATTTCTGAACAGGTGGACTACATCCGTTTCTGCCATTGCAGCCACTCTGGGCTTGCTGACCATGCTTTGAACACTCACCAAAGGATACACTGGTAGAAGGCCACTCTATTACACCACAACAAATACAAATATGAGAGGCTATTCATGGAATTTGTCTCAGACCTGAAAAACTTTCCAAAGCTTAACAAATTTGAAGATGCATGAAACTGCTCTGAATTTGGGAAACACACATCCTCAGATCTTCAGTCCAATGGCCAGAACCACCAAATTTAGTCACTTGAGGGCCATTTAAGACTCTAAGCCAAATTTGGGTTGCCTTTCTTCAACTTCACTTAACCAGTGTTGGTAGCTGCATGTACATATTGTTTAGTGATCCCTGATGATTACTAAAATATTCTGGATTAGAGATAATGTTGAAAGTTTTTACACACTTGGTTATACTACAGGGTGTTCGGGATAAATTTGACAGTTTCGTAAGGAAAAAGAAAATCTTCTTTGTATCTATTAAATTTAATGAATTGACAAAAAAACATTACAGGCAGAGTTAATTATAATACTATCAACAAGATTTACTCAAAATAACCACCATTAGCATCGATCACAGCTTCAATTCTGCTTCGGAACCTCGAACAAGCTGATGCTACAGTCTCCCTGGGAAGGGCAGCAAAAACTGTTTTAATTTTATCCACTTACTGGGCCTTTGTATTACTGCAAGTGCGATTGGTGTCTTTTTCAACTGCGCCCCATACAAAATAATCCATGGGGTTAAGGTCTGGGGAGTTTGGAGGCCAAACATTTGGACTGGTGAAGTCGTAGAAATTTTCAGACAACCATTTTTGACTTTTCCCAGAGGTGTGGCAAGGGGCCGAATCCTGCTGCCATACATACGGCCTACCATTGGCTACCCTTGTTATCCAGGGCTTGACTACAGTTAGCAACTCCACGAACAAAGCCCGAATTCCAATGCCAGGGTTCTTCAACACCTGTTCCTGCAGATTTGTGAGGAATTCTGCTGTACGAACGCAATCAGATCGTCTGCTAGGGATCTTTCTTCTTGCTACATCCTCGTAGTCACCATTGCAAGTCTCTAGTTCATGCCT
This sequence comes from Typopeltis vanoorti, assembly GCF_054136105.1. Taxonomy (NCBI): domain Eukaryota; kingdom Metazoa; phylum Arthropoda; class Arachnida; order Uropygi; family Thelyphonidae; genus Typopeltis; species Typopeltis vanoorti. The sequence goes on from NC_143549.1 coordinate 89,360,881, forward strand.
GATTGTTTTTACTGTATTCAGGGAGCATTGGGCAGCAGTCGTAATATCCTTATTTTGATGGCGGGCACGAATCATCATGATACAAGTTATTCTCTTCCATGATTCAGGTGGGTTCCAGCTATCCATCCTTTCTGACATCTTGTATATGAATGAAGAAGGGTCCAAACTTTTAAATGAAGAGAAGTGTGTGTTAATACATGTAACTTATGGAAAAATATAATTAATTATAAATATGTCAAATTTATCCCGAACACCCTGTATAAATTAAAGATGCCAAGAATTTAGTGATGCCATTTAGTAATAAGGTGTGACACCTTTTAGCTACTTGTATATGGAAATATGACTTCTGCATTACTTCAACCTTGGTATTGAAGTAAGGTACCTTTATTGAGGTCTCATCGGTGGGTCTAGTTACCACTGATGAGACCTTGATAAAGGTCAAAATTGGTCTGGGTAGTAACCCTTCCCATAACACATAGCATTATACATGTCTATAAGGATATGTGCTTTGCATTATGAGATACAGAATACTAAGGCAATTGATATGAAGTCATTAGCCTCATATGCAAGTTGTCCAGTTGTGAAGTTACTTCGTGCGTAAACTTTGTTTGCTTACACTTGGATAAAGGATTAAACCAAGAATACAAGTTCTTGGCATCTTTAATCAACTATGATATGTTTTAAAACATTCTTATGCACTTTTCTTTTCAATATAATATTCAATTTTATCCTGCTCAACTTCCAGTTTCAAATCCGCCGTATACCTGTGTCATCAACCAGCATGAAGGTATATTACTATCAATAATAATAATAATCTCTGAAATTTTCTTATTTCTTGCATCTTCTCTCCATGTAAATTTGTGCACATCTAGGCTAGCAACCATTATTATTAGCTTCTGCTCTTTTCTTCAAATTTTCTGAAAACATTACTATGTCTGGTAACCATTTCCTATTCTGTTGTTTAGATCTCCAACTAGGACAACCAAATTTTCCTTTATATCAGCTTCTAATGTCTTGAAAAATTCCTCCACTCTTACTCCTTCCTTAGTAAAACTTTCTGTGGAACGACATGCACAAATAAATCTCATTGTCCAATTCCCCATTCTGATATTTTCCCACATCACTCTACTTGATACTGCCGACTGTTCAAGATTATCCTTATATTTAATGTTGAATACTATAGCTACTCTTTTTCCCTGATCATTATTGCTTAAATATAAGATCTTGTGTTTGTTGCATAGAAATATTGCACCTGTTTTTGTCTTCAGTAATACCAATTATGTTTGCACTGTATGTTTTCTAATTCTTCTGCCAGTTCAATTTCTTTTCTTTTTAAGTTAATGGTGCCTATCTTGAGTCTGGCTGATGCTGAGAGTGGGATTTGTTCCAATATCTAATGTTTTGCTATTTGTCCTGGTTTACTGATGAAAACAACAGTGGCCTTGCTTAAATAGGTGATGCTCCAACCATCATGAAATTCTATCATGTTGTACCATCATGTTATTTTGGTTTAAGTCAATAAGAATACAATCTGGTCAGCTAAATCTCAAATTCCGAGCCATCCTCATTAATTTAGTATTCAGGTAAATATCCACTAATGGGGGTGTATCAGAAAAACGTGACGAATGTGCATTAGATCAGAAGTTCTGGTTGAATCTCTACATTCTTTAAAAAACTACATGGAGGTATATCCAGTTATCCAGCTTTGATTGTTAATTTTAACAATCTGATATGCAGATCAAAGGATTCCATATTTTCTACAACATAGCATAGACTGAGAATACTTGGCTTATCAGATATTCATCCATCATCCACAGAATCTACTAGTTTATTGGAGGGCAATGTTATGTGTAGGTGCAAGGGAATGTGTCTGTGCTGTAATGTAATAATGAGCCAACCATGTAACTAAAGTAACTTCAAACTCACAGTGGAGCAGGATTCCTGAATCCAGCTCCACTGCAAGTACTACAGAAACTGCTGCCTTGCTCTTTGCTCATTAAAGTGTAGAGGGCCATGTAAATCCAGTGAAAATCCTATGTCTAAAGCGGATGGTTTAGAATATTCTCTATGATTTCTTATTTATTCCTATTAGAATTCAAATCGTTGGCAAATAATTTTGAATGATTCCGCTGCATCGTTTTCAGATTTTTTTATATTGAATATCACCCAATGATGTGACAATACTGAATATAACATGTGAAATATAAAATTAAGAATGCAATCACAGCTTTGCTACAGTATCAGTTTTCTTTTTAGTGGTCAACCAAATTATGTGAATCATAAGAAAAGTTTAAAGAGAATATATATATATATATATAAACTGATCATGCTTATTTAGATTTAAGGTCTATTTCACTGCAACACAGTCAAAGAATTATTTTGTATGCTCAACTACTATATGCCACATTAAAAACTTGTATCTATACTATGTTAATGGGGAGAAAAATAATTAAGTATCATTAAGAGCAGAGGGGGTGCTTAAGGGTCAAAGCTGTATAACTGAGAGGAGACCTCCACATAGCCTTTAAAGGAATGCGGAGAACCGACCAGGGCTTCTGACCTAATGTCCAATCCTCACCTTCTCGTGGTGCACCCTGTTGGGTATCTACTTTGATACTGAACGAACGAGGATGGGCTGGCAATTTGGGATTTAGCCGACCAAATTGTATTCTTATTGGTTAAACCAAAATAAAAAATGATGGTACAACATGACAAAATTTCATGCCGGCTGGGGCGTCGCCCGGTTAAACAAGGCCCCCGTTGTTTTCGCCAGGGAACCAGGGCGAACAGCGAAAAGTCAGCTACTGGAACAAATCTGAAAACAAACCCCAACTCAACATCACCAGAGTTAAAGATCGGTACTATCAACGTAAGAAGCCTGAATGGCAAAGAAATGGAGCTAGCTGAGGAATTAGATAAGTACCAGATCGACATAATAGGGGTGACTGAAACAAAAAAGACCAAAACTGGTGAGATCTTTCTGAGCAATAAATACAAAATGTTATATTCAGGCAATAACAATCAAGGAAAAGAAGGAGTAGCCATAGTATTCAACACAAAATACGAGGCTAATCTTCTTGAATGGCAGTCAGTCTCAAGTAGAGTAATGTGGGCAAATATGAGAATGGGGAACTGGACAATGAGACTTATTTGTGCCTATGGTCCCACAGAAGGTTCTACTAAGGTAGAAGTGGAGGAATTTTTTGAGGCTTTAGAAAAAGCAACTGACACAATGAAAAATGAAAAGTTGGTCCTTGTTGGGGATCTAAATAGTAGAGTAGGAAATGATTGTGAGACATACAAAAATATTTTGGGAAAATTTGGAGAAAAGAGCAAAGCTAATAATAATGGCAAATATCTGTTGGATTTCTGCTCAGGACATGGACTGGTTATTACTAACACCATGTTCCAACATAAAAATGTGCACAAATTCACATGGAGAGAAGAGGCTAGGAATAAGAAAAGTCTCATTGACTATGTTATTGTTGATAGTGATGTTTTCTCCCTGGTGCAGGACACCAGAGTGTACAGAGGATTTGAAATTGGAAGTGATCACTATTTAGTCTTGAGCAGGATAAAATTGAATTTCATATTGAAAAGAATAACATGTAAGAAAGTTTTAAAGCGAATAAAAGTTGAGCAGCTCTCAGATGTGAACTGTAGACTAAAATACAGAAATATTATTGAAAAGAAAATGAAAGAGTTTGAGAACAGGAATCAAACCTTGGAGATTCAGTGGCAAACTCTGAAGGAAACATTGATTGATTCTGCCAGAGAGGCATGTGGTGAGGTTGTGTGCAAAGATAAAAAAATCAGAACTCCCTGGTGGACACAGGAAGTTAAAGAGGCAGTGAAGGAAAAGAAGAAAGCATATCAAAAGTTCCTGGCAAATAAGTCAGCTTTTACTCTTACAGAATACAGAGACAAATGTAAGAAAGCTAAACAGTGTGTAAAACTAGCTAAACAAAAGTCATGGGAGGACTTTGGCAAGAATATAGAAAATAAATATCAAGAAGGTGGCAAAATATTCTGGAGGTTGTTGAAGAAGCTTAGGAATGGAGGAAAGAGTGCTGTAAAAGGAATTAGAGATGATAAAGGTGAAATGAAAACAGGAGAAAAAGATATCCTTGAAGTATGGAGTAATTACTTTGAAAAACTGCTAAATGAAACAAGCAGTGATGACAGCACAGTGATAAAAAACACTGACCAGGCATGCAGTCAGGAATACATATCCATACTTGAAGTAGAAAAAGCCATCAAAGGCTTGAAATGTGGAAAGGCAGCAGGAGTAGATGATATTCGACCAGAAATGCTGAAGTATGGTGGTATAAGAGTCTTACAGTGGCTGCACTACATAGTTCAGAAAGCCTGGACAGAGGGACGAATTCCCGATGATTGGAGTAGAGCTCTCATAGTACCCATATATAAAAAGGGAAATAAAACTGAATGTGAGAATTACAGAGGTATTTCCCTACTGAGTGTTCCTGGCAAGATCTATGCAAGTATACTTGAGAAACGGTTGAGAAGAATTGTGGAAGAAAAGCTTGGTGAAGAACAAGCTGGATTCAGGCCAAATAGAGGCTGTCAGGATCAGATCTTCACTTTACGACAAATAGTCGAGAAAGCATGGGAATATAACAAAGATCTGTATTTAAGTTTTGTTGATTTGGAAAAGGCATATGACAAGGTGCCAAGAGAGAAGCTATTCAATATGCTGCAGTTATATGGTGTCAATGGGGCATTATATCAAGCAATACTTAGTCTTTATTTGAGTTGTGAGTCAGCAGTTAGAATTGAAGGAAGTACAGGAAGATGGTTTAATGTTAAATCTGGTGTGAGACAAGGATGTACATTATCCCCTCTGTTATTCATTATCTATATGGATCACATTATGAAGGAATGTGGTATTAAACCTGATATCAAAATTGGAGATGTTAATGTCAGCTCTTTGCTTTATGCGGATGATGTTATACTTCTAAATAAATCCGCTACAAGTCTGCAAGATTCTCTGACTAAATTGAATAGCTGTTGTAATAGATATGGTATGAAGGTCAGCAATAAAAAGACAAAGACAATGAAAATAGGCAGAATCATTGAAAATGTCAACTGTGTTGTGAATGGAGAACCTGTGGAACAAGTAAAACATTTCAGCTACTTAGGCACAATTTTTACTGAAGATGGTAAACTAAATATAGAAATAGACAACAGAATCAGCAAAGCTGGTATGGTGGGAAGTCAATTGAATAAATTCATATGGAATAAGAAAGAAATTAGTCGGAACACTAAATTAGCTGTATACAAGACTGTGTTCAAACCAATTTTAACTTATGGATCTGAGAGCTGGGTCAGAAGTAAAACACTTGACCAAAGACTAGAGACCGCAGATATGAGAGTCCTGAGAAAGATTAGAGGCGTGAACAGATGGCATCAATGGCAATATCATATTAAAAATGAGGATATTAGGAAAGAACTTGACATTGTCAGCATCCAGGAATGCGTTAGCAGAGCTAATCTCAGATGGTATGGTCACTTAAATAGAATGGGAGAGGAAAGATTAGCAAAACAAGTGTTCTCTGCCAGGTTGGCAGGAAAACGACCCAGAGGAAGACCAAGATATAGGTGGATTGATACGGTACAAAGTGCCTTAGACGATAGAAATATAAGATCTGATAATGTTGGAGTCTTGACAAGTAACAGACTGATTTGGAGGAAAATTGTAGATAGGAAGTTAGTAATGATGTAATTTTTTCGTGTAGTACTGTCATATCCTGTACACCCCTTGAGGGTACATGGCAGGAATTTGATGATGATGATGATTAAGAGCAGATAATGTACATTACTAAATATATAGTAGTAGTATATTTGGGGTGCTTAAGGGTCAAAGCTGTATAACTGAGAGGAGACCTCCACATAGCCTTTAAAGGAATGCAGAGAACCGACCAGGGCTTCTGACCTAATGTCCAATCCTCACCTTCTCGTGGTGCACCCTGTTGGGTATCTACTTTGATACTGAACGAACGAGGATGGGCTGGCAATTTGGGATTTAGCCGACCAAATTGTATTCTTATTGGTTAAACCAAAATAAAAAATGATGGTACAACATGACAATATTTCATGCCGGCTGGGGCGTCGCCCGGTTAAACAAGGCCCCCATTGTTTTCGTCAGGGAACCAGGGCGAACAGCGAAAAGTCAGCTACTGGAACAAATCTGAAAACAAACCCCAACTCAACATCACCAGAGTTAAAGATCGGTACTATCAACGTAAGAAGCCTGAATGGCAAAGAAATGGAGCTAGCTGAGGAATTAGATAAGTACCACATCGACATAATAGGGGTGACTAAAACAAAAAACGCAAAAACTGGCGAGATCTTTCTGAGCAATAAATAACAAATGTTATATTCAGGCAATAACAATCAAGGAAAAAGAAGGAGTAGCCATAGTATTCAATACAAAATATGAGGCTAATCTTGAATGGCAGGCAGTCTTGAGTAGAGTGATGTGGGCAAATATGAGAATGGGGAATTGGACAATGAGACTTATTTGTGCCTATGGCCCCACAGGTTATACTCAGGTAGAAGTATTTTAGTAGAAGTAGAAGTAGAGGAATTTTTTGATGCTTTCGAAAAAGCAACTGATACAATGAAAAAAGAACAGTTGGTCCTTGTTGGAAATCTAAATAGCAGAGTAGGAAATGATTGTCAGACATACAAAAATATTTTGGGAAAATTTGGAGAAAAGAGCAAAACTAATAATAATGGCAAATACCTGTTGGATTTCTGTTCAGGGCATGGACAGGTTATTACTAACACCATTTTCCAACATAAAAATGTGCATAAATTCACATGGAGAGAAGAGGCAAGGAATAGGAAAAGTCTCATTGACTATGTTATTGTTGATAGTGATGTTTTCTCCCTGGTGCAGGACACTGGAGTGTACAGAGGATTTGAAATTGGAAGCAATCACTATTTAGTCTTGAGCATGATAAAATTGAATTTCATATTGAAAAGAATAACATGTAAGAAAGTTTTAAAACAAATAAAAGTTGAGCACCTCTCAGATGTGAACTGTAGACTAAAATACACAAAGCTTATTGAAGAAAAAATGAAAGAGTTTGAGAACAGAAACCAAACCTTGGAGATTCAGTGGCAAGCCTTGAAGAAAACCCCGATTGATTTAGCCAGAGAGGCATGTGGTGAGGTTGTCTGCAAGGATAGAAAAATCAGAACTCTAAGTTTGGACACAGGAAGTTAGAGAAGCAGTGAAGTAAAAGAAGAAAGAACATCAAAAGTTCCTCGCCAAATAAGTCAACTTGTGCTCTTAGAGAATACAGAGACAAATGTAAGAAATCTAAACACTGTGTAAAACTAGCTAAACAAAAGCCATGAGAGGATTTTGGCAAGAACATAGAAAATAAATATCAAGAAGATGGCAAAATATTCTGGAGGTTGTAGAATGGGCGAGGAAAGATTAGCAAAATAAGTGTTCTCTGCCAGGTTGGCAGGAAAACAACCCAGATGAAGACCAAGATATAGGTGGATTGATATGGTACAAAGTGCCTTAGACAATAAAAATATAACATCTGATAATAATATATAATATAACATCTGATAATAATATAATAAATTTAGTTTAATCCTTTATCCAAGTGTGAGCAAACAAAGTTTGCGCCTGAAAGTATCTTCAGGACTGGGTTAAGGTGGTACACACCAGGGCAACTCGTTGCAAAGGTGGAGCAAGCTACCAACACTCCTATCTCAGTATCTCCTATAATGCAAAACACATCTCCTTGCGGATATGTCTAATGTTATGCATTAAGGGAAGGGCCACTACCCAGACTAGTTTCGACCTTTATTGAGGTCTCTTCAGTGGGAGCCAGGCCCAAGTGGAGATATCAGGCAGAAGCATTAGCAGGTCATCTCTACCTATAGGAATTGCCAATTGGTGTGCCACCCTTTTTTAATAATTTACTCTGGATTTAGAGAAAGATGTTGAAAGTTTATTTTTCACTTGGTTAGAGTATAATAAATTTAGTTTAATCCTTTATCCAAGTGTGAGCAAACAAAGTTTGCGCCTGAAAGTATCTTCAGGACTGGGTTAAGGTGGTACACACCAGGGCAACTCGTTGTATTATACTCTAACCAAGTGAATAATAAACTTTCAACATCTGATAATGTTGGAGTCTTGACAAGTAACAGACTGATTTGGAGGAAAATTGTAGATAGGAATTTAGTTAACGATGTAAATTTTTCATGTAGTACTATCATATCCTGTACACCCTTTGAGGGTACATGTCAGGAATTTGATGATGATGATGATAGTAGTAGTATCTGAAAGATACCATGAAGGTTTGGAGCATGCCAACATCTATACTTCCCACACCACCTTCACTGTACGTGAATACGTCTAGGATGTCTTCCTTTGTACACAAGAACAACATTAAATGTAATTTAGTGACTATAAGAACTTTCCATATAGCTATAAAGTAATTAAATATATGAATAAATTATTTATATTTCTTATACACATGTTAAGCCACGAGTCTTTCTGCATAATTTAATATGCTACATGTGAGCCTAAGCCAAATTATCAGTCATAGAATTATATACTCACCGTATTAAAGGATTCTCTAACATCTCCAGTTCTCTTTGTAATTCATCAAGCTTCATTCGTAAGTGCACAGACTGGAGTACATCATCTTCATTTAGTTCTGCTTCAGAATCACTGACATTCATTTCGCTGTGAAGCATATCCAGCTCTTTCTTTATCTTCCATCCCTCATTCAACATATCTTCAAACTTTGTGGCCATAGACTCTGGTATAACTTTGCTTTTAACATCAAAAAAACTTCAAAGTGAAAGCATAAAAAAGAGAACTCCATGAAAATGATATAAAATGTTGGACAAAACATCAGTATTATTAGTTATAATAATAAATCATATCGCTTAGTTAAAATTTAAGTTATGTAACAATTTTGACAATTTTATTTAGAGTAAAACAGGTTATTATTGTAAAGAATATAAAAACTGCAAATTATAAAATACACAATCCAGAACAAATCTGAGAACAAACCCCAACTCAACATTACCAGAGTTAAAGATCGGTACTATCAACATAAGAAGCCTGAATGGCAAAGAAATGGAGCTAGCTGAGAAATTAGATAAGTACCAGATCGACATAATAGGGGTGACTGAAACAAAAAAGACAAAAACTGGTGAGATCTTTCTGAGCAATAAATACAAAATGTTATATTCAGGCAATGACAATCAAGGAAAAGAAAGAGTAGCCATAGTATTCAACACAAAATACGAGACTAATCTTCTTGAATGGCAGTCAGTCTCAAGTAGAGTAATGTGGGCAAATATCAGAATGGGGAACTGGACAATGAAACTTATTTGTGCCTATGGTCCCACAGAAAGTTCTACTAAGGTAGAAGTGGAGGAATTTTTTGAGGCTTTAGAAAAAGCAACTGACACAATGAAAAAGGAAAAGTTGGTCCTTGTTGGGGATCTAAATAGCAGAGTAGGAAATGATTATGAGACATACAAAAATATTTGGGAAAATTTGGAGAAAAGAGCAAAGCTAATAATAATGGCAAATATCTGTTGGATTTCTGCTCAGGAAATGGACTGGTTATTACTAACACCATGTTCCAACATAAAAATGTGCACAAATTCACATGGAGAGAAGAGGCAAGGAATAAGAGGAGTCTCATTGACTATGTTATTGTTGATAGTGATGTTTTCTCCCTGGTGCACTACACCAGAGTGTACAGAGGATTTGAAATGGGAAGTGATCACTATGTAGTCTTGAGCAGGATAAAATTGAATTTCATATTCAAAAGAATAACATGTAAGAAAGTTTTAACGCGAATAAAAGTTGAGCAGCTCTCAGATGTGAACTGTAGACTAAAATACACAAAGATTATTGAAGAAAAAATGAAAGAGTTTGAGAACAGGAATCAAACCTTGGAGATTCAGTGGCAAACTCTGAAGAAAACATTGATTGATTCTGCCAGAGAGACGTGGGAAAGTTGTCTGCAAGGATAAAAAAATCAGACCTCCCTGGTGGACATAGGATGTTAAAGAGGCAGTGAAGGAAAAGAAGAAAGCATATCAAAAGTTCCTGTCAAATAAGTCAGCTTGTGCTCTAGGAGAATACAGAGAAAAATGCAAGAATGCTCAACACTGTGTAAAACTAGCTAAACAAAAGTCATGGGAAGACTTTGGCAAGAATATAGAAAGTAAATATCAAGAAGGTGGCAAAATATTCTGGAGGTTGTTGAAAAAGCTTAGGAATGGAAGAAAGAGTGCTGTAAAAGGAGTTAGAGATGATAAAGGTGACATGAAAATGGGAGAAAAAGATATCCTTGAAGTATGAAGTAATTACTTTGAAAACCTGCTAAATGAAACAAGCAGTGATGACAACACAACACAAAACACTGACCAGTCAGGAATACATATCCATACTTGAAGTAGAAAAAGCCATCAAAGAATTGAAATGTGGAAAGGCAGCTGGAGTAGATGATATTCGACCAGAAATGTTGAAGTATGGTGGTATAAGAGTCTTACAGTGGTTGCAGTGCATAGTTCAGAAAGCCTGGACAGAGGGACGAATTCCGTAAGATTTTGGAGTTGAGCTCTCATAGTACCCATATATAAAAAGGGAAATAAAACTGAATGTGAGAATTACATAGGTATTTCCCTACCGAGTGTTCCTGGCAAGATCTATGCAAGTATACTTGAGAAACGGTTGAGAAGAATCGTGGAAGAAAATCATGGTGAAGAACAAGCTGGATTTAGGCCAAATAGAGGCTGTCAGGATCAGATCTTCACTTTACAACAAATAGTGGAGAAATCATGGGAAAAAAACGAGATCTGTATTTAAGTTTTGTCGATTTGGAAAAGGCATATGACAAGGTGCCAAGAGAGAAGCTATTCAATACGCTACAGTTATATGGTGTCAATGGGGCATTATATCAAGCAATACTTAGTCTTTATTTGAGTTGTAAGTTAGCAGTTAGAATTGAAGGAAGTACAGGAAGATGGCTTAATATTAAATCTGGTGTGAGACAAGGATGTACATTATCCCCTCTGTTATTCATTATCTATATGCATCACATTATGAAGGAAAGTGGTATTAAACATGATATCAAAATTGGAGATGTTAATGTCAGCTCTTTGCTTTATGCGGATGATGTTATACTTCTAAATAAATCCGCTACAAGTCTGCAAGATTATCTGGCTAAATTGAATAGCTGTTGTAATAGATATGGTATGAAGGTCAGCAATAAAAAGACAAAGACAATGAAAATAGGCAGAATCATTGAAAATATCAACTGTGTTGTGAATGGAGAACCTGTGGAACAAGTGAAACATTTCAGCTACTTAGGCACGATTTTTAGTGAAAATGGTAAATTAAATATAGAAATAGACACCAGAATCAGCAAAGCTGGTATGGTAGGAAGTCAATTGAATAAATTCATATGGAATAAGAGAGAAATTAGTCGGAACATAAATTAGCTGTATACAAGACAGTGTTCAAACCAGTTTTAACTTATGGATCTGAGAGCTGGGTCAGAAGTAAAACACTTGACCAAAGACTAGAGACTGCAGATATGAGAGTCCTGAGAAAGATTAGAGGCGTGAACATATGGCATCAATGGCAATATCATATTAAAAACGAGGATATCAGGAAAGAACTTGACATTGTCAACATCCAGGAATGCGTTAGCAGAGCTAATCTCAGGTGGTATGGTCACTTAAACAGAATGGGCAAAGAAAGATGAGCAAAACAAGTGTTCTTTGCCAGGTTGGCAGCAAAATGACCCAGAGGAAGACCAAGATATAAGTGGATTGATATGGTACAAAGTGCCTTAGATGATAGAAATATAAGATCTGATAATGTTGGAGTCTTGACAAGTAACAGATTGATTTGGAGGAAAATTGTAGATAGGAAGTTAGTAATGATTTAATTTTTTTCATGTAGTACTATCATATACTGTACACCCCTTGAGGGTACATGGCAGGAATTTGATGATGACAATCCAGAACACTGGAGGAATGAATTTAAGATTCAGCTGACATTAAATGAAGGCAAAGATCAGTTTATAAGAATTTAACTTTTCTTCCCATATTCTTCAATCTACTTTCCTGAGTCTTGTTTATTCTCCTGTCTTCCAGATTGCCATCACTGGAATCCAACAGCCTACTACCATGTTTGTCATGTGTTACATCAGGAAAGGATTCTGGTAGTCTTAAACTGCTTTGGCAAGATAAGTAGTCCTGAATGGCCTGACCAGGATCAATTAGCTAGCACACTTGCTGCAAGGATCAGAAGAGTTGTTATAAGCCTTTTTCCCCCCATGGTCTAGGAGCAGGTCTGGTAACCCGGTATTCCAATTCTGCACATTTATTGCTTGTCAGAGTGGACATCTATGCATGGATCCATCATGAGTGGAGGATCCCTAGTACCAAACCAAAAATCCTTTTCAGCATGAATCCTTTATTTTCAAATTTTTCAGGAATGTTACAAGGCCTAACCTAGTATAGCTATCAAAGACACATCAGATAATAGAAATAAACAGAAAACTTCTGAATTATATATAAATATATTATTGTGTTGCATCATCTATTAAGCAGACTATGTCACCCTTCATAAAGAGCTTAGAAAGATAGGCAGAATTTCCCAAAACATTCACTCAAAAAAATTACAATCTTGTGATATTCTTGTAGATATGTTAATGCTCACAAAAACAATCAATGGTAGAAATACCGATTATGGTTACATTCCAAAAAACACTCCAGTGTTGGAGATATCTGAATGGAATTTTGTTGATGTTCCTGATAATGAGATATATTCAGAGCTTAAAGATCAAAGAGTGACAGGAATAAAGCATATCCTGAAACACAGGGTGGTCTGACGCATCTAAACCTTCAACATCCATAAAAGCAGGGCATCTTGACTGTTTTCAGTAAGATGTTTTAAATATCAGAAATACAAGCACGTCCAAACTGCCTATCATGGCTTTATCATCTATGTCTGATGTAGTAATAAAAAAGATAATAAATCTTGCTCTGCAAAAAAATCCTAAATGTATCCAATGTAAAAGGAAGATCATCCAACCTACTTACTTGCAAGGAAGAAAATCTGATAAAATAGAGAAAATATCAACTTCTATCCCACCATCTAACATCAGCATACCTGTATATTATAGTCGTATATGTATCATAAAAGAATTTATGATACATATAAAACTATAAAGATACATAAAAACATACATATAAAACTATAAACATATAAACTATAAAGAGTTTGAGAACAGAAACCAAACCTTGGAGATTCAGTGGAAGGCCTTGAAGAAAACCCTAATTGATTCAGCCAGAGAGGCATGTGGTGAGGTAGTCTGCAAGGAATAGAAAAAACAGAACTCCATGGTGGACACAGGAAGTTAAAGAGGCAGTGAAGGAAAAGAAGAAAGCATATCAAAAGTTCCAGGTTAATAAGTCAGCTTTTGCTCTTAAAGAATACAGAGACAAATGTAAGAAAGCGAAACTGTGTAAAACTAGCTAAACAAAAGTCATGGTAGGACTTTGGCAAGAACATAGAAAATAAATATCAAGAAGGTGGTAAGATATTCCGGAGGTTGTTGAAGAAGCTTAGAAATGGAGCAAAGAGTACTGTAAAAGGTATCCTTGAAGTATGGAGTAATTACTTCGAAAAATTGCTAAATGAAACAAGCAGATGACAGCACAGTGGTAAAAAACACTCAACAGGCATACAGTCAGGAATACATATCATACTTGAAGTAGAAAAAGCCATCAAAAGGCTTGAAATGTGGAAAGGCAGCTGGAGTAGATGATATTTGACTAGAAATGCTTAAATATGGTGGTATAAAAGTCTTACAGTGGCTGCACTGCATAGTTCAAAAAGCCTGGACAGAGGGACAAATTCCCAATGATTGGAGTAGAGCTCTAATAGTACCCATATATAAAAAAAGGGAAATAAAACTGAATGTGAGAATTACAGAGGTATTTCCCTACTGAGTGTTCCTGGCAAGATCTATGCAAGTATACTTGAGAAACGGTTGAGAAGATTTGTGGAAGAAAAGCTTGGTGAAGAACAAGCTAGATTCAGGCCAAATAGAAGTTGTAAGGATCAGATCTTCCCTTTACAACAAATAGTTGAGAAATCATGGGAATATAACAAAGATCTGTATTTAAGTTTTGTTGATCTGGAAAAGGCATATGACAAGGTGCCAAGACAGAAAAGCTATTCAATACGCTACAGTTATATGGTGTCAATACGGCATTATATCAAGCAATACTTAGTCTTTATTTGAGTTGTAAGTCAGCAGTTAGAATTGAAGGAAGTACAGGAAGATGGTTTAATATTAAATCTGGTGAGAGACAAGGATGAACATTATCCCTCTGTTATTCATCATCTATATGGATCACATTATGAAGGAAAGTGGTATTAAACATGATATCAGAATTGGAGATGTTAATGTCAGCTCTTTGCTTTATGCAGACGATGTTATACTTTTAAATAAATCCGCTACAAGTCTGCAAGATTCCCTGACTAAATTGAATAGTTGTTGTGATAGATATGGTATGAAGGTCACCATTAAAAAGACAAAGACAATGAAAATAAGCAGAAGCATTGAAAATGTCAACTGTGTTGTGAATGGAGAACCTGTGAACTAGTAAAACATTTCATCTACTTAGGCATGATTTTTAGCGAAGATAGTAAATTAAATATGGAAATAGACAACAGAATCAACAAAGTTGGTATGCTAGGAAGTCAATTTAATAAATTCATATGGAATACGAGAGAAATTAGTCGGAACACTAAATTAGCTGTATACAAGACAGTGTTCAAACCAGTTTTAACTTATGGATCTGAGAGCTGGGTCAGAAGTAAAACACTTGACCAAACACTAGAGACCACAGATATGAGAGTCATGAACAGAAAGATTAGAGGCATGAACAGGTGGCATCAATGGCAATATCATATTAAAAACGAGGATATTAAGAAAGAACTTGACATTGTTAGCATCAAGGAATGCGTTAGCAGAGCTAATCTCAGGTGGTATGGTCACTTAAGCAGAATGGATGTGGAAAGATTAGCAAAATAAGTGTTCTCTGCCAGGTTGGCAGGAAAACAACCCAGATGAAGACCAAGATATAGGTGGATTGATTTCTATCGTCTAAGGTACAAAGTGCCTTAGACGATAGAAATATAAGATCTGATAATGTTGGAGTCTTGACAAGTAACAGACTGATTTGGAGGAAAATTGTAGATAGGAAGTTAGTAAATTTTTCATGTAGTACTATCATATCCTGTACACCCCTTGAGGGTACATGTCAGGAATTTGATGATGATAAAATTATAATATATTTCATAGACATAGCAAACATCTGAAAAACATCCTATGTGGCTCTAGGAAACTTGACTACCCTTGCCATATAACATCCAGGAATGGGACTGCAGAACTCCAAAAATATGTAATCACAAATAAAAAAAAAATAAAAAAAATAAGATGAAGAGAAATATAAAATCAATATGTAACCAGTGATTGATAAACACTAAACACAACTTAAAAATAATACCACTGTAGAGAAATTAATTCCAATTGGTAGCAACTGATGTTCCATTTATTTAAGTATTTCATTATTACTTTTATTATTTTATTTTTTATTTTCCCTCATGAGGTCAGGCTAGAGTCAATGGCTGACCTATGTAGTAATGCAGTAGCTTACTATAGAGCACTTATTCTTGGTGATGGCCTTAGTATAAAGATCAAAATATCAAAATGTTATTTTATCTTAGTTTAAGTAAATGCTCTAACATGGTTTGGCTCCCACTGATAAGACCTCAATAAAGGTAAAAACCAGTCTGGGGTAGTGGTCCTTTCTATTATGGAATACTAAAGGAATCAACATAAAGTCATTAGCATCTATATACAATTAGTCTAGTCAAGAAGAAATTTCATGCACAAATTTTATTTGCTTACACTTGGATAAAAGATTAAACAAGAATGTAATTTCTTCGCATTTTTAATTTACTAACCAGTATGTTTCTACCATATCTCCTCACCTCTGTCTTCCTCAAACTCCGAAGATCACATTTTCTCAATCTACCCTCATAAACACAATTTTATAGGCCAGTTATCATCTTGGTTTACTTACCACTCAATTGTGAATTGTTGCACCATTGTCTGACAACCCAGGTGATCATATCTGTACATAGTAATCCAGATGTAATCTTATTAAAGGCTTTAACATGGGAGAATAACTTTCATGTTCCTACAACTCAGGATTTCTTTTTAACAGTGCTGTTATCAGATGTGATTATCTAACCACATCTGATAACAGCATTCTGGTTTTAAAGTTTAGCAACGTGACACCTAAACTTTAAAACCAGAATTCAAAATAACCTCCAAGTGTCTGGTTTCAATGAATGGTTCCAAACAATTTCCATGAATATAATACTCTGCCTGTAATGTCCTCTATCCAAAATGCATAATTTCACTTGGCAACACTGAACTATTTTTTATTTTCCCACAAAGAAGTTATGATCTGTGTATAGCATTTCAGTTTTCTGCCACAGTACAGGATAACCTTTGTTGGTAGTATGATAGACTAATCTGGATTTGTATTTTCTTTTTTATCTTTAACATATTTGGACATGCAAATCACTCCACATTTTTCCCGAAATACTTCCAAAACATGAAATAAAAGCAGCTTTAATCCCACTATACTACATTAAAATTTTCGTATTCAACTAAAAAATGGTGCTGGTCTGGTTGGCCGAGTAATTAGCGTATCCGCTCTCCAACCAAAAGGCTAAAGGTTCAAATCCTGCTGTGGGCATGGATGCTTGTGATTGTCTGTGAAAATACTAGCAGTGGTGGTGGACGGTATATGGCATTGGTGTAGTTGCGGTTCATTGTGGTTGGTGGAGATGGAGTTGTAGAGTAGGTGCCCTCCCTTAGGGAGAGGGCACTTACTCTATAACACGAGTCTTTGGACTCCTTAGAGGTGTCAAGTAATAATAATAATAAACCACCTCACCCATCCCTTAAAAAAAAAAAAAAAAAACAAGAGATCTATAAAATCCACTCTTCAGTTATGTAGAAACATAACATGTCTAAATAGATGTTATGTAGAAACAAATAGGACGATCTGGAGATTCACATGTTAAAGATGGGGAAAGAAAAGAAAGCAAATCTAGTTTACCAATCAATGCACAGCATTATACACATCTGAAGGGAAGTGTGCTTTGTATTATTGAATACTGAGGCAACTGAAGTCAAGTTATTGACAAAAAACAGAAGTGCCATACGTGGAATAAAACTTCTTTGTCAGAAAATTTCTTCTTCTTATTGTGCTATCTTCTATCGAAGGTCAGCGACCATCTTGGCGAATAAACTGCGATCTTGTGTTAATCTGAGCAGTTGTGCACTGCTCTTTCCTGTCCACGTCTTGATGTTGTCAAACCATGATATTCTTTTTCTTCCTCTAGTTCCTTTGCCATCAATTCTTCCTACCAAAATAGTTTGTAGAAGTTGGTATTTGCTGTTTCTCATGATGTGTCCAAGATATGATGTTTTTCGTTTCTTGATTATTTGTACAAGATGTTTAGCTTTACCAATGGATTTTAAGACATCTTCATTGGTAATTTTTTCTGTCCATGATATCTTTAGCATTCTTCTGTATAGCCACATCTCAAAGGCTTCGATTTTCTTGATGGTTGTTGCCTTCAATGTCCATGTTTCAACTCCATAGAGCAGAATAGACCACACATAGCATTTCAGCATTCGGCATCTGACTTCCATGTTTAGGTCTTTATTGCAGAATAGTGTTCTCATTTTCATGAAGGACTGCCGTGCAACTTCAATCCTTGTCTTTATATCTATTTCTGGATCCCACCATTCATTAAGCCAGCAACCTAGATATTTATATCTTGACACTTGATCAATACTTTTCCCATTGAGTGTCAGTTTCATTGATGAGGCTGGATGTTTGCTGATGATCATGTATTTTGTCTTGTTGATGTTTATATTTATTCCCATTCTTTGACTTTCTATGTATACTCTGTCAATGAGTTTTTGGAGATCCATAATGTTATCTGCAATTAGCACGGTGTCATCTGCATATCGTAGGTTGTTAACAATCTTTCCATTTATTGTGATTCCCTCTAGACATTCTTCCAATGCTTTTTTAAAGATTGCCTCTGCATATATGTTGAACAGGAGTGGTGAGAGCACACATCCTTGTCTCACTCCTCTTTTGATGTTAATATCACTGGTGGTAATGTTGTCTAATTGAACGGTAGCTGACTGATTCCAATACAGATTTGTTATTAGTCTTATGTCTTGTTCATCTAGCCTTATTTGTTGAAGGATTTCTATTAAGTTGGTGTGTCTGACTTTGTCGAATGCTTTTTCAAAATCTATGAAACACATAAAGACAGATTTCTGTTTTTCTATGCATTTTTGTATCAATATTTGGGTACAGAAAAGGGCCTCTCTAGTACCAAAACCATTCCGAAAGCCGAATTGTGTTTCACTTAGAGTTTCTTCACTTTTTCTATAAATGCGATTCTGAATTACTTTCAAAAATATTTTTAATGTTTGGCTCATTAGACTAATAAGTCTGAAGTCACCACAGGAATTCGCTTTGGGTTTCTTTGGGATAGTGATAAATGTAGATTTGAGCCAATCTGATGGAAATTCATCACTTTCATATATTTTATTAAATAGTTTTTCAAGAAGTTTGATGTTATCTGGTTCGATTAATTTTAAAAATTCTGTTTGCACACCATCTGGTCCACTGGCTTTTCCTGTTTTACTTGTTTGTATAGCATTCTCTATTTCGCATTTCATGATTGCTGGTCCTTGAATGTTATCTTTTATATTTATAGGCTTCTGTCTAGTATCATTGAAAAGTTCTGTTACATATTTTATCCAAATCTGTGCTTTATTCTCTTCTTCTAGAACTATTTTTCCATTTTCGTCTCTTAGAGACACTATTTGCTTTTTCCTCAGTTTTCCGGAAATTTCGTTGATTTTCTTATACAGATTGAAATTATCATGTTGTTTCTGAAGCAGTTCAATTTCAGTACATAAATTTTTCATCCAATTTTCCTTGGCTTCTTTTATTTTTTTCTTGATGATGTTATGTGTTTCTGTATACCTGGCTAGGTCTTTGTTTTTATACATTCTTCTTGTATCAATAAGAGAAAGAATCTCATCTGTCATCCATTCCTGTTGTTTTATATTATTCACATAACCTACTTCTTCAATACTTGTTGAAAATTTAAGAAAGCTTAAAAAATGCCACACACACTGCAATAAAAACCAAGGCATCATCATGCATTAAGTATGGTTATCATTCATAAATCTCATTCACAGAAATAACCATTACATTCTGAAATGTGACAGTTCAAGCTAGTATGCATATGCCATCATGCATCTATTGTCAAACCAGTTTTCAAATGCTGATTTTGCTTTGATAAAGGTCACTTGTTAGTTCATATCTAACAAACTCACCTGAGGAAGTGGAGTATAAAAAAAGTATATGAAAACTAATAAAGTTTTTATCTTAGAAGTACGTGGCTTTTGTACTAGAACTTGCAAGAATTTCAATAACCACAAAAATCTCAGAGGTGGTCAGTTGACAACTCTCTCTCTCTGAGTGCATTTTATCCATACAAAATGAAACCTTCACTGACGGGATCAAAATAATACAGTAACACTAGGCATACTTGCAAAAATCTAAAAACATTGAAAAATAGTGCATAACTATTTCTCAAACTCATCAAATTATGCCTCATCTCAAACATGAAAAAAAAAAAAAAATCATGTATAAGATAAATATAAGAAACTTACAACTTAATTCTTGGAAGTAGATGTCTTTCAGCAAATATGCCATCATCGTCATCATCATCATCCCATGGTCTCCAAAGATTTTTATAGAAAAATCTATAAAAAATAGAAAAGAGGGCAAAAGTATTATAAGAAAAATGTTGTTTTTAAGCATAACTGAAAACTACAGAAACCACAAATGTTTTTCAATATTTAATTAGCTTCTGAATTTTTTTTTAAACATTTTCTTGTGAAACATGCAATTTCAGCCAAATTGCCGGGTTTTGTCAGTTCCTTTATTTATTTCTATTCATCATCATCAAATTCCTGATATTTATCCTCAAGGCGTGTACAGGATATGATAGTACTAAATGAAAAATTTACATCATTACTAACGTCCTATCTACAATTTTCCTCCAAATCAATCTGTTACCTGACAAGACTCCAATGTTGTCAGATCTTATATTTCTATCTTCTAAGGCAGTACTTCCCAAACTTCTGGATGTCAGGGCCCTCTCTTGGAAAAATTAAAATATTTCACGGCCCCCCTTGAAAAAATTCTTAATATAGACATATATTATTATAATCTTTATTGTATTTATATTCAATACAAAACATACACAGAGAATATTGCAAAATTCAAATGCAAATATTACATTTTTAGCATC
Source organism: Typopeltis vanoorti (assembly GCF_054136105.1). Classification (NCBI taxonomy): domain Eukaryota; kingdom Metazoa; phylum Arthropoda; class Arachnida; order Uropygi; family Thelyphonidae; genus Typopeltis; species Typopeltis vanoorti. Next base: position 89,381,417 of record NC_143549.1, read on the forward strand.
TTGCATACACATTTGACATGGCACATCATCCCATATTTTTATATAGATAGATATATTGTTATTGGACATTTGCAGTACAAGCACATGAAACATAAAATGTTTAGTAATAAAGAAAGAATTAAAAACATAAAAGAAGTTTAATAACAATTTAATGTGATGGATGTGTTTCAATACTGTTACAAAAAGTCAATATCAGGTGAACCATTTGAAACTGCAATTCTTAGATTTCTGTTTTGAAATGAAACTAATATGAATAAGCATATTTACTAATATTCATCAAGCGCCGAAATACGCAGGAAGCAAAATTCGTGAAACCGCACCAATGTGTGATTTTTTTTCCATTAAAATATAAAAAATAACGAAAAAGAAATAATAAAAATTAAATATGTTTCTTTTAAGATAAAAAAAATCTAATTAGTCTTAAAACATTTTCAATTTGTTTTCATCATTTCACAGCCCCCTCCTCAACAAAACCTACGGCCCACAGTTTTGGAAGCACTGTTCTAAGGCTGTATACAGCCTTAGAAGTGCTTAGGGTATAGAACAGAACTTACTTTTTACTGTATCAATCCACCTGTATCTTGGTCTTCCTCTGGGTCATTTTCCTGCCAACCTGGCAGAGAACACTTGTTTTGCTAATCTTTCCTCTCCAATTCTATTTAAGTGACTATACCTCCTGAGATTAGCTCTGCTAACGCATTCCTGGATGCTGACAATGTCAAGTTCTTTCCTAATATCCTCATATTTAAAATGATATTGCCATTGATGGCATCTGTTCATTCCCCTAATCTTTCTCCGGACTCTCATATCTGTGATCTCTAGTCTTTGGTCAAGTGTTTTACTTCTAACCCAGCTCTCAGATTCATAAGTTTACTGGTTTAAACACTGTCTTGTATACAACTAATTTAGTGTTTTGACTAATTTCTCTGTTATTCTATAAAAATTTATTCAGTTGACTTCCTACCATACCAGCTTTGTTGATTCCGTTGTCTATTTCCATATTTAATTTACCATCTTCACTAGAAATTGTGCCTAAGTAGCTGAAATGTTTTACTTGGTCTATAGGTTCTTCATTCACAACGCAGTTGATATTTTCAATACTTCTGCCTATTTTCATTATCTTTGTCTTGTTATTGCTGACCTTCATACCATATCTGTTACAACAGTTATTCAATTTAGTCAGAGAATCATGCAGATTTGTAGTGAATTTATTTAGAAGTATAACATCATCTGCATAAAGCAAAGAGCTGACATTAACATCTCCAATTTTGATATCAGTTTTAATACCACTTTCCTTCATAATGCGATCCATATAGATAATGAATAACAGAGAGGATAATGTACATCCTTGTCTGACATCAGATTTAACATTAAACAATCTTCCTGTACTATCAAGCACTACTTAGCCTTCAATTCTAACTGCTGACTTATAACTCAAATAAAGGCTAAGTAGTGCTTGATATAATGCACCACTGACACCATACAACTCTAGCATTTTGAACAGCTTCTCTCTCTCTCTCTTGGAATCTTGTCATATACATTTTCCAGATCTACAAAACTTAAATACATATCTTTGTTATATTCCCATGACTTCTTAACTATTTGTCATAAAGTGAAAATCTGATCCTGACAGCTTCTATTTGGCCTGAATCTAGCTTGTTCTTCACACCAAGCTTCAATTCCACAATCCTCAACCGTTTCTCAAGTATACTGGCATAAATCTTACCAGGAACACTCAGTAGAGAAATAGCTCTATAATTCTTACATTCAGTTTTATTTCCCTTTTTTTTTTTTTTATATGGGTACTATGAGAGCTTTACTCCAATCATCTGGAATTGGTCCCTCTGAACTAAGCAGCGCAGCCACGGTAAGACTTTTATACCTCCATACTTGAGCATTTCTGGTCGAATATCACCTACTACAGCTGCCTTTCCACATTTTAGACTTATTCTACTTCAAGTATGGATATCTATTCCTGAATGCATGCCTGGTCAATGTTTTTTTTTTTTTTTTTTATCATTGTGCTGTCATCACTGCTAGTTTCATTTGGCAATTTCTCGAAGTAATTACTAAATACATCAAGGATATCTTTTTTTTTTTCCAGTTTTCATTTCACCTTTATCATCTCTAATTCCTTTTACAGAATCTTTCTTCCATTTCTGACCTTTTTCAGCAACCTAAGAATATCTTGCCACCTTCTTTATATTATGTTCTTGTCAAAGTCTTCCCATGACTTCTGTTTAGCTAGTTTTACACAGTGTTTAGCTTTTTTACATTTGTCTCTGTATTCTCTAAGAGCACAAGTATACTTATTTGTCAGGAACTTTTGATATGCTTTCTCCTTTTGCTTCACTGCCTCTAACTTCCTCTGTCCACCCTGGAGTTCTGATTTTTCTATCCTTGCAAACAACCTTACCAGATGCCTCTCTAGCTGAATCAATCAATATTTTCTTCAGAGCTTGCCACTGAATCTCAAAGGTTTGATTCCTGTTCTCAAACTGTTTCATTTTTTTTTTTTTTATGAATGTTTGTGTATTTTAGTCTACAGTTCACATCTGAGAGCTGCTCAACTTTTATTCACTGTAAAACTTTCTTACATGTTCTTCTTTTCAATATGAAATTCAATTTTATCCTGCTCAAGACTAAATAGTGATCACTTCCAATTTCAAATCCTCTGTAGACTCTAGTGTCCTGCACCAGAGAGAAAACATCCCTATCAACAATAACATAGTCAATGAGACTTCTCTTATTCCTTGCCTCTTCTCTCCATGTGAATTTGTGCACATTTTTATGTTGGAATGGTAATAACCAGTCCATGTCCTGAGCAGAAATCCAACAAGTATTTGACATTATTATTAGCTTTAGTCTTTTCTCCAAATTTTCCCAATATATTTTTGTATGTCTGACAATCATTTCCTACTCTGCTATTTAGATCCCCAACAAGGACCAACTTTCCTTGTTCATTGTGTCAGTTGCTTTCTCTAAAGATTCAAAAAATTCCTCTACTTCTACCTTAGTAGATCTTTCTGTGGGACCATATGCACAAATAAATCTCATTGTCCAGTTGCCCATTCTGATATTTCTCTCATATCACTCTACTTGGAATTGCCTCCCATTCAAGAAGATTAGCCTCATATTTAGTGTTGAATATTATGGCTTCTCCTTCTTTTCCTTGATTGTCATTGCCTGAATATAACATTTTGTATTTATTGCTCCGAAAGATTTCATCAGTTTTTGTCTTTTTTTGTTTCACTCACCCCTATTATGTCGATCTGGTACTTATCCAATTCCTCAGCTAGCTCCATTTCTTTACCATTCAGGCTTCTTATGTTGATAGTAGTGATCTTGAACTCTGCTGATATTGAGTTGGGGATGTGTTTTAGAATTTGTTCGAGTAGCTGACTTTTAGCTGTTTGCCCTGGTTCCCTGGCAAAAACTACATGGGCCTTGTTTAACTGGGCAAAGTCCCAGCCGGAATGAAATTCTGTCATGTTGTACCATCATTTAATACTGTAGTTTAAGCCAGTAAGACAATTGGGTTTGCTAAATCCAAATTGACAGTCCATCCTCGTTCGTTCAGTATTCAGGTAGATACCTAACAGGGTGCACCACGAGAACGGGAGGATTGGACATTAGGTCAGAAGCCCTGGTCAGTTCTCCGCATTCGTTTAAAGGCTACGTGGAGGTCTCCTCTCAGTTATACAGCTTTGACCCTTAATCACTCCTGTCATTTCTATTACTTTTTTAAATAAAATTAAAACATACATGCTTTAAAGACATTTAACATGAACATACTTTTTATTTTTTAAAAATTAAAGAAAAAGGAAGTGCATATTCTCGTAGACAGGCTTATACGTTGGTTATGCATTACTAAATCACTTAAAGAATTGAACAACGTAGATACGAATATAAATTAAATTATACTTTAATAAATATTTCTGATATTTTGGCAACGTCATGTTGCCATCTTCAAAAGGAACTTACAAAAAAAAAGGCACGTGCACGTAGGCACTACAAAACAGTAACTGAGAATGATGTGATGAAGCTATTGTTCTCCTAAAAGTCCTGATGGTGCCCTCTAGCAGGCTAAGTAGGTGTTCTTGGCCATTGGGCTGAAGGTCTGCTGATGTAAGCTTCCCAAATTTGGGGCAGTCGCATATAACCAAATTTGTTGAGGTTTGGAGAGTTTCTCCTGGCTGAGGCTGTATTACTGTAGCTTTCTTCCACTGTATTTTGTGGCGTGTATCCAGAGCATGGTCTGCAACAGAATGGCTGTACTTGTGAAAACGGATGTAGTCCTTGTGTTCAGAAATCCTGATATTCACTGTCCTGCCTGTTTGGCCAAAGTAGGACAGTTTACAGCTGCAAGGGACCTGGTATAGACCAGGTAGGTCTAGGGGAAGTGGTTGGTCTTTAGTAGAGCAGATAAGGGATGCAAATTTTCTGTATGGTCTGTAACAGGAGGTCAGGTCATGTTTTTTTTTAAGATTTTGGTAATTTTTTCCAAGGTGCCTCGGATGTAGGGAATGGTGATGGATTTAGAGTAATCTTTGTTGTGGTGGGGGGGGGGGTTGTAGGTTTTAATATTTTTTGGATTTTTTTTGGGGGGGGGATAGCCATTGGCTGAGAAAGTGTTGAGGATGTGATTTAGTTCAGTGTTTAGGGCCATGTCGGTAGAACAGATTAGTTTAGCCCTGTTGTATAGTGTTTTCAGCACTCCATATTGTTGTGAGGGGGAAATTGTTGGTGAATGTACCTGCTTGTATGGGTGGGTTTTCTATAAACTGAGAAAACCAAGGTTACATCAGGCTCACGGGTGACTAATGTATCTAGGAAAGGGAGGCTGTTGTTTTCCTCTTTTTCCAGGGTGAACTTGATTCTGGGGTGTTGGTTGTTTAAGCGTGTTAAGAAGGAGAGGAGTGTATCAGAATCATGTGTCCAAATAGCGAACATATCAACGTAGCAAAGCCATATGGTTGGTTTTTGTGAGGCAAAGGCTAGGGCTTTTTCTTCAAAGGTCTCCATAAAGAAATTGGCCAAGGGTGGGGAGAGTGGTGAACCCATGGCTGTCCCCTCTATTTGTTTGTAGAATTTTCCCTGCCAAATGAAATAGCCTGAGTTCATTGTGAACTGAAATAGGGCTGAGATATTGGGGGAAAATTTAGCTTGGATTAGCTCTAAAGTTTCCTTGAGTGGGACATTTGTGAATAAGGAGAAGACGTCAAAGCTGACCATTATGTCAGTGTGTTGGAGTGTAAGGTTTTCTATGCTGGCTTTGAAGTGGGCTGAGTTTTTTATGTGTGATGGTGTGTTGCCAGTATAGTGTGTGAGCACTTTGGCCAAATGTTTAGCTAATTTATATGTGGGGGAATCAATGCCATCCACTATGGGATGTGATGGCATATTTTCTTTATGTATTTTTGGGAGTCAGTTTATAGAAAACCCACCCATACAGGCAGGTACATTCACCAACAATCTCCCCCCCCCCCCTTACAACGATATGGAGTGCTGAAAACAGTATACAAAAGTAATCTGTTCTAACGACATGGCCCTAAACACTGAACTAAATCACATCCTCAACACTTTCTCAGCAAATGGCTACCCCCCGCCAAAAAAAATCCAAAAAATATTAAAACCTACAAACCACAATCCCCCCCCCCTCCACAGCAAGGATTACTCTAAATCCATCACAATTCCCTACATCCGAGGCACCTTGGAAAAAATTAACAAAATCTTAAAAAAACATGCCCTGATCTCCTGTTACAGACCATACAGAAAATTGGCATCCCTTATCCACTCTACTAAAGACCAACCACTTCCCCTAGACCTACCTGGTGTATACCAGGTCACTTGCAGCTGTAAACTGTCCTACTTTGGCCAAACAGCAAACAGGCAGGGCAGTGAATATCAGGATTTCTGAACACAAGGACTACATCCGTTATCACAAGTACAGCCATTCTGGTCTTAGAGACCATGCTCTGGATACATGCCACAAAATACAGTGGAAGAAAGCTACAGTAATACACCGTAGCAAATACAAATTCGAAAGACTATTTATGGAATCAGCCTTAGCCCTAAGAAACTCTCCAAACCTCAACAAATTTGGTTGTATGCGACTGCTCCAAATTTGGGAAGCTTACATCAGCAGACCTTCAGCCCAACGGCCAAGAACAACTACTTAGCCCGCTAGAGGGCACCACCAGGACTTTTAGGAGAACAATAGCTTCATCACTTCATTCTGAGTTACTGTTTTGTAGTACCTACGTGCACGTGCCTTTTTTGTAAGTTCCTTTTGAAGATGGCACCGTGACGTTGCCGAAATATCGGAAATATTTATTAAAGTATAATTTAATTTATATTTGTATCTACGTTGTTCAATTCCTTAAGTGATTTAGTAAAGAAGTGCATAAACAAAGATTTTAAAATGATACAAACATGACTTCTTTAAAAAAAACTGTTGAAACATTAACAGAATATTACGTCTGGCAATGAAACTAACCCTGCTAAATGACAGGTTACAATAAGAGAAAGCTACAAATATATCAAATCTGGAAGTCCTAGATGTATGATTAAGAAGCCTTTCTTAAAAGGAAAAAGTTTTTCATTTTCAAAAACAAAGTTTTCCACTTTCTCACAACTGAAGTAAGTCCACCATTTTTCAAATGTGCTTTTGAAATAATAAAATGCTTTCTTTATACTGCAAAGCAAGTTGCATTAGGCATAACACAGATCCTTAAACTGAAATTGAAAATCTGTTGAACAACATTAACAGAATATGTCGTCTGGCAATGAAACTAACTTCACTAAATGACAGGTTACAATAAGAGAAAGCTACAAATATATCAAATCTGGAAGTCCTAGATTTACGATTCAGATAAACTATAACTTTGCCTAAAACAATATCATGTGAATTTAATACATTAATATACTTATTAATATATTTAACAAATTCACATTAAATAATAAAAGGATCCAACTGCTTCTGCTTACTACCTCTAAACCGGTATATATTTTAGGTACTGGCAGTCTGCATACGATCAAATCCACACAATTCACTCAATGAGAAATTAATGATTTAAAGAAATTATACTAACAATTACTAATAAATTCATGTACACTGCAATGCAAAATCTTGATTAAATTAAATTAATACAGAAAAATATGTAATAATTAACTATTTGTTAGGATAAAAATTTTCCTCCGTGTTTCATAGGTATCTTCAGTATAAAACTGGAAAGAATAACATACAAACATAACAGGAGGGAAAAAAAATTAATACACAAGACCACTAAAGCTTCGGTATTAGTATTGCTTCCCAAGTCTTCATGGAGTGCTCTGACTACTCACTCTGGATCCAAAGACCCAGAGTGGGTAGTCAGAGCACTAACTACTCACTCTGTCAATGCATTCTATGCATTCACCACACAAATAATCACCTTTACTCACATGACCTTTGTACATGTTTCCAGGAACAACCTCTCATCCATCCATTACCCTGTATATATGATAGGTTGCTCTCAATTTATATCTCAATCATATCACTTCTATCTACTGAAGATCATACATAATAAATTACATGATAACCAAAGTAATTAACTTCAATGAAATAAAAGTACAGATATTTTGTACTGAAATTAACAGTACATCATCAGTATAGACCACAGGCAATTCAAAGGAATGGAATACAAAGTACATAACAGTCAGTGGATTACCAATTAAGAACTGTTGCCGTGTGCTAGAAATTAATATTAATAAAGGATATTATTAAAATTATTATTCTTAAAAACTATTTCTTTGATGGTTACATAAGATAAGAATCTCCTAAACTTTTGGGAGAGAGAGAAAGAGAGAGACAATCATTTCGAATCAGATTTGGCCGATGTAAAAGGGCTTCAGAACTTTCTTTGAAAAGGTGTTCATATTTAAACTTGCATCTATGGAGAAGACGAGCTTTATCCCACTGGATATTGTGTTTAGTGTCAATACTATGTTGTGAGACCAGACTTTTGAGGTTTCATGAACTCGATATAATATTGATGTTCATTAATTCTTTTTTCCACAGAATGGCCTGTTTGTCATTTGTCCGAAGTATGTTAGATTACATTCCCACAGTATCTGGTAAATGCCAGCTAATGATAGAGGCACCAGTTTGTCTTTTCTAGATGGCAACAGGTGAGAAATTTTGTTCATTTGAAAACATGTGAGAATGAGATGATACTTCTTCAAAATTCTGCCAATCGGTTCCAAGATGCCAGATATATAAAGAATAGGAACCCTGCAGTCTGTTGAAGAATCCTGAGGTGTTGGAACATAGGCGTCAATTATCTGCTGGATTTGATCAGGGTTGTAACCATTAAATTCTATTAACGTTTTGATAGTGAAAAGTTCTTGTTGTAAGCTTGAGGGAGAGGAGAACACTTTATGTGCTCTATTAATTAAAGACTTGATAACACCAATTTTTTGAGAGGTGTGAAGAGCAGACTTTTGATGAATGTATCAACCAGTAAAGGTAGGTTTTTGGGTGATAAATTACTAGAGACTGTGCATGTAAGAAGAATGTCCAAGAATGGTAAACTACCAGTCTTTTCTTTTTCCATGGTGAACTGAATATGTGGGTGAAGACTATTGATCTGTTGTAGGAAAGAAGTAAGTTCCTCTTCAGAATGTGGCCAAATAGCAGACATCATCAACATAATGAAACCAAAGAAAGGTTTGGGTATGAATGGATGAGAACGAGGTGTCTTCAAGATGGTTCAAAAAATAGTTTGCCAAAGGTGGAAACAGAAGGTAACCCATGGCAGTACCTTCAACTTGTTTATAGATCTTGTTTTTCCAGCTGAAATATTCTGAATGTATAACAAATTCAAAAATCTTTGCAATATCGGGAGGGTGATCATCATCATATAGTAAATTAACAGTGTCAGATAATGGAATATTGGTAAAGAGGGAAACAATATCAAAGTTGAATAACAAGTCCGGTTCTTGTATTTGAACATCCTTGATTTGTTCAAGAAAATGTGTGGAATTTTTGATGAAAGATCCGGATTGTCCAGTATGGGCAGTTAATAAAATACCATGTGAATGCAATCTAACATACTTTGGACAATCAGGCCGTTCTGTGGAAAAAAGAATTAATGAACATCAATATTATATCAAATACATGAAACCTCAAAAGTCTGATCTGTACCAGACCAGACTTTTGAGGTTTCCAGTGGGATAAAGCTCATCTTCTCCATAGGTGCAAGTTTAAACATGAATGCCTTTTCAAAGAAATTTGCAAAGCCCTTTTACATTAGCCAATCTGAATCGGAATCGAAACGATTCTCTCTCTCTCTCCCAAAACTTTGGGAGATTCTTATCTTATGTAACCATCAAAAAATAGTTTTTAAAAATAATTTTAATAATATCCTTTATTAATATTAATTTCTAGCAACCGGCAACATTTTTTAATTGGTAATACCGACTGTCATGTACTTTGTATTCCATTCCTTTGAATTGCTTGTTGTCTACACTGATGATGTAGACAACAAGCAATTTCAGTACGAAACATCTATACTTTTATTTCATTAGAGTTAATTACTGTGGTTATCAGGTAATTTATTATTTATAGTTATGATAGGTACCTTTAAAGATTGAAGATCATACATACTCTCTCAATCTGTCCTTATACTCATCCATAGTCATTCCATAGTCTTAGTCATTTGCCTCTGCCCTTTTCCTCCAATGTTTTCTTATTGTCAGTATAGCCAAATATGCACAGAAATTCAAATGTGGCCCTATTAATGCCTCATATAGTGGAATTATCACCCCCTTATCTGTACTTGCTTTGTAGCCTAAATTTTCTGGGTAACGCTTTCAACTTTCACTATGTGTCCCTGAATTTCAGTTCCTTATCCAGAAAGATCCCTGATCCCTTGCATCCTCCTTCACCTCCTGAAGCAAAGTTCCTCCAATATGATATATTTCACTATCTGATGTGGCCAATGTGCATAATTTTACTTTTTTTTTTTTTTACATGGATCCCAACCAATAAAAGGGTTTATATAAACCTATAGTAAATATTATAGTAAATAATAAATTTACTATAATATTTATTTATTTTTTATTTTTTGTATTTTATTTGTTTTTTTACATGGTCTGGAAACCCTGATTTAGAGACCACTTCAGGCCTCCAATAAACAGAGCAGTGGTCACACACAGGCAATGAAATTCATCTTCCCCTAAAGACAATCATAAACATCCATGCCCAGTGTGATTCAAACCTACAACCTATTGTTGGAGAGTAGATATGCACTTAGCTACAGTGAAATAACATCCTCATTCTTCATCCCAAAGCGCCAACCTACTCAAATCCGCTTGCAACAACATCATATCAGAACTTCCTGATATAATTTATCATCAGCAAACAAAGAGTATCTCCTTTCACATCTTGAAAGGAGATACAAATATATTACTGCATATCACTGATATATAAATTAGACAACAGCAAAGGATGTTGAGCAGCAGCTGTACGTGTTCCAACGAGTTTAGCACTAAGTGGGGGAATTATTGATGCTATTTCAGATGAACATTTCCCATGGAAATATTTGTAGAATACACATGTTGCAGAAACCAATTGTCTGTGTGAAAGTGGTAGGGAGTGAGTTGGTAAGAGATGGGTCAGTAATAAGTTTAACTGTTCTCCTCTGTATTGAATCAAGCATTTTGAGAGAGCTTTTGGGGGACTCCACTCCATATGTAAGAGCAGTATTCAATAGCTGGGAAAATTTGCAATTTGTATAAGATTAACAGCTGTTCAGGGGTGAAGCAAAAGAGAAATCCTAGTTTTTTAGAAGCTGAGGATGCAGTGGTTGTGGTGTGTTTATGACAGGAGAGGCTTGATGTCAGGGTAATTCCAAGAAGAGAAATCTCAAATTGTCTGGAAATATGGGTGTTGTCAAAAATAATACTAAGACAACATAGTTCTTTTTTTATGAGAAATACGAGGGTGGTCTGAAAAGTTCTCGGTCTAACAATGAAAAAAGAATTTATAATTTCAAAATTCTTTTTAGCTTTCAACATAATCTCCCTTAAGACTAATACATTTCTTCCAGCGATGTTCCAGCAGCATTATCCCGTCCCTGTAGTGATTCTCAGTAAGATCTGCAAAATACCCTTTTACAGTTGCAATCGCCTCTTGATTCGAAGAAAAATGCTGACCAGTGCAGAAGATTTTTAGTTTTGGGAAGAGATAGAAGTCAGAGGGAGCCAAATATGGGGAACAGGGTGGATGTTCCAATGATTCATAGTGCAGATACCTTAACTTTCCCATTGCCAAAACACAAGCACATTATTCTGATGAAAGATGATTTTTTTCTACTGCAAACCAGATCTTTTCTCACGAATGTTTTCGTCTAGTCTAGTTAAAAGATTGGAATAATATTCCCCAGTTATTGTTTAACCCTTTTCGAGATAATTAATAAACAAAATGCCTTTAGCATCCCAAAACACCGATGCCATAGCCTTCCCTGCTGATGGAACCGACTTTGTCTTCTTTGGAGCTGAACAACCAGCTTCTGCCTGCTGTTTTCACTGCTGTTTGGATTCTGGTGTGTAATGGTGAATCCAAGTCTCATAGTAATAAATCAATGGACAAAACCAGTTTTATTCTTGTTAAAATGCTCCAAGCACTGTTCAGAGATTTGCACGCGAGTGCATTTTTGATCTGCTGTGAGCAAGCGTGGTAACCATGTTGCACAAAGCTTTTTCATTTGCAATTCTTCATGCAAAATATATCCTACAAGTTCTTTTGAAATGCCTATAGTCTCAGCAATTTCACGCACTTTGACTCGCCAGTCATCCAATACCATATATCCTGCACTTGATCAATGATTTCTGGTGTTGTTACACTTTTCAGTCGTCCTTCATGTGGATCATCTTCAAGGCTGGTACAGTCACGTTCAAACTCGGCAGCCTATTTCTTAATTGTTGAAAATGAAGGAGAAGAGTGCCCATAAGCAACCTTAAAATACATTAATGAACTTCGAATGAATTTCTTTTGTTAAACCTTCTTTTACAGAGAATTTTATAACCGCACGATATTCAATTTTATCCATTTCAAGGGATACAGAGAACACTTTTGCTTCAGACAGCTGTATAAAACAAACTACATGATAGAATGATGACTTGCAATTTCACATGGATACTTATGACAGATGTACTAACTTAGGAAAAAAAAATCTCTTGCCGATAGTATTGCCATCTATGGTTGAGGCCGAGAACTTTTCAGACCACCCTCATAAGACAGTACTGTATTTTATTTGGACAGTATTTTTCTGATCTCTTTCTGTAGCATAGGAATGAAATTGACTAGGTGATCTGAACCCTATTAGAGGATGGCTTGGAGATCAGAATTGAGGGTGGTGGTGGTTGATGTTCTGTAGGTTGAGGTGAGTTGTGTAGAGTAAGGTTCGTTAAATGAAAGAGAGGAGTGCAATGTGCTGTGATCTGTGTATTGGGTGGGAGGTCAGCTGAAGTAGGCCACTGATATATAGCAGGAAAAGGATTAGTGGAAGGACAGACAGATCCTTGTGGAATCCTGGCATTAGTTGAATGGTGAGAGGATAAGGAACCATCCACCACCACCACCACCACACATAGCATATCAGACAAAAAACTGGCAATTCAACTACAGAAGTCTTGAGATAGACCAAATGTTGGCAGCTTGCTTAGTAAGCCCTTGTGTCAGACTGGTAATATGCCTTGGAGATATTGCCAAATTTCTCCATGGCATTTATCCAGAGATGGGGCAGGGGCTGACATGAGCAGATCTCCTGTTGATCGGCAGCGACGAAATCCAAACTGGTGGTCATTTATCAGGTGGTACCTTCAAGATAGTGTAGGAGTTGGGAATTGATTTTTTCCATTACTTTAGACAGGACTGAGGTGAGAGAGAGAGATAGGGTGGTATTTGGATGGCAGTGACTTGTCGCACTTCTTGAGAATGGGATAAATATAGACCAATTTCCAGGCTGTGGGATAGATGCCAGTGGAGTAAGACAGTATATACAGGTGACATAGGAGTCAGTTCTGGTGCACAAACTTTCAGGATAACTATAGGAATGCTATCATGCCAAGGAGACTTTTTGGTATCTAATTTGGACAGTATTTTTCTGATCTCTTTCTGGCAAAAGGATATAGTGGGCATTGTATGTTTGGTATCTAGAATGGTTGGGGGACATTTACCATTGTCAATTATGCATGCATTGGAAGCAAAGTGTGAGGCCAGGAGATTTGCTTTTTCTGTAGATCAGGGGGGGTCTCAAACTCAAATGCAGCAAATGGCCAATAAATTATATGTATATCAGATGCAGGCCATATTCAATATTATTCTATGAACCAAAACATAAACTAAAAAAGGAAAGCTCTAACAAAGGCCCTTTTGTTGCCAGGCCTTTACAACTTACGTAAACAGTTACACCACCATTTAAATTTTAAAAATATAACAAGTTTAGAAAATATAAGTTCAATTACATTTTATTCATACTTCAAGAAAATTATTTACATACATAATTTTGACTTACAAAAATAAAGATTTTTATCTACAAGTCCTTTTTTTAATTTGATTTTGATCCTGAAACCTGACATCTTTTCCTCTGTACTAGCATGTCAATATCTGCTTTTTCGTTTCGTGTTGCAATATGAAGTATTGCATTTAATCTAGAATCTTTTATCCATGAGCGGAACTTTGACTTATTAAGTTTCATAATTGAAAATAATTGCTCATATACATAGGTGCTTCCAAAGATTGACAACATTTTTGCATAATAAATTTTATATTTGGGATATTTACTGCAGAGGTATTTATAAAAATTTGGTATGCAACTTTGTTATATTTATTTTTTAGTTCAGTATTGTGCTGGAGTTCAATTACTTCCATTTCTAATTTTTCTTCAACATTTTTAATATTAATTAAAGGTGAACTGAATAATAATAATTCATTTTCAAACTGGTTGAAATCAGAAAATCTTTTTTCAAATTCAATTCTTCAATTTGAGGAATATACTTTTCAGCATCATTATTATTTCAAGAAATCGATTTAAGTGTAGGAAAGTGGGCTAAATTATTCCAACTGGGTTTGCCAGAAATGACTTAAGTTTTAAAAGAGGTAAACCGTGAGTAGACATAACTATACATAATAAATAACGGAAAAACTCACATAGAAATATTATTTAATAGTATAATTTTCGCCTGTGTGTCACAGACATCTTCAGTACAATTGAGCACAAAATTAAACACTAACTGACAATTCCAAAAAGCGCCACCTAAGTAGCTGGTGTAAGATAACTAAAAAGGTCAATAACTTTCCTAAATAAAAAAAATAAAAAAAATAAATAAAAAAAAAAAAAAATTTAATACAATAAAAAGTTAGGAAAGATTAGCTGATTTGTAAAGTACTATCTCCCATAAAGGGGATAGACGTAAGCCGTCGGATCTGTTTAAGTTAGGAGAATGAAGTAGAGTTTCACATGCTTCTTTATAAAGGCGTTCCATGAGAAACTGACTTTTGTGAAGAACTCTTGTCTTTCTCCAATGAACTCTGTGTCTAGTGAAGATGGCATGTTCTGCAAGTCCAGACTTTTCAGGTTTAAAGTATTCAATATAAGATTGGTGTTCTTCTAGCCGAATGGAGGCAGATCTTCCCGTTTGTCCGAAATAACATAATCCACAAGAGCACGGAATCTGGTAGACACCTGGATGATTAAGATGTGGAAGCTTGTCCTTTGGAGAAGCGAGAAAGGTGGAGATTTTTCTAAATGGTCGAAAGGCAACAAAAATATTCAGTGGTTTTAAAAATTTTGCTATACATTCACTGATGCCTTGTATATAAGGGGTGGTAATGCGCGTTATTTCCTCTGTGTTTGAAGAGGGAGACATATTAAATCTACTCAAAGTTCTTTTAATGAAGCAATTCTTATAGCCATTAGATAGAAAGGAAGAAGTTATATATCGTATTTCTTTCTGTAAAAGATCGTCTGTAGAACAAAAGGAGTGGGCCCGATGAACCAGTGTTTTAATAGTTCCTGCCTTTTGACTGGGGTGGTGATGAGATTCCGCATGGATATAATGGCCTGTATGAGTCTTCTTTCTATAAACTGAGAAATGTAGGTTACCATCTGGTTGGCGAAGAATTAGAAGATCTAAAAAGGCTAACTGCTTATTTGATTCTACTTCTAGGGTAAACTTGATCCTAGGATGAAATGCATTTAACTTATTGAAAAATTGTTGAAGTTCATCAGAAGAGCCATTCCATACACCTTTTTAGTTATCTTACACCAGCTACTTAGGTGGTGCTTTTTGGAATTGTCAGTTAGTGTTTAATTTTGTGCTCAATTGTACTGAAGATGCCTGTGACACACAGGCGAAAATTATACTATTAAATAATATTTCTACGTGAGTTTTTCCGTTATTTATTATGTATAGAAATGACTTAATTGAATCATACATATGACATATTGTTTACGCCCTTGCAGAGCAGTATTCAAAGTGTTTAAGTGGCTTGTTATGTTAACTAAGTCTTTGCACCAATCTTCATCGGTGAGCCAAGGAATCAGTTTTTCCTTTGGATGAAATAAACATGTCAATTTCTTTTAAGAGTTCAAAAAATCTTTTTAAAATGATGCACGACTAAGCTACCTAACCTTCATATAATATAGCAAACTGCTGTATTGTGAATCCAATTCATCCAACAAAGCATTGAATTGTTGATGATTCAAGGTGTGAGAGCATATCCAGTTTACTGTTTTAATTACTACACTCATGAAGTGTTCCATCTTTAGTTTTTTAGCACAAAGTGACTACTGGTGTATTATGCAGTGAAACGATTTAAGTTTGTCTCCTTGCACAACATTTCCTTTTTCATTTGAAGTTTTGTAACAAGTCTGACGTTAATACCAACCATAGCAGGAGCCACATCTGTAGTCATACTTACTAATTTTGACCAGGCTGCGTGAGCATTTTCAAGACTTTTCTCAACACACAAATATAAGTCATTTCCTGTCATTGTTACTGACATAGGCACTATATCCAATAGTTCTTCAGTCACATTCATATCGTCATCAACGCCACAAAAAAATATTGCCAACTGGGAAGTATTAATAATGTCTGTACATTCGTCAAATGCAATGGAAAAAATGCTACAAAACTCTTTATTTTTTCATGCAATATATCTTGGAAGTTCTCTGCTATATCTTCAACATGATCCGTAACTGTATTTCCTGATAGGCTTATACTTTGAAATGCTTGCTTTTTTTCCAGACATATGATTTCAACTGCACTTAAAATACAATTTTTAATAAATTCTCCATCAGTAAAAGGTTTCGAAGCCTGAGCTATTTTTTCACTTATGACATAACTACATTTAACAGCAGCATCACTTGTTGTGATAACATTCGAAAATACCCTCTATTGAAACTTCAGTTCATTTTTTAAATCTTTAAGTTTGTCATCACGCATCTTTTCTGTATATTTATCACAGTTCTTATGGTTTGTTTCATAATAGCATTTTAGGTTATATTCTTTCACCAAGGCGACACTTTGTCTACATATCAAACATGTTGGAATATTTTTTACTTCCACAAAGAAATATGCCTTCTCCCATTTTTCTTGAAAAGTTCTGCCTTCTTGATCTATTTTTCTTTTTTTAATTTTAAATTCAGACATTGTTATGGGCAAAAAAAAAAAAATATAAGTTATTGAGGTAACTTTTTATTAACACACTAACATATTACAATGGTAACATGTAATTTATTGACATTGTATCATGTGACTTAAAATGGCTGTGTAACAAGTAACTTTCATTCAGTGTTGCCAACATAGAAACATGGTACAAAGAATTGTAGTAATAAGTTTTACTTTTGTTTAAAGCTGTCATAAAACATTTAGAAGTTTGAATTTTTTCTGTTTTAATCCTTGCAGGATGGTAGAAACATTGATTTTTAGAAAAGAAATCATTAAGGTTGCAGGCTGGATACGAAGCCTTCGGGGGGACACCAGTTTGCAACCCATGCTGATGATGATGCAATAGAGCCATCTGGGTAAGATAGGGATTGGAATAGTTTTTGGCAGAAGTTATAACCAATTGCTTTGGCGAGAGACCAAAAAGCTCAGCTGACGTTTGGACAGGCTGCTAATTTCCTGCTTTTTGCTCTTTCGAACTCTGTTTTGGAAGCACCGATTTTTTTTTTTTTTTTGCATCTATTTCGGGCTTGAGTATAAGCTCTAAAGGAGTTCTTGATTTGAGTCAGTTATGGTATGTTTGGTTTTTCATTTGTACAGCCTTAGCGCATCTTTTGGAAAACCAGAGTTTAGTTAGGGAATGACAGGTCAGAGTACTGTGGGGAATGTATGTTTCCATGCATGAGGATTATTTTGGTGATAAATACAGTGCATATGTTTGGGGTTGGAAGGCCAGAAGCAAAAGGAATGCTTCATTCCCATGAGCTATGGCTCATGCGAATGAGGCATAGAGGTTGCAGAGACTATCCCACTTGGCACTGTTATAATGCCAAGCTACCCTTGTATGGGAGTGGCTGTGTAAGCATTGTTGCATGGGAGAGGATATGAGCAGTAGTTGTGGTCAGAATTACCTGGGGGGGGGGGTGGAGCACTACATTCATTGTATGTTTGGAAGGATCATTGGTGAGGAAGAGATCTAGGGTGTTTGGAGAGTGGTTCGGGTTATCAGGTATTCTGGCATCTGAATGAAGTTGTGCAAGGTCATTAGTGTTGGCAAATGTTTCAGCATCTCTGCCTGCAAGATCTGTACAGCTGGAGGAGGAAAGCTATTTGTTACTTTCCTTTTTCAGGACACTGCATCCTTATATACACACAGCTCACTGACTCCTATCGATCAACCATTTCTGTTAACAAGCTGCTAAACAGACCATCCATTCACATCTTGCTCATCTTCAACAGTAGTTTATCATGTGGTACTCTACCAAATGATTTAGCAAATGTAACAAGTTACTAAAGTGAGACCTCTCCTTAATAAACATATGCTGAAATAGTGCCAATGCATAAGGGATTCTCCTTAATGCATTGGCACTATTTCCCACCCTTTTTTTTAAAACTCCACTTGGAATATTCTTGTTGCCAGACTACTGTTGAACAACCAATTCAAGGACACTACCAGCTCTTTCACACATTCCTGTAATATATGTATATTAAAATTCTGTCAAGATGCAGAAGTTTCTGAGAAACAAGATATTCTGATGCTTGATTCATCCTTTAGTAATACAATCTGACATTGTCATAAGTAAGTAATTTTGGATCAAGTCCCATGCAGTGCTGATTTCTCTTCCCTTCAATTGATCAAGCCAGTGTATATCGCCAAGCTGTTTTCTTAATTTATCAGTCAACTGCCTCTATAATTTCACATATTTCTTTTGTTCTATGAAGCATATACCTACCCTAGCCATTCCTCACCTCACAAAAACACATGATCACTTCTCCTAACTGATGGCATTGTGGTGACACCTCACATAAGTTGTCACCACAATATAATATAATCTTATGCAATCACTGCATAAGATTATATTATTAAATTCAAAACTCATGTTCTACATGTTGCTTCAACTACACACTGCATAAAGTAAGTCTCCCTAAGTAGGATAAGGAATTCAATTTATTTTCATACTCATGCATGTTATTTCCTGCTTCAAGTCAATGCTTTCATAGTTAGTCGCCCAATATTATCACCCACCAGTCACTCACAAGTCTCATCTGTAAACATTTCAGAATCATCTCCCCCTAAATTTCCTTGCCTGTAGCAACATCCTTCCCCCCCCCAAGTATCTGAAATTTACAATTACCTCACACCAAATGGCTTCAAAGCCATTATTCACTGCTTTCTTCAAGGTTCTACATGGAGGGGGAGAGCACAACTCTACTAAAAATAATTAGTAATAACAATATATTCTATTCTTGTGAGCATATCATCCTCTATTAGCAACATCTCACTGGCATCAATGATTTGTGGATGGATTAACTATATCAAGGCCAACCTCTGAACACTTATTCCTAATACTATCTCGACCATAAAAACACCGGGTTTTGTCTTAAATTTTACATATTTCCTGATTCTGAAGTGGAGGATAAAGCACAGTTTCTCCTGTCCATCTTTCCTTCCTACAGTCCTTCACCTCATCATCCAAGTATATGGACTATCTTGCTCCCATTGAGGCCATCCCTGCATCTTTGTTCCATTATTTATCTCACACTGATCCTGGTATCTTACGCTCACAATCCCACTGTCTACTTTATTTCCTTGACTAATTAAACTCCTCCTTTCATCAACAGTCTACCCAGCTTTACAATGCTGCTCGCACTCCAATACAGACCATCTGCTCTCTCCTACCTTCAAATTTACCCTGTACATCCACATATTCAAGTTCTCTCTTCCTGCACACTACCTATCATGCTATCCTCAGCTCCCTGGTAAGGTAACAACCAATTTCTAGAGTAAACAAAAAACAGCAGACTTGAGGAGCACCATTTTCCATAAGCCATTAAACCTATTTATATTAGAAAGATTAGACTATTTATATTAGGAAGATTTAATAATGCATCCCAGATTTCTTTGTAAAGCATTTTCATAAGAAAAATCTACTTTTCCAGATCTTATTATAGTCTTGTCTATGAATTAACTGACTTGTTATCATACTATAGCCTTAGTGCACATCACTAAATATTTTCTATTATATATGTATTGTCATTCTGTTCCATGTTTATACTGAGGATACAATGAAACACAGATTGCATTGTCAAGTTGATATATTTTTATGCTCTTTTCTCATTAAGTAGCTTTATTTCCTTTAAAAAAAAGTTAACTTTAAGATAACGCTATTAAGTCTAACCTGACATGTTCAATGGCTATCGCCGTTTGAAGATACTGCTCATCTTCATCATCCTCGCTAATGGGATATAACTCTATTAAAGGAACAGTACAGGTTTCTCTGTCAATGAGGTCTTCTATTAATGAATGACAATTTTTAATATCTTCTGACTCTTCAGAGCATAATAGCTCCCTCACAATTACTTCTGCTGCCAGATTGTTAAGACTAACATCCACAACCTAAAAGACAAAATTTAACTACTGACATTCACGTTATCTCAAAGAAAAGAAAGGAAACTAAAGTAAAAGTAAATCAAAATTTTCAAAAATAAATTTATTACAAGTTACTATAGATTATGAACCATTAAAAAGATCTTCATTCATTAAGGAGTTTTTATTTTATGTTATACACATGTAAATTTTAAAAAATTTTAAATTTACAAAATGCTAGATTCTTAAACATTAAGAGCATCTTAACATCTCCACTATAAACATATAGCTTTAAAATTGATATATCCACTATGTCCACAAACAGCACCAATATATCAGAGGTTTTACAAACTATTCATGTGCAAGTATGATAAACCTAACCCCCCACACACACACACACGAGGGTGGTCTGAAAAGTTCTCAGCCTAACAATGAAAAAACAAATTTAAAATTTCAAAATTATTTTTCTTTTTCAACATAATCTCCCTTAAGACTAATACATTTATTCCAGTAATGCTCCAGCACCATTATCCCATCTCTGCAATGGTTCTCAGCAAGATCTGCAAAATACCCCTCTACAGCTGCAATCACCTTTTGATTTGAAGAAAAATGCTGACCAGCAAGGAAGAGTTTTAGTTTTGGGAAGAGATAGAAATCAGAGAGAGACAAGTCTGAGGAATACGGTAGATGTTCCAACAATTCATAGTGCATATCCCTTAATTTTCCCATTGCCAAAACAACTTTGTGGGCAGGTGCATTGTACTGATTAAAGATGATTTTTTTCTTCTGCAAACTGGGTCTTTTCTGATGAATTTTTTTGTTTTTGATCTGCTGTGAGCAAGCATGGCATCCATCTTGCGCAAAGCATTTTCATTTGCAATTCTTCATGCAAAATATATCCTACACGTTCTTTTGAAATGTCTATAGTCTCAGCAATTTCACACACTTTAACTTGCTGGTCATCCAATACCATATCGTGCACTTGATCAATGATTTCTGGTGGTGTTACACTTTTTGGATGTCCTTCACATGGATCATCTTCAAGGCTGATTTAAACTCTGCAGCCCATTTCTTAATTGCCGAAAACGAAGGAGAAGGTTGCTCATGGGCATTCTTGTGTTTAAAATACATTAATGAACTTCGAATGAATTTCTTCTGGTGTTAAACCTTCTTCTATAAAGAATTTCATAACCGCAAGATACTCAATTTTATCCATTTCGAGGGATACAGACAACACTTTTGCTTCAGACAGCTGTATAAAACAAACTACTTGATAGAATGACTTGCAATTTCACATGGATGCTTGTGACAAATGTACCAACTTAGAAAAAAAAAATCTTGCCAATCTATGGTCGAGGATGAGAACTTTTTAGAGCACCCTCGTATACATCAATGATCTTTCTCTGACATCTATTTTTCTTTTTTCATTCTCTGAACATTGTAGTGCTCAGGTGATCGAGGCTTCAAGATCCTCTATAACCATTAAATTAGAATTGTCAAAAGTTAAGAGAGAGTGAAGCATTGTCTTTCTTCCACAAAATGTAATAGGATTGTATTTTGGCATTATGAAAACTCACCTAGTTATCCTTACTCTGCTTGAGAATGCTAAGTAGATCTGAATGAGTTTTAATGTTTTCAAACACAATTCTGTTACATTTTCTGGAAGAACGACCATGCTTCACTCTCCCCTAACTTTTGACAATTCTAATTTTATTGACAATCAGAATATTTAATTTGAAATATTCTAACTGTCAACCAAGATCAGTTTCTCTTCTAGAGCCTCCAAGCCTTCAAAAAGCTTACTATTATTTTTGTTCTGAACAATACTTTTATTCTACTTAACTCTTGACACTTTATAAATCATTTCACATCTACCCAACCTTAAAATACTGTTCTCATACTTGGGGTGGTGCACCTAGGACCTTTTTCAGAATGCTTTATTGCATTCAAAAGAAAGCAATTTAACTGAAGATTTCTTTCTCATTGACTCTTCTTCACTCACATTCTCATAGGCACTCTGTTGCTTAATTATGTCTTTTCTATGGGGATTTCTATGGATGCTACTCCACTGACTTGGCCACTACCATCCCTACAATTTCCTTAAATCATATATGAACATCAACAGCGGCAACTGCTAATCAATACCCACATATGGTTCAGCTCCTAACTCATCAAACCAACTTCTCATCCTTCTCCTTCACTCCCTATATCTCTGCTCTGGAACATTCTTTACATACTGTTTTTCCCCAATGTTTAAAACCCTCACCTTTTTTAGGAACAGAATGAATTTCTTTCTTCTCTTTAACCACTTGTCGAGTCATAAGTCTTACAATAGTTGTTACATGTGGGACTGATAATATATATATTATCAGCCCCAGTTCATTATAATTAAAGTCCACATTTCGGAAGGCTGTAACTAGGTAGCTACTTAGCGGAATGGTTTAATATGATGATGTGCACGGCAATGAAATTTTATTTTGCACAAAAACCAATGTTAGTTCTAAAAGTTGCCACTAGGGCAATAAATGGGGCTGCAATATATGCAAATTATATGACACTCCTGGTACGTAGTGTAACATTGAAACAGTACCATTTATGCAAATGACAAATAATGTTAATTCTAAAAGTTGCCGCTAGGGCAATAAATGGTGCTGGTATGTAGTGTAACGTTGAGACAGTACCGTTTATGCAAATGACAAATGTCCTCAATGATGTATGCTTTAAAGAAGCTTCTATAAAAGCAGTTAGCTATGGAATGCATCATTTGTTCCCTGTGAGCAGACAATGTGTTAAAGTACACTATCACTATAACCAAAGGATCGCGCACTTCTCATGAAGTTGTTTTAGCAAAACAACAGTGGTGCCTTGAACAGCACTGTGAAAGTTTAGAACATTAAAGGGATTAAAAAATAGGTGTCTTATGATTGCAAATGGTTAATGCAAAATGATCCAGAAATTTGAAGGGTCAGGTTCCTTAGGCATCAAACCTGGTAGAGGATGGAATCCCATTGAACGGCAGACAGTACACAAAGTAGCCACAGTATTAGAGGAAGAAAAGGATGGCAAATGTTGTAGGAAGCAGCAGAGCACGGCATATTGCACTGTCTTTAGACAAACCCGTAAACACAGTTCACAAATTCATAAGGCAAATTCTGCACTGTTGCCCTTACAAGATTTCCCACATTCAGCAATTAATCTTTACCAGGATGCACAAGAAACATTTGTTCTGCAATTTCTTGCTCGGACTGAACTGGACAACGACTGATCATGGAACATTTTCTGCATACGCACAACTGCAGAATTTGGGCAGCCACAAACCCACACATAATGCAACAGATTCCATTTCAAAACCAGAAGGTCACCATTTGGTATGGTTTTACGGCAGAATTCATTATCAAGCCTTTGTTTTTTGAGGGGGCTTGGTCCTGCTGGTCTCATTACCTGCACAGTTAATGGCCAGCAATATGCATCTCTCTTAGCCAATCAGGTGATTCCAATGCTTCAACAGTTTTCATGCAGGATGGTGCCTCCTCCTCACATTGTCATCCCTGTCAAGTGACTGCTTCAGACACATTTTACCAAGGAAAGAATCATCAGCCACCATTTTTTGTAAAACAGGCCAGCGCACTCGCCAGATCCAAACCTCTGCAACTTTTGGCTATGAGGACATCTCAAATACATCGTTTATCATGGACACAGCCAACTTAGTGGACCTCAAGACTCGCAATGTTAATAAATGTAAAGTCATGCACTTTGGTGTAATTAGATACCCAATGCTGTTTTATATTGGTGGGATTATGCTTGAAGAAACTGATGAGGCTAGTGATCTTGGAGTTTTAGTACACAGGAAGTTGAAGTTCAAGGGTCATATAGTAAAAATGGTAAATACACTCAGAGAATAATGGCAATGCTGAAACAAACCTTGATATGTAGAGATAAGGAAGTTGTTTTGCCTCTTTACAAGGCCTTGATATCACTTCACTTGGACCATTGCATGCAGATCTGGTCTCCTGGTTTCCGTGGTCAGGATTGTGGAATACAAATTATGCAGACATTAGCAAACAGGAGAAAGAGGGGGTGATGTGATTGGGACTTACAAACTTCTGAAAGGATTATACAGCATTTCAGTTGATAGAATTTTTCATTTTAGAAGGGTGGGGAGAGGATGCAAAGACATCCATGGAGGTTGAGAATGAATGCTGTCAAGAAGAGGGTTAGGGCTATATTTTTCTCTCATAGAGTAGTGCATGATGGAATGAATTGCTGTTGGATGTTGTGTGTGCAAATAACATGAATGAATTAAAGAACAGGTATGACAGGTAGCTGGGTCAAGTAGTATGGCCTCCCTCGACGAGTTATTATTAAGAGAGACCTCCCTAAAGGGTTCTCTTAATAATAATATCCACAATTTCAAGTAAAATTCTACATTCTGTGGTTGAGCATGTGATTTTAGCACATTGCTGACAACAAGGACAGCATCGAACATGTTGTGTAACAACACAATGCACCATGTGTACCCTATGTTTTGTAACGTTTTGAATTACCCACTACAGTACTGTAGCATCATGTATCATTCTCATGGCAACTTTTAGAACTAATATTGGTTTTTGCACAAAATAAAATTCCATTGCTGCACACATTATCAAGTTAAATATTAAATTCAATAGTTACTCAGTTACAGCCTTTCGAAATGTGAACTTTAATTATAATCACCCTGTATATAGAAATGTAATAAAACAAGTAACAAAGAGTGAAGCAAAAAAAAAATTATTAGACTAGAGTCCTAGCTACAAAGGGTGTCCTCTATGGGCCCTTGGGAAGCCTGGCATGTTAGTTAGAATTTGAAGACTTTCTATTTGCACCGCATACAGGCCTTTCCTAGCTAATACCCTAAACTTCAGTCTATTAAGTTTCAATTTACTTCGTGTAGCTTGAGTATTTAATACAATTTATAGTGCACCCCTGAAGACATTTCTGCGACAGAGATGAAATACCAGAAACAAACTGTTTCATTTATTCCTTGTGATATTTTCATTCCATAAAACATTCCCTATAATTATTATGCATTCTCAGTTTCTCCATAAGTACCATATTCCTATCCTTTCATTCTGAATTCTAGCCTTTACTAACTTTCTAAAATCTTAATCAACACTCAAGATACGGATATATGTCTATAATTTATAGTCTCCCTTATGTAGTAGAATAATCTTGCCCTCTTTCCAGACTGGGATTCATTAAACAACCTTTCCTTTAGTGTTACACGGTGATCAGCATTCATTTTACACAAATTATGGACTCTCTAACTGTGTTATAAATAAATAATAAATAACACTGTTGTAGAGTCCATAATTAGTGTAAAATGAATGGATCAAACACTACCAGTTTTCTCAGAATACAGCAGAAGATATCCCATCTAGTCTTACAGCTGTATACTCAAATTATTATAACTATTCTAATGATTTCCAGTTCATCTGTTTGTTCTCATATCCCCCCCCCACCCATACATTAGTCACTGTATTATCTTTACCTGGACTATACACTCTCATGAAGCAATTACTCAATAATTCAAACATTTCTTTTGCTACCATCACTTTCCTACCATCTGATGGAGTCCATAAAGGTATTCTTCCATAATCATTCTTCCTTTTAATTGCTACCAGTAAAACCTGAGATTTCCTTAAAACATCTCAAAACAATCAACCAGGACAGCCTGGTTGGCCGAGTAGTTAGCATATCCGCTCTCCAGCCAAAAGGCTGCAGGTTCAAATCCCACCATGGGCATGGATGTTTGTGATTGTCTGTGAAAATACTAGTGGTGGTTGGCGATAGATACCATTGGTGTAGATAATGAAGGTATTGCAGCTGGTGGAGATGGAGAGTTGTAGAGTAGGTGTCCTCCCTTGATGAATCTTTGGACTCCCTGGAGGTGTTACGTAATCATAATAATAATCTTAACAATATGACTACTGCATAGACAACATGTTTGTAAACTAGTTACACAGTCTGAATAAACCCAGGGAAGAAAGTTATTTGTTGATAGTGCATGTCAGGTGGTAATGGAGCATCCGAGGGAAGTAATAGCAGACTGCATATCTAGAGGGAGGATAAATCAAACAAAGTTAAATAGATGAACAACATCTTTAAGCAGGAGCTGCAAAAATAAAAACAAAACAAAAAATAATAATAAATTTGTATAGAGAATTCAAAGAGAAAGGTGATCAGTAGGTACATGAGCAGTACAAAGCACAGGCCAGAGAGACAACCAGTATGGTAAGGAGTGCAAAATCAGAGTAAGAAAATTAACTATACAGACCAAAAAAAAGGTAATCACAAAATATTCTTTCAGTATGTGGCAAGTAAATTGCTACATAAACACCACTGGCAT
Organism: Typopeltis vanoorti; assembly: GCF_054136105.1. Classification (NCBI taxonomy): domain Eukaryota; kingdom Metazoa; phylum Arthropoda; class Arachnida; order Uropygi; family Thelyphonidae; genus Typopeltis; species Typopeltis vanoorti. Next base: position 89,407,885 of record NC_143549.1, read on the forward strand.
TCACTAAAATTGTAGAAGAATAATTTTGATCGCTTTGCAAGAGTATATCATCAAGGTGAAGGTATTGTAGCAAGAAGAGAGGCAAGGAATAATATGAAAATAAAGCTAGATGAACTGGAGGTGTATAGAACATTACAGAAACTTGATATGAACCAGCTGTGTGATTAGACACTATATCAGCTTGAATGTAAGAGATGATGCTAGGGAATTGGCCACATTGTTTAAGCCTGATTTGCAGGGGTGTGGTCCTAAAAGAAATAGTGCCAAAGCTCTACCTTGGAAACACTCGCAACATTGCACAAATTGTCTTGCATTTCCAGTTTTTCTGAAAGCATCGAAAAAGGAACATGCTCGCACTCATTATTCTTAATTTTCGGCAGAAATTTTGCATCATATTCCAATACTAGAATTTTCATTCTTTTTAAGTTTTTAGAAGTAATTAGTTAATTTGTTTTCATTGGTTCTCTTCATGTTGTTGATGCACTATGATGACTATTACACTTTTCTTCTTAAAATACTTTCTCCAACACCATATAGCAAACTATAGTGAGGACAGTTTCACAGAACACATTACATGTTTTAACTTGTTAAGGGTGTAGGGATGACAAACAACCAACTGCGATGTAGCATTGGGTGGGGGTGCAATATTGTCAGTTTTCTTTGGTTTTGAAACTTCAAAAACGAACATAGACACAAGTCATTACCTTGTGAAAAGAAAATGACAAGAGCGGCAAGCTGCTATTTTTTGACCGAAAGCTGGAAATGCATTATAAGTCTCATTATTATAATTCTTATAATTTATTATAATGAATTTAAAAATTCTGATAGTTTTAAAAAAGTACCAGGGCCCTGGCCCAACTACACCCCTGCTGATTTGTTTAATTTTGCTGATGATGCAAATTAGGTTGAGCAAGAATTAATAGAGATGATACTCTTTTCCTTTTATTTTGGTTTAAATATTGTTTTTCTTCCTAATTTCCTCTAGAACAACTATAACTACTGTCTATCAATAATTATGTAGCCACACTAGCACGTTAGAGAACTCAGTTTAATTATATTAAAATAAAATTCCACATATAGCTGCAATTATGAGAAGGACACCGAGCTGCAGAGATAAAAGGGTTATCATTCTGTTGTATAAGTCTCTGATCAGACCACACTTAGACTATTGTTCTCAGATTTGGTCCCCAGGATTTGAAGGGGATAAATTAACTGTGGAAAGGATACAAAGACGGATGACAAAGATGGTTTCAGGACTGTACAAGCATAGTTATGAGGATTGGCTAAGGGAATGTCGACTGCAGAGTTTGGTGGATAGAAGGAGAGGTGATATGATTGAAACTTTTAAACTGTTGAGAGGTGGTTACAGGGTTGACACTGGGGAGTTCTTTCGCTTGGTTGAACAGCGGGAAGGAGTGATTACAAGAGGCCATCCCTGGAAGTTATGAAAGGAAACTGTGAGCAAGAGGGTGAGGAGTGATTTCTTTGCATGGAGGGTGGAATGAACCGTGGAATGCATTGCCTGATGGAGTGGTGAGAGTGAGAACGGTCAATGAGTTTAAGGAGTGATATGATAGACTTTGTGTTTCTTGGGGGGGGGGGACCTCCCCTCAATGAGTCTTGACAGACTTTATGTTCTTAGGAAGGACACCCCCCACGATGAGTCTTTTGACTCCATGGAGGCCTGAATAATAATAATAATAATTTAACTTTTATATCAAGTTCATCTTCAGGAAGACATATGCACAGTGGATCATAAGCTACATTCGTACATACTACAGTATATTGTAATGTAGCTTGTGATCTCAGTAGGCTAAGAATAACTCTTTGATCAACCTTTGACCATAGCCTGACCTCTGGTGAAACAAAAACAAAAAATTAAAAATAAATTAAAATAAAAAAAACAATAATTAAAAACAGTTTAAAGAAAAATTCATAAATACACTAGTAAAAACTACATCAGCAGCTACGATATTTCTACAGTTCTGTTATTTTTAAATTTCTGTTTGCTGTCAAGCTACCTGTGAAATACTTATTAACCTACTAAATCTCAACAAAAATAATGGCTTAAAATTCCCAAGGATTTGGATGGCTCACCTACAACTAGCACAACATCTAGAAAAAAGGAAAACTCCAACAATTTTTCAAGCAGGAATAACCTGCATATTGGATACCAGAAGAAAATAAAGGATAATGATACAACAACTCTCAGACAGAAAACAAATTTAAATCAATAGGACTGTAGGGAACTGGTAACTGCTGATGTAGCTTTACCAACTTATTTATGGATTTTTTTTTTCATTTAAATTATTTTTGTTTTAATTTAATTTAATTTTATTTTTGTTTTTCCACCACAGGTAAGGTGGAAGTTTGACCTGATTTGTGATACTATGGTCCAAGGTTGATCAAATCAGTCATTTCAGCACTGAAGTATGAAATCGTACTGGATCACAATGTACCTTGTGATTCAGTGTGTGTGTATTCCTGAAGATGACCTTGATAAAAAAAGGGTTAAAATGTCAAATCTTCTTTAATATAATTAAAGTAAGGTTTCTAACATGACAGTGCATCTAATTATTCATAACGATTGCTGATCACTATGCAATAAACCACAGTATTTGTTTTGCATACACGTGTACACAAACGATATATTAAAAGTGTGCTTTGACTTTGAGCTTGCAAAAGACTTCTGTGTAGATGCTATGTGATGAAACTTCTGTGTGATAAATGCTGCATTCTCGGAATTGCCTAATCACTCTTAAAATGCAAATCTTATTTGCCTACATAACAAACAATATTTATTATGCTTTCTTTTAATAATTTTCAATTATTACTATTTTTTTTTTTTTTTTAATACTGACTCCACACACAAGAGGTCACAGGACCAATAACACAACAGTGCCATGTGCAGGCAAGCACTTGAGAAGGAAGAAATGCATTAACAATTTTCTTGAAAAACTGAGAGTTGTATTCAGTGGGGAAAAACAGTAGTGTGGGAAAGCTTCTCCAAAGACCAGAGGTAGAAGGAATGAAGGAAGAAGAATATGAGAGGTTGATTTGATATGTTTGAAGTTGGACTGTGTATGGATGTTGAAAATGAAAGCTTGAAAATGCAGGTGTTCAGTCTGTACAGAAGAGTGTGTCCAGATTTTCTAATCTTTTCCTGCCTACAGTCCTAACCTATTATAGATTTATAGCTTCCTGTGTGTGTGTGGTACTCATGTAAAAAAAAAAAAATTTCTAATGCTCCTGCTGTTAAACAATCTTAACAATGCATAACCAAGTACTGAAATAGTTGCATCTGCATTACTACTCTCTCTCTCTCTCTCTCCTGATCTGAAGTGCAGTTGCAAAAATGATGTTATGTGCTCCTGTTTGGAAAGACCTGGGTTCAAATTCTGTTCAGGACATAAGGAATGTTTATAAGGGATTTTCAACTGAAGTTGAAATTTTTCCTTTTAAAAACTCAGCTTTTCATCCAATATAAATTGCTCAGCTTAGTTGTTTTTCAGCTGTAATTCTAAACAACACTTGTCCCCAACTGACTTATCCATATGATCATCACTAACAGCCTTTCTGCCTTCCATCCCAATAACTCTGGTTTCCTTGATCTGATACTCATACTCAACATAAAAAAGGAAACCTCTTAACATGCATACTCTCATACTTAATCAAATGATGCTGCTCATTTTGGGGATGTTCATTTCTCTTCTTAAATGCAGAGCATTTTTGCACGGAAAATATTTTAGTATCTGCTGTAATGTAAAAGTAACTTGATATTAAAAATTTCATTCACCCATTCTATACAAATTGTGAGATCATCTTCTTGGAAAACCTCAATCTTCTACAATAAAGATAGATTACTTGATTATGGAAGAACACATCGACAAGCAGAAATAATGTCCTCATTATTATTCCTCATTATAAAGTTATGATATGGGCCTATCCAGACTACTATGCAGTAATCTGGTCATCTGAGTGACTTATGAGGATAGATTGAAAATTTGTGGATACCAAAAATTGGTTGATGGCAGAAAACAGGAATATGATAGAGATGTGTAAATTATCTAAAGAGTTTTAAAGGACTAATACAATACTTGAATAGTGAGATTAGAACTAAGGGGTCATCTAGAAAATCAGTAAGCATGTCATGAGGACTATATTTTTTTTTTTTTTTTGCTTGGAGAGTGGTGAATGATTGGAATGGGTTGTCAGAGTTAGTGAATAAGGTCAAGGCAAAGTAGAACAGGTATTGTGTGAATGATGGTTAATGTTAGAAATATTAGTGGGCCTCCTTTCATGAGTATGGACTCCATGGAGGTTCTCATATAATAAGTTACTTTTCATTACTGATTTTGAATAACAAATACTGTGGTCAATAAAATATCATCCTGTTGATGCAACCCCAATGTAGCAGAACCACTTAAATATTCAGGAAAAAAGCATTAAAATATTGGAATTTTTTTAAAAATCTTTTAACAAAGAGTGCATTATCATAATATGGCAAGCAGAAGCAACTTTATACTGTAACAATATTTACATTTTAAAGGTTCTTAAGTTATTTCACATACTGCTTATCTTAAATGTCTTTACCTCAACAATAAAGTCACACTCATAAGGTAGTCCACAAGACAGTTGTGTTGACCTCCAAACGGCTTTCCATCCTACTGGTTCAATAATTCGGGTAACATACTCAATGAGAGATTTTTCAATAAGACTGCTGCGTGCACCAGGGATAATCTCTTCTGAATACAATAAATATAATTCTTCAGGTGCTGTATGTTCGAGCCCTATTTTATAAACCGCGGGATAATTCGATCTAACGACGAATCCAGTGTTTTCGCTCATTTTACAATTGGTATCCTAGTCGAGTGCAGTCTGCAGAATTAAAAATATTCACCACACATTTTATACATCTTGCTATATAAGAGAAATGTTTGTTCAACTTAAATAAATATATATATACACAAAAGGGTAATAACAGTCAGAGGTCTCTCGGCACAAATACACATTTCAAATCTTCACAAAGTAATCTCTGTCAGTCAAATTTACTGAATACATCCAGCAGAAAATCGAAAAACAATAAGTAATACAAAAGACAGAATAAGAACGTAAAGCATTCAGGTCAACACCTTAAGTTCTAATTCAAATTTTAGCGGGTAGAACTACCAGTAAACAGCTGGAAATCAAACAAATGGTACCAAAAGGTGGCGTGCTGTAAATTTGCTGTGATATGGCATCCATTAAAGAAGGTATGTATTCTAATGTTTATCTGAGAATTTTCCATTACATGAAATATGTTAATATTCACAAATACTCAACATGTTAATATATAAAAGCATCTTTTTTTTTTCTATTTTAAGTATATATTTACGTTATTTTTATACCGCGTATTTGTCATAAGTCATTTTTACAGACATTTAGTGACGTTAACTGTTATCGGAAAACTTCGCACATCTAATAAATTTGTGTAATAATATTGTACCTCACTATTCTCATCTTAGCAAACTATGTATATCATTCTGTACCTATTTCAAATTTAAATGAAAGTTCTAAAGAAAGAAGAAAGAATGATATCATGTTTTAAACGATATTTTGAATGCAATAGTAGTAAAATATTACATGCACAAGGTTTCCAGCATATTTTTTTTCCCTAAAAAATATGGTTTCAGTGAGAACTTCCAGTTGTCCAAGTATTACTCCGATACAAACTTTCGTACCATTATACCAAGACTGGTACTTTTTAGTAAATAAATATTATTTTCATTTATTTAATCCGAAAATTCGTTGTCAGTGTCGATAGTTTTGTGAAGGGAGGAACAGTATTGACTACCACAGTAGGGAAAGATGAGAAACTGAAGTTAATAAACAGAAAGTGATTAAGATATTAAATAAGCTTGATGCGTTTTTTTTTTTTTTTTTATGTTCACCCCACACATGAGAGGTCACAGGACCTATAACACTACAGTGCCATGTGTGTAAGTGATTAAGGAAAAAATCTAGCCTATTGACATGTTTCTTAAAGAGTTGAAGGTTATCAGTGAGAAAAACAGCATGGGGAAAGATTTTACAAAGAACAGAGATAAATGGAATGAAGGAAGATGATGAGAAGTTTGTTCAATATGCGTCTAACCATGTATGGGTGTTGGACAGTGACTGCTCTAGTTCTTACATGTCAAAAGGAGAACTGATATCTGTGGTATATTTAGAAGGAGAGCTTGTTAGAAAGAGGTCAATGGTATTGGCAAGATGATGGAAGCTGTGTGGTGTTCTGGTAGGAAGATGGACAGTTTGTGTTAATGATAAGAGTTGTGTGAATGAAACAGTGCGCAAGGACTGTTTTCCAGGAGATAGAATGAGCAGAGTGGTTGAAACAGTGGATAAGGGGAGCATGCGAGCAAAAGAGTTGGTAGTTGGCACAAATGATTTGACTCATAACTAGAATGTAAGAAGGGATATTATGAGGCTGATAAGGAGAGTGAAAGAATGAAAAAATTTTACTTGAAGGAGGAGTACCGTTTTCTAATTTGCACAAGATGCCATATGGGCTAGTAGCAGCTCTGGTGGATAAGCATGGTTTTAGAGAGAGAAATATAAGTGGTGGAACCATGTGATAAATGTAATTTCATAATAGATCGCATGATCTTCCAGCATATGATAATATATAACATAACCTGGATGCCACCAGATGCGGGACACAAAATCGATCGCATTGCTATCAACCAAAATCTGAAATAAAAGAAGTGCCAATAATGGATTAAATCACTGTCCGATAATCGGTTCCATGTTGTTATATATTCAAAAAAAAAAATAAATAAACAGTAATAGACACACATTTAATATTGATAAATTACAAAAAAGTCCTTGAGGAGTTTTAAATGAAGTTAAAGGAAAATGTAGATAACAGTAATTTGGATTAAAAAAAAAAAAAAAAAGAGAGAAAATGCTAGGAATGATGACATAAAGGCTAGAGAGAAAGAAAAACCGCTTTAAAAGGGTTGAAATTTTCAAATATTTGGGAAGTGTGATGGAATTTAAATCAAGATATATCAAGTAGGGTTTCACTGACCAAGGCTTCTTGAATAGTGTAAATCAGGGGTCGGTAACCTTTTCAGACTCACGGGCCACATTCGATTTTTAATAATCGGGCCGCAAGCATTTAATTAATAGAAAATAGTGATTGAAAAAAATACTTAAGTTTTCAATTTTTATTATTTCAATCTTAAAACACACAGAAATATTTAAAGTACGAGATATGAAACAATGAAAATCAAACTCAACAAAAAATTATTATCATGTAAAAACAAAGTAATATAGTGTATCCATCACAATTTGTACATATGTCTCCCTGCTTAATGCGACTTTTGTGATTGTTTTCCCTTAGCCAAATTATCTAGATCCACTTTATAACCTGAGGTGCAAATTCGAATCAAAGCATGCAAATATTCATCATTCAGTCGAGAAGAAATTTTTTTTTTTTTCTAAAACTCATGGCAGAAAATGCTTGTTCGCATATGTATGTGCTTCCAAATGTGACTATCATCTTCTTTGTGAAACTGATTAAACCTTCACATTTTTTTGTAAACATTAATAAATTTTTTGGTTATTTTCTAACGAAAATGCGTTCTTTAATGTTTCATTGTGTTGTAATTCCAAAACTTTCGTCTATAGTTGGTTTGGTATGTCATCAATGTCGACATTAAAAGGGCACAAAAATAATTGCATTTCGATGCTATTTTTATGAAAATCTACAAATCTTATTGAAAATTCCGTTTGTAAATGTTCAATAATATACCAACAAAAGTTTCCTTTTGTGTTTGCCATCCAACTGTAGATGCAGATTTGCAACATATATAATGATGTAGATTTTCTTCCATCATATTTCTTCAACAGACTAGTTTGCCTTCAAAAGGTTTTATCTCAGAAAACAGTTCTGCTAGTAATCTATCTTTCCCTGCAGGGTCAAATTAAGTTTATTATGGTAGTTGTAATAATCCATTTTTTATCCGATAGTTCTGGGACAGTATTTTCGTGTTCCGTCATGAAAATATCTATTTCTTCATGTAAATTAAAAAATCTTTTTAGCACAGCACTTATACTTAACCATCCAACAGTTGAGTAATAGATGACACCCTCTTGAATGTCAATAACGTCTTTTCTTGATGATAAAATTTTACGGGCCACATGCCATGTAAGTATGGTCAACCTTTTATGGGCTGCCAAAAATGCACGTTTGGGCTGCCGCTTGCTGCCCCTGGTGTAAATAATCTACTTTGGGATAGTGACATCCCGCTGAAGGCTAAGTTTTATATTAATAAAATTACATTCTATCCATATGCAAACTGTTCTCATAAATGAAAGTTATAAGAACGATGTTGTCAAAAACATGGAAATACAGAAGAAGAAAATATGAAAATAAGGAATGCATTGAGACCTAGAAAGTGTTGAATGAAGGTTTGTAAATTCTGACTTGACATGATTAGGATGAAATGAAGATTAAGAGGGAAAAATTAAATGGGAAGACCACAGAAAAAGGAGGGACGAGACAAGATGTAGAAAAGAGTGGTGTAACTAGAAAGGGGGATGGTAAATCCCTTTATGTTTTTAATAGCTGGGTACGAAACTCGGATCGAAATCCATCGTAATCCATAGAGTTTCATGCCAAAAAAAAAACTATCGGCAGGCCCAAATTTTCTCCACTCTAATTTAATAGCCTTTCAGCTTATTAAATTAGAGTGGTGTAACATTTATGAATAAGGATATGTGAAGACATAGGAAGGTTTTCATCCAAATGACTTGATAATTTTCTTTTGGAGCAGTTGCCAGTAAGTTTCTTTTGATCTGTTAAGTTTTATTTCTGACCATCACTGTAAATATTTCTTTTATAGTTTTTTTTTTTTTGACAAAGTTTATATTGAGAGATGGCTTAGCATTCTAAATATGCAGATTTATAATAATAATTCTTATGTTTTTCAGGTTCTGAAGATGATGATGGTGGTGACAATTCACATTCCAGTGATGATGAGTGGATCTGTCAGTGGTACGTATATGTGTATGTTGATTTGTGGTCAGAAAAATATCTAGATTTTAGTTTTTACTGATAAAGTATTTCATTGCTTGAAATTATCACTTTCAAAACAATTCCTTTTTAATTCAGTGCACTTCTGGTAGTCTTAGAAAGGCACTTGAAATCCTTTGCCACATTTAACTTTATGATATTCACATCATTGGCCATTTTCCTTTAGAAGTTATAAAGGAATAGTTATAAAGAAGTTTTGAGAAAGGTAGAAATCACAGAGCATTCAGAAGCTACAGAAAACGTGTCTTGTAATCTGTTTTATATATATATATATATATATATATATATATGGAGAATTACATACATAAAATAACTTTTTGGAACAGGGACCATAAAAAGGAAGGATGAAAAATGAATTCAAACAGCAGAAATGAAATTTCTCAGAAAAACAGCTGGATATACCAAGTGGGACCATAAAACAAAATGAAGAAATTTTACAATTCCTGAATATAAAATCAGTTGATTACTACATAAGACAGTATAAACAAAAACGAACAGAACATTTAAATTGAATGGATAACAGCAGACTACTGAAAATATTATATACAAATATAAAATAAGTGGAAAAAGAAGAATCGGAAGAACCGAGAAAGAGATGGCATGAGACCTAACAGGCCACCTGGCCTAAAATCCATGATTGGAAGAAGAAGAAGAAGAAATTACATTTTGATGGCATTCTCTAATTTATAATTGCATCAAAAATATTGACTGATATTTTTTTTTAATATTTATCCCACGTATAAAGGATTACAAAGCCTATAAATACACAAGAGCACTGTTTGTTTGCAAGTAGTTAGAGAGAAAGTGGGAATCTTAATGAGTTCTGAAAGCAGTGGAATTATATTCATTGAGGAAAATTGTGAGGGGAAGGATGTTCCAAAGAACAAAAGATTGAATGAAAAGGATTGCATATTGGTTTGATATGTTTGGAGCTGAACTCTGTATGAATGTTGACTAGAAGCTGCTTGTGTTCGTATGTGATTAAAGGAATAGATGGTGTCTAGTTCATTGCCCATGAAAATACCTATAAAATAATGACATTTATATTCAAACCTTTGGGCTCCCGATGGGCCAAAATATCAGTGGCCAATCGCAAAACTATTTTTTGACACATCTGGAATCTAGCATATTAAACTCTTCCCTTCCCCCGACATTCCTTTTTATAGTCAATATGTGGATGATGAGTATTGGAGACCCAACACTTATAACCTTCCTCCAAACCTAACTCAATAGTTTCAGTAATACACTTAAATTTACCATAGAATCAAATAGTGACATATCTATGAACTTCCTAAATTTAACTTTAATGAGATCCAATGACCATATAGAAACAAAAATAAAAAATATTCCGTAAACCTATATACATTGGGAACTACCTGCACTTCATCTCTTACTATACATACTCCATTAAAAAATCAGTCGTCTTTCACAGTTCGTGAATGCATATAAATTCTCAACCAAGAATAAACATCTTAATAGTGAAATTAAAAAATTAACACAGAATTTTCAAAATTGAAAACATTTTACACAATAATTGATAAATTACATAAACTTACCACCCAGGAGTCAATTAACCATTCCACCCATCAAAGAAAATTTACTTCACTGAACACAGTAAAATTATCTTATATTCAGAATGTATATAAGGTTTTTAATAACTATATTTTTAAACATATGAAATACAAACTAGTTTTTACTATTAGTTGCAAATTGGCTATCCTTCTGAAACCAACCAAAATTCATATGTGCAAAGAAATATTTGAATACAACAACATAGTATAAGATTACTTTGCCAATTGGATTGTAATTGAATCTAATTTGTTTCCCTCGACCATTAGATCTCTATGGTTAGGTTAGGTTAGTAATAAAAAAGTTAGCAATAGTAATAAAAATAAAAATAATAAAAGTAAAAATAATAAAAGTTGTCTGTTTATCAAAACAGAAATTGCAGTCCACATGTCATAAAAAAACCACATCCCCCAAATTATGAAAGCCACCATCCTGATATCAAGTGTAAAGAGTACACTATTTTGAGGAGAGGAGGGGGTCTGCTGCTAATGATATTGGATGACCTGAATCCAATTAGAATTGAGACCTATGATTGTAATTCTACTATTAACAGAATTTCATGTGACTTTCAAAATAATGAAGTCACGTCATGGATTTCAGAATCTATAGCTATAAGAAGTGATTGCAAGTCCATAAACATCCATCACCCTTATGTGATTTTGGAAAATTGGAAACTTCATTACATATTTGCTTCCCTGAGCAGAGTGCTCGTCATAATTTTGAAGATGAATGCCACATCGAAACAGCTGATCACATTGTAATTATGAGATGCCATTTTTATTTATTCAATCTTTCTGAAATTTTAAATTATTTCTCCACATTATTTGTCCATATATTTTAACCTTATCCTGTTTAATTCATTTCTGACTTATTATTTTATGGTTGTTCAGCTTTCTTCTGTAGTATTGTCTCATTAAATTATTGGGGTTTAATAAGATAGTAGAAGCATGAAGCACTGCAGTTCCACCCTAAATGCAGTTTCAAGGTATGTTTTTCAAAATGCATTATCTATTTCTAGTTTTAATCACTAAATCACAGGTCTTAAATTATCGCATGCAGAACTTAGGGTACTCCTAAACAAAATAAATATGCTATATTATATTGATTTGATCATGACTGACATCAAAACTAAGAGGGAGTGAAGCTATGCAAAGGACAGTCTGTAAAAAAGAAACATGGACAAGGTTATGGTCAGAGTTACAAGAGGAGAGTTAATGTCAGCAGTGTATTTGAATGTAGAACTTGTTAAGAGAAAGTTCAGTGTTAGAAGAATTATGAAGATTATCTGGTATTCTGCTACAAAGGTAAATGATTTGTGTTACTGGCAGCTAATGGTTCAGTTTCCCTGCCAGTTTCATCTGTGAAAGAAGCCAGTTGGAATTATGAACACTGAATTCTCCTAGAAAGATGATATCACAGTTTGTGCAGTAAGACTGTATAAAGTCTCCTTTCAGAGACATATAAACAAAGGAATTAGCATAATCATCTGAATTAGAGAGCAATGAAGGCAGCAAAAATTCACAGAAATCTTCAGCCAGAGCTGATTTTATAAAGGAGATTCAAGGTTTGTTTTAGTAACATTTGGCATGGAATATCAGACCTGTCAAATGTGCATAACCTGCTTTTCCTACAGGAGTCATTGTGAATGATGTATGGTAACTAAGGTAAACTCTAGTCAGGGGAATGCCAGTTGAGGTTTGGAAAGGAATGACATTTTGGGTTTTGATGTATGAAGTGGTGGTGAACATTTATTAATGTTCATACTGAGACCTCAGGTGTTGGTTAAATGGATGTGGGTAGGTTTTGTTGTTGTTGTATGATTATTTGTGATTTTTTTGTTTGTTTGCTTTTTTTACTGCATTGCCTTTTTTTTTTTATTATGTTATTTTTCATGGTTGGTATAATGTTGGAGATTTACAGAGCAGGAGCACAGTTTCTTTTCTTGATTGCAACATTTTTAAATGTTTGAGAATCAGGAACAGGAAATTGCAGTTCTCAATAATTCTCGGAAATTCCCAAAAATTTTATTTTATTGGTTTAATGTTTGTAATTTCTCTCAAATAAAAATTTTCGTGTTTATTCTTGTCATAAAACGCTGTGATAATGAACTGTACAGTTTAGTACGAGTATATAGGAAAAAAGTAAAGCAGATCAAGTGTAAAATGAGAATGGTGGAATTCATATTTGTCTTCCTTTTTTTGGGGTACAGACTGGATATTGACCTGCTTCCATGCGAGTAGAAGATCCACATGTTAATGCTTAAGCTGGGAAAAACATCAAACTTCTTTTCATGTGTGAGGTTTAATGAACATCAATGGGAAAGGATTAAAAACTATTTTAATTCTTTCAGTATTTCGTCTCAGTCACTGAGACATCTTCAGGGAGTATGAAATAACACTTTTAACACTCTCACACAAAGGCAACACAATATAAATGAAACATGAATATAGAACTGAAGTCCTATCTAGGTGGTGCCTTCTATGAGTATTTGTAGGTGGTTGAGATTTTAAATTGGTATCTCCAAGGATTAATGTGTCCCAAATTTTGGGAAGTTGCTCGCATCAGTATTTATTTAAATTCAGTTGATTTCTGAGAGCAGCTGCAGATTCCAAAAGCAGTCTTTCTTTTCTTAATTTATTGTGATGGACCATTTTGGTTTTTTTTCCAGATTCTATGAGTGGTATCCAATGTGTGGATTGCAAGATCAGAGCAGAGACATGTCTGTTTTGCACTACTGCGAGAACCGATCACTGCAATGCACACCAGCCTCACCATTCCCATCAGCTTATTACAATCAGAGCTATCAGCGGTCCTCAATCCTTAATTTACTAAGAGACATGTCTGTTTTGCACTACTGTGAGAACCAATCACTGCAATGCACACCAGCCTCACCATTCCCATCAGCTTATTACAATCAGAGCTATCAGCGGTCCTCAATCCTAAGCTTTGATCCATTCTCTTGGAAATTTTGGAAGCATCTTCACAAAAAGAATTCTTTAAAAATAAGAAATAAGCGTATAAAAGTACAACAGTTTGTGTGTGTGCCATTCACCCTCTTCATACCATATTGAATCTGTCTTCAAAAAGGCTCAACGAAGATGCCATCAGTTCCCTAAGCCTCGAACACAATTTTGCTGTATCCCTGAAGGAGGTGCCATTGCTAGACTTAATGTTCAACATGCAATGCAGAGTCTGAACTTCCAAATAGCCAAAACATGAGACTTTGCATTGCCAGTATTCTTTCCCAGTTTTCACCTCTCAAAAAGAAATCTGTCTTCTGGCCAACATGCTGCTCTTACAAAGCTACAAAAAGATAAAAGTATAGTTATCACCAGAGCAGATAAGAGTAGTGCCACAGTTACCCTTAACGTCACTGAACACAATCAAAAAATGAATATTATTCTCTGAGACCACTCTACCTACATCCCTCTAGATTACAGTCCTACCAAAACTCAGGTTAAAAAGTATCTTCCTGGTCTCCCAATCACAGAAAAAAAAAACTTCAGTTCTTGTCCTTCCCCCCACCCCTCCTCGACATACAGTTTATCTAAAATCCATATACCCAATTCCCCCCCCCCTTCTCTCTTTCTCTCTCTCTCTCTCTCTCAAAGACCTATAGTAGATGCCCTGATTCCTCATGCTACAAATTATCAAAACAGCTAACAAACTCTCTCATTCCACATTGGTCACATCACATCCTATATAAAAAAATTCTATCCATTTTAAAACCTCTATTGAAACTGTAACTTGCAGTAATACAGATATACTGGTTAGCTTTGACATCACTTCATTGTTTACCAATATTCCCTTGAACGACACCTTAACACTCTTAAAAAATGTCTTTCCTTCTGATACTGAGATCTCTTTTCTTTTGCCAGTTTTCTGGATATTTTTCTTGGGAGAACAAAATTTACAATGATAAAGGTAACTGCTATGGGTTTCCCCCCCCCCCTTTCCACTCCCAGTTGCCAATTTCTACATGGAATATTTTGAAAAACGAGACATAGACTCAGCCCCCCCCCCCCATCAAACCTATTTAGCTAAGAGAGGTTATGTGTTCTCTATTTGGCCTTGTGACCTGGACACATTAGATTCCTTCCTTCCTCTGTTACCTCATTAGTCTGTGTCCAAGAATCAAATTAAGATGGAAAAAGGAAGGTAACAGTAGTCTACCTTTCCTCAACACCATGGTTACATGCCTTATGAATAGTAACTTCTCCTTCACTGTATACAGAAAACCCACTCATACAGGGAGATACATTCACAAACTTCCCTTCCCCCTCTCCCCTTTCAACAATATTATTATTATCCATTCTAATTGTCTAGTTCAAGGGTTCCCAACGTTTTTGTTTCTTAGAGCACATTCTAAAATACCGGTAGGGCAACAGGCAGCATCCATTTTTTCAAGCAAATTTTTTTAATTCTTTTGTTAAATGAATACATACAAAGTTTACATTATAATCAAATGTTTTATTAATTAAAAGTTTACATTATATAAAAATTTAAATATATATATGTAAGTTAGTGTGATCTTTATCTTCAATGTCTTGCAATAGAGCCTTGAAAAGTCAGTGCTGCAAAGGGACTGCTCGAATGGAGTTGATTATTTTTGTAACAACTTTCATAACATGTCCAAAGGGCAGTATTTTACTGCACAAAGCTTCCTGGTGGATAATACAGTGTTAGGACATAAAGTTTGGAAATGATGATCTTTCTTACAGAGTGCAATAAATCCATTGATATGGCCAACCATTACTGGTGCCCCATCAGTAGTTATCACAGACAGCTTGTGCAAAGGCATATCTATCGACTTGGCGTATATTCTGAATGTATTATAAATATATTCACCCATTGTTCGTCTTTTCGTGGGTAATATTTTCAGTAGATCTTCCTTTATCATGAAGTTCCTAAATACCATTCTCACCATAACTGCTAACTGTGCTGTGTCTGATACATCTGTTGGCTCGTCACATTGTAAAGAGAACCAGTTACATATTTCCATGTCACTTTTTAACCGAGTTTATGTGTACATTGAAATTACATGTATTCTTCTTGTGACGGTGTTATTTGACAATTGTAAATCTTGTATTGCTGACATAATCTCACATTTGTTAGAAAATCCCTCAAATAAACAATCGGCACCAGTCAAAAATGCTTCTTTTAACAACTCGTCATCTTGGAATGGTTTTTTCTTCTTTGCAAGCATGTGAGAAATTTTTAAAGAAGCAATGGTGACATTTTTAGATGTTACCACATGTCTAGTGAAAACCAACTGTTGGGCAGAGAGGTTCGATTTTAGTTGATTTGTTTTTTTCGTTCTTATTTCAGATTTAAGTGGATAATTCGTATTAAAAGTGGCATGCATTGTCTGGAAGTGACATTCAGCATTATGTTTTTTCAGAATTGCAACGCTACTGTTGCACAACAAACAAAGACAATTATCTTTAAAATTAACAAAACAATATGTTTCCTCCCAGTCAGTGTTAAAATTATAGGTTCGTTGTATTTTACTTGATTCACTCATTTTAGAATTAAAAATCAAAATATTTCAAAAATGTAAGTACAAAACACCGTTAAAATTATGTGCATATAACTAGCAACAGATAATGAACAGCTTCGAATGTGCATCTACTTTGCATTGTATGCATTTAATACTTGTCATGCGTCATTAACGCATGCGCCATATAGCATGCCATGAATTGTTGCGTGATGTGCATGTGATTATTTCAAACTATACAGCACATGGTTGAACAGTTGAACATGGTTCACACAAATTGGTCGACAGGTGCCATGGTGCCTGCGGGCATAGGGTTGGGAACACCTGGTCTAGTTCAATGGTAACATTGTTATAAAATGTGAGCAAGTTGCTAAAACATGATCTTCCCTTAGTAAACCCATGTTGCTCATTGCAAAGTAGAGATTCACTGTCAACCCATTTCTGAATGCACTCCCTAACCAATTTTTCCAAAATCTTCATCCACCACCCCTAAGATACTAATTGGTCGATAGTTGGATACATGGGTCTTTGCACCACCCTTGTGCAATGGAATTACCATGTATTCTTTCCATTCCTGTGGAATCTTTCCTGTTCTGAGACTCATATTAAACAGCCGTCAAAGGAATAGCCAGTTCAACTGAACACTTTTTAGCACTTTATTGTCGAATTCTTATTCAGATTGCACAACAGCTTAAATACTTCATCCTCATACACCTGAGTTTCTTCATCTGGTGAAGAGGTAGCAGTGAGCTCAATGTCGTGTACACCAGTTTAATAGCTTTTAACAAAATGGGCACTCATTAGTTGAACAATCTCTTCTGCGTCTGTAACCCTCACGGCATCTGCATTTAGAAGAGTTATTCTTTCATGTTAATTCTTTCTTTTACTTACAGCATATTGATAGAATTCTTGTGGGTTGTCTTTAGCATGCAGACCCAGTTTCTTTTCATACTCAGACTTTGCTTTCCCTACAACAGTTGAGACTATTCTAGAATTGCTTATAATTCTCATAACAGACATCATCCTTATGCACAAGGTATTCCTTCCATGTCATCCTTTTCTTATGAATCTCTTGCTTTATATGATTACACATTAATTTGACTCTACCCTATTTATTCTTCAAACTCTCGGGACACATTCTGATATCACATCATTTAAGTATTGTTTAAATGCTTCCCATGCACTGTCGATATTCTTCCCATCCAGCAACTGATCCCGTTCCACTGAACTCACTATACTCCTCAGTTGGTCATAATTTCCTGCTTTGTAGTTCAGCATGTAACCTTTTCTGAAAGGCACATTCATAAACTTAGTCACTTCCAAAGTGAGTATCGCATGATCACTGTCACCAACTGGAGGCAGAATAGTTACTTCTTTAACTGAAATGCCCTCTGACACTATAATCAAATCTAACACTCTTTGACCTTGAATTCCTTCTGTCACATGCTGCTTGTGACCCGCAACAGCTCAATAAACGTATTTTCATTCTTCTCATGAGATTCTACTGCTACCCAATCAATATTTGGATAATTAAAGTCTCCCATTATGATTATTCTTTTTGCACTCATCTTTTCTATTTGCCAATGCATTTCTTCATCACTAACAAACGATTCACCAGGTCTGTAACAACACCGCATAATTGATCTTTTTGGATTCCACCTCACACCAGATGGTTTTAAAGTCATTGCCACATGAAATACTGTTAGTAGAAGTACTACATTCATAGGTCTCAACTCTAACTGGATTCAAGTCATTTGATATCATTAGCAGCATGCTCTCCCCCCCCCCTCCTCTCCTGTCCTCTCTATCCTTCCTAAATATAGTGTACCCGTTACACTCGATACCATTTAGTATGTCTTATTCCATCAGTTCCCAACTGGTGGTACGCATACTCCCGGGGGTACGTGCTGGGGCCGTTCAGGGGTACACAAAAAATAATCAGTAATGGCAGAAAAACAACTATTTTCCACTATTTATATTAAGATAGGCACTGAACAAAAAGTGTCAGTATTTAAAAACAGCTATTTTAAAAACAAGGAGTACAATTTATAGAAATGGGTTTAAAAGGGGTACACAAATGGAAAAAGATTGGGATCCACTGGCTTATTCTGATAGCCAGTTCTCACTAATGCCTACAATCTGAGGTCCTAACATATTGACTAAGGCAACAAACTCTACCCCTTTGTTTCTGATACTCCTAGTATTCGTGTATAAACATAATAATCTACCTGCATGTTCTTTTGTATACTCTTGTCTGCAGTCTGCATGACACAGTTGTACAACTTGCAGATCTCTATTCTTCTCTAGTGTGCCATCTTTGTACATGTTTGATGGGTCTGAAACGGATGCACACAAAGATGAAATCATTCTCTCCTCATTGATATTTCCATGATAAAGCTCATTCCCGTCTTTAACACAGTCATATAACATTGCTGCTCTTACACTCATATTCTCACCATTCCTCCCTTTATAATTTAGTTTCCCTAATTCTCTGTGTTAGGTCTCATATCAGTTATTAGTTTTTCCAGACTCCTGATACCAAACGCATTCAGGT
This sequence comes from Typopeltis vanoorti, assembly GCF_054136105.1. Lineage (NCBI taxonomy): Eukaryota > Metazoa > Arthropoda > Arachnida > Uropygi > Thelyphonidae > Typopeltis > Typopeltis vanoorti. The sequence continues at coordinate 89,426,584 of NC_143549.1, forward strand.
GTAGGCCGTCCCCTCTTATACAAATTCAATCTTCATTTTCAAACTCACTCCACACATCCAAAAAAAAACTCGCATCCATTCCTTCTACACTGCCTACACATCTAATTGTTTGCTATCATAGCCCTTCTTCTTAATTCATTTTTATCTATCGAGGTAAAATATTAACGATTTTCACTTTCTCACTCTTCACTCTTCCAACAACCCTTTCATGTCCTCTCTCATACTGAACTTATCACTAGTTAAGTCATTAGTACCTATGACAATTACGATATTTTGTTTCCTTGTCTTTTCTGTTTTTGAATTGCTTCCTTTATATTCTTAATTTTCGCTCCAGGAAAACTCAAAGTTATCTCTCTCATCAATGGCATGTTTTATTATAGAGTCACCATACCAAATAACTTCTTTCTTTTTTACAAACAACGTCACTTACCTGATTTCTGTTTCTTCCTGACTTACTGTTTCTGGCTTTGTTGTTTCTTATTTTCCTGCGTTACTTTCTTTTTCTCCCTATACTCATTTAAACGCCTCTCGACTTTTTGCAATTCCTGCATCATCTTCCTGATGATCTACTTCAATTTTGCTATTTTGGAGGTTAATTCATTTTCATTAACCACCTCGATATCTCTAATAATCCTCGTTAGCGGGGATAACCTTTCTTGCCTGTGGCACTTTTTTTTTTTTTTTTTAGCAGTACATTTTTTGTTCTTTTTTGGCATCATTTTAAACTTATAATAGAAATATCTTAATAAAAATATGTTATAAAATACCAGATACACTAAAAACACTAAAATCTACACTAATATACTATAGAACACTAATAAAAAACACAATAAAACACAAAAAAACACAGACAAAAATACCAATTTTACAGGAGTGCTAAATTCACCAACCAACCACAATGTATCCTCAATGGCATCATTAAAACTGTAACCAATAAAGCCTACAATCACCACCCTACAATCTTTGTGCCAGTGAAACCTCTCTTTCAACAGAACTCAACCATATATAGAACACCTTCCTATCCAATGGTTACAGTTCCTATAGAACTGTAAGACAATTGGCAACCAGGCTGATTGGCTGAGTTGTTAATGTACCTGCTCTCCAACCAGCAGGTCATGGGTTCGAATCTGCCATGGGCATGGATGTTTGTGATTATCTTTAGGTGGGAGATGAATTTCATCGCCCAGTGCGAGACAACCACCCTTCTTATTGGAGGCCTGAAGTGGCTTGAAAAAGTTCTATGTTTGGTCTTTAGAGCAGGATTTCTGGACTATGTAAAAAGAAATAAAAATTACAAGAAATATATATAATATTGATAAAAATGGGAAAAAAAAATCATTAGACCACCCATGGTACAAAAGTACTATAGTTTAACGATAACATTTTGTGGGTGGGAACCACATAAAAAATAAATAAATGAATTAAAAAACATAATCAGTCCTCTTTCCCTATCCATGACCACCATCTCTTCAGAATGATTTTAGGAATGCCATCACCATCCTATACCTCTGGGGTACATCCAGAAAAATAGCCAGGTTCTTAAAAAAACACAGCCTCTGCACAGCTTTTAAGACTTACCTGAAACTTGCTATCTTTATTTATTCCACTAAAGATCAGCTCCCTCTTCTCTTAGTTTCTGTAATACAAGCATACCCCACCCCCACCCAGTCATGTGACATGGTAGGGTTCGAACCACTGGCATAGCAAATCATTCCCCCCGACCTCTTTTTTTTTTTTTTTTTTTTACTTGCCAATGCATGTAATGGTTTAATAACATTTTTAAGCAGTCATGTGTATAAACAATGTTAATAAAGCATTTGTTTATGCTGGTTATGGAAACCAATATTTTAGAATAATTTTTGCATGTGAAAAGAGAACACACAACATTTAGTTTAGTCAGCAATTTCCATTTAGACACTCAGACTGACACATTCATGGATAACTGTAGTATTAACTAGTTTAGCACTTTCACTTTACCTTTGCTTTTTTTAGCAACCATAACAACAGTAGTGCGATGTAAATTAACATATGGTCTCAGTGTTCAATACACCATCATCAGTAAATTCAGTCATCTTAATTTTAATATGTAATGTAAGAGATCTATGCATTCTGCTTTCACAGGAAACAACAGCATACAGTTCATAATTCACAACGAAACAATAAAACACAGAGCAATGACACTATAAACAAACAGTTTGCAAACATTGTGCTTCGGTTGATTCACTGCATGACAGCATCATACAAACAAATGCAATGCTGTGTAGATGGGCATTGGTTATAATTGAAGAGCATCATACGAGCGGATTGAAATAAAAGTGACGTTTCATAAGGCAGGGTATTTCCCTGTTCCTGCAAGTTGGCATACTTTGGACAGATAGATCAGCCACCATCAGCACAGAAGAACACAAAAATATAACTGCAATCACAATTATGATCAATCTGGTCTTGCAGACCACACATTGGATACCACTCATAGGATCTTCTGGAAAAAAATCTACCATGCTCCTTCACAGTAAAAGTAAAAAAATGAAAGACTGTTTTTTGAATCTACAGTTGCCCCTCAGAAATCAGTTGAATTTAAATAAATACGGGTGAAAGAAACTTCCCAAAATTTGGGAAACATTAATCCTCAGAGATTCCAATTTACAACCTTGGCCTCCTACAAACACCCATAGAGGGTTCCCACCTAGATAGGACTTTAGTATTATATCCACGTATTTCATTTAGATTATGTTGGCTTTATATGTGTGTTACAAGTGTTTGTACTCACTCAAGACGTCTCAGTGACTGAGATGAAATATTGGAAGAATTAAAATAGTTTTTAATCCTTTCCCAGTACTTCCAACATGATGCCATTGGAATAAGATAGCTTATATAGGCGATATAAGATGAGTGTTAATTTTGAGACACAGGTTTTGAGCACAGCTGGAGAAATACCATCTGGACCAGGAGCCATATTAGTATGAAGATTTTTTTCTGATGTCCTTCTGGTAGAAGTTCATATTATGGAGCATGTAGTGGGCAGTTTGTAGTGGTATAGGGGGTGATTTGGCTTGATCATCCATGCAAGAATTGGAGGAAAAACTGATACCAAGAGATATCAGTTTATCCTCCAAACTGTCTGCCTTTTCCTTGAGTGAGATTACCATTATACCATCAGGATGCGAGTTGTGAGAACAGGAAAGGGGAAAAGTTAACACCCAACTGCCTTAGCAAAGGACCAGATTGGCTTGACTGCCAGTTGAGCAGGAGGCAAGTTTATTGCATTTCATTCTTATGAAGTCTGCTTTGGAATCAATAGTGTAACCAGCTAATTAAAAGAAATTATTGGAATGAAGAAAAAAAATTATATTAATTTATTTTATGCTGAGAGAAATATAATGACTAAATTGTGATTTGCTTATGTACTGTGTTCTTTATGACCTAATGTATCTTTTCTTAAATTATTGAGTACAGTTCAGATGAAGGAAGTCTCTTTGACATAACAATAGGTCATATTGAAGATATTATTGTAGGTAAGTATATTTTCTTGATACATTAAAATTAACTGTGAATTAAATGTATTTTAGAAATTATTGTGTTGTTATTTCTGTTTCTAGAATTATATATGTTCCAAAACAAATTTGATCGCTTTGTTTCATTAACATTAAACTTTTGCTGAGTCAAGTACTTTGTGTTTTTATGAAATTTATAAAAGCAGTAACAGATGTTTATTTGTATGGTTGATTGGTTAACGAAGAGATAAATTTCATGAAAAGCACCAAAAAGGACACTAAAAATTATCAAAGTTTGGAATCTGGTATAGATACTGACACTGGTTATCATTCTTGTTTTTGTTTAAAGGTAGAAACAAATATCTATCGATCTTATCCAGTGGCTTTAACAGGTCTTTAAGTGCCCACAACCTTCCAAGCATGCTTGGATTTCATAGATATTACCCGAAATACAAGGATAAGATGGTCAGCCCTATCTTTCATGACTGTAATCCATGTGCATTCATGGGGCCAGTTTGCCTGCTTGCAGAATGAAAAACCCCAGATCAACTGGTGGAAAAAACCCTGCTGTCTACGCCCAAAACCGGCTAACTTGGCTATGGCTGAGGAAGATCCTTAAGCTCCCCACGTCGTTGACAGGAATGGAACCTAGGCCACTCCTTCCCCAGGCATATGGTTGCAAACCATGCACACAGATATTTCTCTAACCTAAGCTAATATTTGGTTATTATTAGCTGATATTTAACCATGCCAAGACACATCTTTATAGGCATAAAGATACGTTGTATGCATGTACCATGGACACAACAGCAAAAAAGACAAACAGACTCAGTTAAGAATTGCATGAGTGTATAAGTTTTCATGACTATTGAACATGTTTTAAAAAATAACTTATATGAATATATAGTTGGGTGATAAAATAAAAAATAACTAATTTATTTCTAAAGGTGCTTCTAGTTCATTTTTCTAGAGGACTTCATCGGGTGCATTACCAGAAGTGAAAAAACAGAGATACATAAAAAATTATTTCATGAGTACATCTACCAAAGTTTTAAATTATCAGTGGATTTCTCATATCTCAGATTGCTGCATTGTTGTTCTTGGGCTTGAGGACATGGTCTCTGAACCACCATAGCTAAATAGGAGAGGAATAACAATCAGAGAGGTTGTCGCTGAGGTCAACATTAAAGTGAACAGGATTTAGTGCAATTTCTGTTGATCCCAAGATGGAAACAACAAATCGACTGTTTCTTTTGATTTCATCATAGCATTTACATATGATTTCAGATCTATCCCAGTTTATTGAGCGTATAGTAGATTGATGTCATCTGGATCAGAATAATTAAGAACATGACTGGATAAGGCTATGTCTCTGGTTCTACTATAGGTGACATCCCTGAGATGTTCTTCGATAATACGAAGCTCAGTTGATTTCTCTGTCTTTCCATAATATGGGGAATTACAGCCACACCAAAGATAGTACATACCTGGATACTTCAAATTGTCATGTTTTGGTTTTACCAGGCAAAGCCAGGATCAAAGCTTTGTTAACGATTGAATAAGGTACAAATCTTATATTTCTTGAGGATTTTTGCCAATTTGTTAAAAACAGGGCTGATATGTGGAGCAATATAACCTTTCACATCATTACTCTTTTTAACACGGCGTGAGGGAGGATTAAACAAGAGTTTAGAAATCAACTGCTTATGATAACCATTTTGAAAGATTAATAAAAGCAGCTTTAATGCTTTGGTGATCTCTTCTTCATCACTGATGGGAGTATGTTCACTGGTTCCCAAAGTAGAAATAATACCAAGCATTTGAGGTGGATAATGATGGGACTGAATGGGAAGATATCTGTTAGTATATATGGGTTTTCTGTAGATAGAGATCTTCATCACCATCAAATTCCTGACATTTACCCTCAAGGAGTGTACAGGATATGATAGTACTATATAAAAATTTACATCATTACTAACTTCCTACCTACAATTTTCTGCCAAATCAATCTGTTACCTGTCAAAGTTACAACATTGTCAGATCTTTTATTTATATATCCATCTTCTAAGGCTTTTTACCATATATCTTGGTCTTCCTCTGGGTCTTTTTCCTGCCAACCTGGCAGAGAACACTTGTTTGGCTAATCTTTTCTCCCCCATTCTGTTTAAATGACCATACCACCTGAGATCAGCTCAGCTAACGCATTCCTGGATGCATGACGATGTCAAGTTCTTTCCTAATATAGACTCATTTTTAATATGATATTGCCATTGATGCCATCTGTTCACACCCCTAATCTTTCTCAGGACTCTCATATCTGTGGTCTCTAGTCTCTTGTCAAGTGTTTTACTTCTGACCCAGCGCTCAGATCCATAAGTTAAAATTGGTTTGAACACTGTCTTGTATATAGCTAATTTAGTGTTTTGACTAATTTCTCTCTTATTCCATATAAATTTATTCAATTGACTTCCTACCATACCAGCTTTGTTGATTCTATTGTCTATTTCCATATTTAATTTACCATCTTCAGTAAAAATCGTGCCTAAGTAGCTGAAATGTTTTACTTGTTCTATAGGTTCTCCATTCACAATGCAGCTGATATTTTCAATGCTTCGGCCTATTTTCATTATCTTTGTCTTGTTATTGTTGACCTTCATACTATATCTATCACAACAGTTATTCAATTTCATCAGCGAATCTTGCAGACTTGTAGTGGATTTATTGTAAGTATAACATCATCTGCGTAAAGCAAGGAGCTGACATTAACATCTCCAATTTTGATATCAGTTTTAATACCACTTTCCTTCATAATGTGATGCATATAGATAATGAATAACAGAGGTGATAATGTACATCCTTGTCTGACACCAGATTTAACATTAAACCATCTCCCTGTACTTCCTTCAATTCTAACTGTTGACTTACAACTCAAATAAAGACTAAGTATTGCTTGATATAATGATCCACTGACACCATGCAACTGTAGCATTTTGAATAGCTTCTCTCTTGGCACCTTGTTACATGCTTTTTCCAGATCTACAAAACTTAAATACAGATCTTTGTTATATTCCCATGACTTTTCAACTATTTGTCATAAAGTGAATATCTGATCCTGACAGCCTCTGTTTGGCTTGAATCCAGCTTGTTCTTTACAAAGCTTCTCTTCTACAATCCTTCTCAACTGTTTATCAAGTATACTGGCATAAATCTTGCCAGGAACACTCAGTAGGGAAATACCTCTGTAATTCTCACAATCAGTTTTATTTCCATTTTTATATATGGGTACTATGAGAACTCTACTCCAATCATCTGGAATTCATCCTTCTGTCCAGGCCCTCTGAACTATGCAGTGTAGCCACTGTAAAACTTTTATACCTTCATACTTGAGCATTTCTGGTCTAATATCATCTATTCCAGCTGCCCTTCCACATTTCAGGATTTTGATCTCTCTTTCCACTTCAAGTATGGACATATATTCCTGACTGCATACCTGGTCAGTGTTTTTTTTTACCACTGTGCTGTCATCACTACTTGTTTCATTTAGCAATTTTTTGAAGTAATTACTCCACACTTCAAGGATATCTTTTTCTCCAGTTTTCATATCACCTTTGTCATCTCTAATTCATTTTACAGCACTTTTTCCACCATTTCTGAACTTCTTCAATAACATCCAGAATATCTTGCCACCTTCTTGATATTTAGTTTCTATGTTCTTACCAAAGTCTTCCCGTGACTTCTGCTTAGCTAGTTTTACACAGTGTTTAGCTTTCTTACAGTAGTCTCTGTATTCTCTAAGAGCACAAGCTGACTTATTCGCCAGGAACTTTTGCTATGCTTTCTTCTTTTCCTTCACTGCCTCTTTAACTTCCAGTGTCCATCAGGGAGTTCTGATTTTTCTGTTCTTGCAAACAACCTCACCAGATGCCTCTCCAGCAGAATCAATCAGTGTTTTCTTCAGAGCTTGCCACTGAATCTCTAAGGTTTGATTCCTGTTCTCAAACTCTTTCATTTTTTCTTGAATAATGTTTGTATATTTTAGTCTAGAGTTCACATCCAAGAGCTGCTCAACTTTTATTCGTTTTAAAACTTTCTTACGTGCTCTTCTTTTCAATTTGAAATTCAATTTTATCCATCCTGCTTAAGACTAAATGGTGATCACTTCCAATTTCAAATTCTCTGTACACTCTAGTGTCCTGCACCAGAATGAAAACATCACTATCAACAATAATATAGTCAGTGAGCCTTTTCTTATTCTTTGCCTCTTATTTTTCAAATGAACAAGTAAGTTTTACATCAAGAAAAGGGAAAATAACTGTTAACTTCTAGTTCTGCTGTAAATTTTATCCTAGGAGTTGGTTGTGAGATGGTTCAAAAACTCTTAGAGTGAATTCAGGCCATGGCTCCAAGTGAAGAAAATATCATCTATGTATCTTTTCCATATTCAGTTTCAGTGGAAAGGAGTTTATTGCCTTTTTCCTCAAAGAAGTATATATATTTGCTAGTACAGGTGATAGAGGATTGCCTAAGGCTAACCTGAAATTTTTTTTGTGGATCACGTTTTTAAAAATGAAGTAGCCTGAATTTATACAATGACTTAAGAGTGTCATGTCTTTTTTAGATAATTTATCTTGTAAAAGAAATAGTACATATTTACATAGTTCAATGCATAGCTCAGTGGATGTGGCGTTTGCACACCATGGCACTTGGCCGCACGAAGGAAGACTTGGTTTCGAGTCTAGTCGGCGACTAGAAGAAATTTTTCCAAGCCTTTTTTCGACCGGTTTCCAAGTTAGTTGATATCTGGCATGGGCAAGCGGGTTTTTCCTCCTGCGGGTTTTTTCGTCCTGTAAACTCAAAAAAATCGACCGTAGAACCCACATTATTTCAGACATTAAATATATTGTGTTAGAGTTAGGAACCACGAAATAGCGGCACATTTGAGTCGTCTCTCTTCACTGTGTACCGCTTAATTAGTGATAGCCTTGGGCCATCTATCTCTGATTGGTACCAGTGGAGATTGAACTGCCCACTCAGTCTCCAAAAGTTAGATAGGGCTAAATGGCCTCGCCTACTCCCCGTATATGGGAATAAAAAGGCGTTAGCTGATTTTTTTTTTTTTTTTAAGAAATAGTACTTCTTCTGTGGGTACATTTAGTAAATAGAGAAGTGATTTCAAAGTTGCCCAAGATGTCATTCTTGTAGATTTATGTCTTTAATCATGGAAACAAAGTGTTTGGAATTCTTAATGTAGGAATTAGAAGAACGTGAACGTGTAAAAGCTTCCACTGGCTTCCCTTTTGACAGAATCTGTAGATAGGGATGATAAGATCTGCTGGGTCATGTGTCAAAGACAGATAAGCAGTTTTACTGTTTTCTTTTTCAGTTGTGAAACATATCCTAGGGTGCTGGCTGTCCAGTTATCAATTATCAGTGTAGTGCAGCCATGTTGAGTGTCTCAATAGAGAGGAGTCAAGGGAAATTTTAATTTTAAAATTTTTTGTTGCATCAAAAGATTGGTAAGAGGATTGGAGTGGAGAGAACTCTCCATGGTTGGGCCTTCAATCTCTTTGTTAATTGTGATTATTTGGAATTATAGCCAACGACGCTAATGCTTTGAGTTCAGTATATTCTCTGACTGATTTTCTTGTTTTGTGGGGTGAAAAACTCAAGTTTCTTTCCAGGAAGAAAATTCTTTCCACCTCTGTATGAGACTAGTTACCTCACCTTCATCTGAAAAAACTCTTATGAAGGCTCTTTATGTCCTTGAAGAGATTCAAACCCAGTTCTCTTGGTAGGTGTTCATATCAAGTGAAATGATCATACATGTATGGTAAAGGTGTGTAAGTCAATTTTTAATTTGAGCAGATCCTGTAAAGGAGACTCCAGGTCAGATATCTTTTGCAATGGGATATCCTGAAAAAAGCACATGTTCCACCTTTCTTATGGAAAACATTGATCATGATGTAGTGTGAAAGTTTAGGTGCTCTGTAGTGATAAAGGATGCAGTTGAGTTTCAGTGATGAATAACAGATTGGTTTGGATGTTTCAAGGGATGGTGTACATTGTTGTTGTTGTATTTAAGTGTCCAGATTTATTCTTGTAAGTCAGACAAGCATCAATTGTCAAACACATGATTAGTTCATATGGTATACTGGCAACATGACTTAGTTGCCTGGGGGGTGCTTAAGGGTCAAAGCTGTATAACTGAGAGGAGACCTCCACATAGCCTTTAAAGGAATGTGGAGAACCGACCAGGGCTTCTGACCTAATGTCCAGTCCTCACCTTCTCGTGGTGCACCCTGTTGGGTATCTACTTTGATACTGAATGAACGAGGATGGGCTGACAATCTCGGATTTAGCCGACCAAATTGTATTCTTATTGGTTAAACCAAAATAAAAAATGATGGTACAACATGACAATATTTCATGCCGGCTGGGGCGTCGCCCGGTTAAACAAGGTCCCCATTGTTTTCGCAAGGGAACCAGAGCGAACAGTGAAAAGTCAGCTACTGGAACAAATCTGTAAACAAACCCCAACTCAACATCACCAGAGTTAAAGATCGGTACTATCAACGTAAGAAGCCTGAATAGCAAAGAAATGGAGCTAGCTGAGGAATTAGATAAGTACCAGATCAACATAATAGGGGTGACTGAAACAAAAAAGACTAAAACTGGTGAGATCTTTCTGAGCAATAAATACAAAATGTTATATTCAGGCAATGACAATCAAGGAAAAGAAGGAGTAGCCATAGTATTCAACACAAAATACGAGGCTAATCTTCTTGAATGGTAGTCAGTCTCAAGTAGAGTAATGTGGGCAAATATGAGAATGGGGAACTGGACAATGAGACTTATTTGTGCTGATGGCCACACAGAAGGTTCTACTAAGGTAGAAGTGGAGGAATTTTTTGAGGGTTTAGAGAAAGCAACTGACTCAATGAAAAAGGAAAAGTTGGTCCTTGTTGGGGATCTAAATAGCAGAGTAGGAAATGATTGTGAGACATACAGAAATATTTTGGGAAAATTTGGAGAAAAGAGCAAAGCTAATAATAATGGCAAATATCTGTTGGATTTCTGCTCAGGACATGGACTGGTTATTACTAACACCATGTGAATAGTAATAACAATGTTAGTAATAACATTGTTATTACTAACCTCTTCTCTTCAATGGTGAGATCTTCATTTTTATGTTCACATAAAAATGTGCACAAATTCACATGGAGAGAAGAGGCTAGGAATAAGAAAAATCTCATTGACTATGTTATTGTTGATAGTGATGTTTTCTCCCTGGTGCATGACACCAGAGTGTACAGAGGATTTGAAATTGGAAGCGATCACTATTTAGTCTTGAGCAGGATAAAATTGAATTTCATATTGAAAAGAATAACATGTAAGAAAGTTTTAAAGCGAATAAAAGTTGAGCAGCTCTCAGATGTGAACTGCAGACTAAAATACAGAAAGATTATTGAAAAGAAAATGAAAGAGTTTGAGAACAGGAATCAAACCTTGGAGATTCAGTGGCAAACTCTGAAGAAAACATTGATTGATTCTACCAGAGAGGCATGTGGTGAGGTTGTGTGCAAGGATAAAAAAATCAGAACTCCCTGGTGGACACAGGAAGTTAAAGAGGCAGTGAAGGAAAAGAAGAAAGCATATCAAAAGTTCCTGGCAAATAAGTCAGTTTTTACTCTTACAGAATACAGAGACAAATGTAAGAAAGCTAAACAGGGTGTAAAACTAGCTAAACAAAAGTCATGGGAGGACTTTGGCAAGAATATAGAAAATAAATATCAAGAAGGTGGCAAAATATTCTGGAGGTTGTTGAAGAAGCTTAGGAATGGAGGAAAGAGTGCTGTAAAAGGAGTTAGAGATGATAAAGGTGACATGAAAACAGGAGAAAAAGATATCCTTGAAGTATGGAGTAATCACTTTGAAAAACTGCTAAATGAAACAAGCAGTGATGACAGCACAGCGATAAAAAACACTGACCAGGCATGCAGTCAGGAATATATATCCATACTTGAAGTAGAAAAAGCCATCAAAGGCATGAAATGTGGAAAGGCAGCAGGAGTAGATGATATTCGACCAGAAATGCTGAAGTATGGTGGTATAAAAGTCTTACAGTGGCTGCACTGCATAGTTCAGAAAGCCTGGACTGAGGGACGAATTCCCGATGATTGGAGTAGAGCTCTCATAGTACCCATATATAAAAAGGGAAATAAAACTGAATGTGAGAATTACAGAGGTATTTCCCTACTGAGTGTTCCTGGCAAGATCTATGCAAGTATACTTGAGAAACGGTTGAGAAGAATTGTGGAAGAAAAGCTTGGTGAAGAACAAGCTGGATTCACGCCAAATAGAGGCTGTCAGGATCAGATCTTCACTTTACGACAAATAGTCGAGAAAGCATGGGAATATAACAAAGATCTGTATTTAAGTTTTGTCGATTTGGAAAAGGCATATGACAAGGTGCCAAGAGAGGAGCTATTCAATACGCTGCAGTTATATGGTGTCAATGGGGGCATTATATCAAGCAATACTTAGTCTTTATTTGAGTTGTAAGTTATTCAATTCAGTTAGAATTGAAGGAAGTACAGGAAGATGGTTTAATATTAAATCTGGTGTGAGACAAGGATGTACATTATCCCCTCTGTTATTCATTATCTATATGGATCACATTATGAAGGAAAGTGGTATTAAACCTGATATCAAAATTGGAGATGTTAATGTCAGCTCTTTGCTTTATGCGGATGATGTTATACTTCTAAATAAATCCGCTAAAAGTCTGCAAGATTCTCTGACTAAATTGAATAGCTGTTGTAATAGATATGGTATGAAGGTCAGCAATAAAAAGACAAAGACAATGAAAATAGGCAGAATCATTGAAAATGTCAACTGTGTTGTGAATGGAGAACCTGTGGAACAAGTAAAACATTTCAGTTACTTCGGCACGATTTTTACTGAAGATGGTAAATTAAATATAGAAATAGACAACAGAATCAGCAAAGCTGGTATGGTGGGAAGTCAATTGAATAAATTCATATGGAATAAGAGAGAAATTAGTCGGAACACTAAATCAGCTGTATACAAGACAGTGTTCAAACCAGTTTTAACTTATGGATCTGAGAGCGGGGTCAGAAGTAAAACACTTGACCAAAGACTAGAGACCACAGATATGAGAGTCCTGAGAAAGATTATAGGCATGAATAGATGGCATCAATGGCAATATCATATTAAAAACAAGGATATTAGGAAAGAACTTGACATTGTCAGCATCCAGGATTGCATTAGCAGAGCTAATCTCAGGTGGTATGGTCACTTAAACAGAATGGGCAAAGAAAGATGAGCAAAACAAGTGTTCTTTGCCAGGTTGGCAGCAAAACGACCCAGAGGAAGACCAAGATATAGGTGGATTGATACGGTACAAAGTGCGTTAGACGATAGAAATATAAGATCTGATAATGTTGGAGTCTTGACAAGTAACAGAGTGATTTGGAGGAAAATTGTAGATAGGAAGTTAGTAATGATGTAAATTTTTCATGTAGTACTGTCATATCCTGTACACCCCTTGAGGGTACATGGCAGGAATTTGATGATGAGATTTCTGAATGAAATATTAGACGTGATGGTGAATATTCTTAACTTGAACTGCAGTGATTCAGTACAAATTAATAGACTGTGTCAATTCTCTTATGTCAGTAAGGGTATGAGTTGATAACTTGACCATCAGCACATAACATTGCTTTAGTATTATATTATATCTCCAGTTTGTAAAGTTGGGTTATATGGAGATAAATTTTTTATATCTTATGTTGTCACTGAAATATTAACAAAAGTAGTTTGTTAATTATATATAATTTATTAATCTTGACATGCTTTTTTCTATTGAAAACAAATTTTTTTAAGCCAACGTGTTTATATTTATCCTACTGTTTCTTTTCTTTTCTCTCTAGAGCCAAAATTTCTGGAACTTCAAAGTGAGTTTTTAGAAAAGCATTATAACTGTTTTGAAGATATTGAGGAAAACAAATTAGAATATACAGCTATATTCCAAGAATATGTAAGTTTCATTTATTGTGGTTATGGAAATATTAAGACAGTTAAAATAAAGGGGAGGTATTTTGCATGGTAACCTAAAAAAAAATAAAACTGCACTTTTTTTTCACATAAAAAATATGAACACTAATTATAGTAAATAAATTTCACTACATTTATATTTTATGCCATCATCAGGACTAACCTACAAAGAACAAATATTAGAAACACACCACAGTGAAAGACAACTGAACTACTTAGATATGTTTTTTCAATATAATATTTTTCAAACACATACATAATATATGAAGTATCAGGAGCAGGTACCTTGTGAAATGACATTTCCTTTCAAGTCACATATTCATACAGAACAGCTGTTGTATTCCTTACATTGGTATCATTTCATAATAGTAGTGCTTAGTGAACATGCCATGAAAATCTAAATTAAAGATACCAAGAAATTATATACTTGGTTTAATCCTTTATTCAAGTGTAAGCAAAGAAGTTTGCACCTGAAGTATTTATTGTGCTGCTTCCAACAACTATCTCTAATCCAGAGTATATTAACAATAAGGTGTGACACCTTTTGGCTACTCATATAAGAAATTATGACTTCAGCATTACTTCAACCTTAGTATCACCTCTGGGTCTGGCTCCCACTGATGAGATCTCAATAAAGGTCAAAACCAGTCTGGATAGTGACCCTTCTCATAATGCATAGCATTATACATACCAGTAAGGATATGTGCTTTGCATTATGGGATACTAAGGCAATTGATGTGAAGTCATCAGCCTCTATATACGAGTTGCCCCAGTCCTGAAAATACTTCAAGTGCAAACTTGTTTGCTTACACTTGGATAAAGGATTAAACCAAGTATATAATTTCTTGGTATCTTTAATTTATAGTATAACCAAGTGAAAAAATTTCCAACATGCCATGAAAGCAAGCCAATCCAGAAACAACAGTTCTCCAGAAGATATGCATCATACTGAAAAATATCTAGGAATATACAAAATATTACTTTAAAAAAAAGCTTAGCATGTAGAAATCCATACTAAGAAGAAGGGTGCTAACTATATCATTCATCACATTGAGAGGCTAGTCCTCACAATATATGCATTGACAAAAAGAGCAGGGTATGGTCTGGAAAAAGCTGTGCTTGCTTTGAAAAGGGAGCTCAGTTTTGTTAAAGGAGGTATGCAGGACATACCTCCTTTTACATTAGTAATTGACTCACATTTTATATTAGAGTGACAGCAGAATTAGAAAAGGAAAATGGCTACACTATGATATTATTGGACTTAAAGGCATTTGAGAGAATACCATATGGAAAACCATTACAAAATTTGGAGCAAATGAGAAGGGATATGAAGCTAATAGCATGGAAAGAGGGTGGCTGATAGACAGACACAATAGAGTAGTATATGGTAGAGTGGATTCAAAAAGAATGAGGATGACTAGTGGAGTGCCTCTGCTTTCAGCCATTACTTACTTCATTAATATACCAATTAAGGGGGGAGGTGTGAGCATTCAGTTGTGTACTGGATTGCAGGAAATTGGTTAGGCTAGAGATTTGAGAGTAATGGTGGACAAAGAGTCGAAGTTCAGAGGACATATTGCAAAAGATGGCAGAATAATTCAAAGGAAGGATTACTTGGATATTAAAGAACACACTGACATGTAAAGTGCCGAGGTTATTATTCCTCTCTATAAGGCTATGATTCAGCTGCATCTTGACTACATCTTGCACAGATTTGGTCACCTGGGTTTCTTAGACATTAGGAGATGGTAATCAAGCTGGTTACAGTTCTCTGGAATGCTCTCAATTGGGTTAGGCAGTAAAGAGGGAATATGTGATAAATTAATAAAAGGATTCTATAAGATTAACACAAAAGAAAATTTTCAGTATATGACAAATAGAGAAAGTACTTGAGGGGATTACCCCTGGAAGTTATGTAAGAGTTTTGTCAGTAAGGGTGTGTGTGTGGACTAGATTTTTTGCTTTGAGAGTAGTGAATGAGTGGAATGGGTTGCCAGATGTAGTTATGAGTGCTGTGAATGAGTTTAAGGAGAGGTGTGTTAGGTATTGTGTGTATAAAGGTTAGTGTAGTTCTCCTGCAATGAGTCTTCTTACTCCATGGAGATACCCTATAATATAATAAAATCTACATGGAGAAAAAAACACAAAAAGGCTGGCTCATTGATAGCATTTTTGTTCATAGTGATATCTTCATGATTCAGAACATGAGAGTATACCAGGAATTTAAAACATAGTCACATACTGTAATCCTAATCAAATTAATTTATTAATCTGATTAATGTGGAAAATTCTTTTGACTAAGCAATTTAATGTTTTTAAGACTTCATACTCCTATATAATAGTATTTAGTTATGTTAAATACGAAGATCTGTTATAGGATATTTGTTGCATTCAGTTTTTAGGTTAAAGAAGCCTTTTTTTCTTTTTTTTTTCTTTCTTTTTTTTTTTTTTCTTTACAGGTAAAACTGATTGAGGCATATATTGAAGACTGCCTCATAGAAAGATTACCAGGTTTTTCAATGAAAGACTTTATGGAGCAGATGCAGTAAGTTGGAGATAGCACTTTAATTTTTTAGTTAACCACTATAAGATAATACTGTGAAACATTACATTGTGAAACTTTACATTCTAAATCTTTCAACTCACATTCTGTAAATTTTATGTAAGTTGAATTTAATCTCCTCACCCGTTAATCACGTTTTATTGCTTATATGTTTATAGTACGTGCATGCAGTAGTCCATTAAGATGTTTGAAATGTTAATACTGTTAATTTCATTAATAGGATAGAAACAAATTAGATTTCAGTATCTAATTATTAATGCATAGTAATGTTAAATAAAATATCAATAGTATGAGAAAATAGGGGAAAAAAGTTTTTGGTTGTTTAACCTTCTGTATGAAATTATCCAGAGTTGACTGAATAGTGGTTTTTTTTTCCCATGAAGTTCTCTTGATAACAGGCTAAAAGTATCATCTATTTCTCTTTGAACATTTTTTTTTAGACCATGAGGTATTAGGATCCATTCTTTAGTTACTTTGTCCACCTTCATAATGACATTAAAAACATCTTTACCAGCATTATGTTATGGAACCATCATATCGAAGAATGTTAACGTGCACGCATGACGAGGGTAAAGGGGTTTTTAACACTTACTGTGACACAGAAAACAACTTTGGAAACTTCTAAATATTCACTATGTATCTGGTACAGACTTTTTTAAAAGATAATTATTGGATAAGTATCATTTTTTGCTACATTAGAAGAAATCTTTAAGAACATCTCATAGGAAAACTATAGAAAACTATAACTATAGAATATCAATGGAAAAAAATTTCAGTCACTTATGGATGACGTTGCACTTTTAGCAAAAAATAAAGAATCTCAGGAAATGCTAAATGGCCTTGATAGAGAAAGCAGGATAAAAGTCATGATTAATTAATCTAACTAAAACCAAACTTATGGCAAATTCAGAGCAAACCAAACTAAAATTAACAGATAATCATTGAAATGTGGAGGACTTTGTTTACCTTAGTTATTTAGTTAGTTTTAAGGAAAAACAAAATAAAGAAATAAATAGAACAATCATACAAGGAAACAAAGCATTTTGGGCTTATAAAGTTAACCTGTTAGGACCTAAAAAAAGAAAGCTCTTTAATATATGCATTATTCCACTGTTTATGTATGGAAGTGAGACATGTGCAGCTACTAAAACAGGAAGACAGGTTTCATGTGGCTCATAGAGCCTTGGAGCAAAGAATACTCTGCTTAAGAAAAAGGGATAGAATAACAAATACTATAATTAGAGATGTCTGGAGTAGAAGATAGCGTGTTGGGTAGAATTGTTGTAAAGCATATAAATGGAGACAGGCTGGCCATATTAGTAGACTGCCAAGTGAAAGGTGGATAAAATTAAGCACTGAGTGGATACCAATAGAAGGAAAGGTTGCCAGAGAACAAGACGAAGGGGTGATCTACACAGGTTTGACATGAGATGGTGGACATTGGCTAAAGTTAATTAAGAGGGAAGCCTATGCTTCTTTAGCCTCTTTCCATTCAGCAGTGGATGGAAAGAGGCCAAAGAAGAAGAAGAAAAAAAGAGATAATTTTTTTTGTTTATAATTTTCATTTTTATCTCTAGGTCAGTTTTGATGTATTTATGCATGGGTTTTCTTTTCCTCTTCTGCTCTTTTTCAGTCATGACCAGGGCTCCAGAATACTGCTTAAATCTATTGGTCACAAAAAATTTTACTCACTCATAGTATGAATTGTGGTAAAAGGTGTGTATGCACGTGTGCACACACACACACACACACACACATATATATATATACATACAGTAAAACCCCAAAGTCACGTGGTAGGTGGACCAACAAAAAGCATGTAAGTTGAATTCGCGTAACTCGGGGTATAATTTTGCATGTAATTTATATGTACAAACATACAATTGGGACCAAAGGTTTACAAAAACACCTATATTTTTTAAGAAATATAATCATAATTGTAGTTTTTCGTACATAAAAAAAAGAAAGTTATTTCGATGTCGATGGTTTCATAAAATCTAATAGATTCATCTGACGGCATAATGTCTTTTTTTTTTTGTCACGCAAAATTTCTTCATAGCAAGTTAATGATTTTTTTATTCCTTGCCTTTTGCCTTGTGGCTACAG
This sequence comes from Typopeltis vanoorti, assembly GCF_054136105.1. Lineage (NCBI taxonomy): Eukaryota > Metazoa > Arthropoda > Arachnida > Uropygi > Thelyphonidae > Typopeltis > Typopeltis vanoorti. The sequence goes on from NC_143549.1 coordinate 89,444,824, forward strand.
TTCGTTCCTCATTAGAATTTATGTCCTCCAAAATCTGTAAACCTTTCTTTTATGATTGTTCTTACTGTGGATTCCTGTAGATCGAACTTCTTTGCTAGCTCACAAATTTTCATTCCGCCTTCAAATTCCTTAATAATGTTGAGTTTTGTTTCGAAACTCAATGTTTTTCTTTTCTTGCTAGCTGTAGAAGAATCGGACTTGCTCCTTTTGGATGACATTATTATTTTTTATGTGATAAAATTTTATCAAGAACATAACATTAAACAATCGCAAGGTTTGTAGACTATAAAAATTGTGTATGAATGGAGACCGCATGAAACACATCAGTGCTTGTTCACAGCATGTGCAACACTGGCGAATGTGGCCTGCGCCTGAAAGATACAACTAGTGGTTAGGCGTGAAGTGGGATGGGAATACATACACATGATTAACCGTGTAACTCTTGATTCGTGTAAGTCGGGGTATGACTGTGTATAATTATCACCGTTTTAATTTCAGCAACAAAGAGAACATCTTTAATAGAATTTGAGACAGCCAAATTTAAATGATGTACAATAATCTGTAAGATCTGGCATGTCTCTCTTTAATTTTGGCACTAGTCTATTGTTTTTCCCAGCATATTACATGCTACATCTGTTTCACTGCCTACTATCCAATTACCAGTCTTCCATGACAAGAAGAACTTGTTCATTTCACTCTCTCACTATCAAAATACATTGCAGCTAAGTATCGGAGAAGAATTACATAAACAAATACAACTTTCAATTTTTGTCCATGCATCTTTCTCCTCATCTGAAATATCTGTAGAAAAAGCATGTGAATGAAACTCACCACTGGAGTCTTTCATTTCCTTAACTAATTTTTATTTTAAAGAATGACATCACCAGTAACTGCTAAATTCTTTACATTTCGTGTCATTTTGATATAGTTCTACTACTGGGTCTGTAAACTTTTTTGAAATCAGTAAATATTATTGAATTTAGCTTTAAATTAAAATGACACTTTATTTATTCAAACATTTTAGAATCCCTTTCTCTTTGGAAAGCAGCTAGAACAATTTCTGTCCAAGTCTGTGTTACAGCATTTTTTTTTTTTGTGAAAATTAAATGTCTCATAAAAATCTAAATATCTCCACTTTGAAAACCTTGCAGTAATCTAGAGTTTATGTCAGCAGTCTCAGGATATTTTTTATACATTACAGAATGCAGTTTCATCTTCAAAGCACAAGCACTTGAATTCCTTGAGCCATTTTGTTCTTTCTTGAAAGCACATTGTGATTGTTTTAAGTTGATGACACAACAGCACCCTTTTCTCCAGTGTTTTTAATAATCTAGTCCCTTTTAATCTTTTCTGGTGCCTTTGCCTTCAGTTTTGCATTTTCTTTTATTTACTGTCTATAAATGAAGGGTGAATTTTTATAAATCATTCATAAAAATAATTCAGTAGGATAGATAAATAATAAAGTTTATAAAAATAGCAGAAAACAATTAACTCTAGCAGTTGAGCTTGTCACAATATAATGTTAATCAAGTGATATGATCTTTGAGTTGTCTTTGCAAGATGTGTTTTTTTTTTTTTTAAATAATGCTATTAACATGTATTTTCATCATGTATATTCAAGTATATAATTACACTAAGCTAATTCATCTTGTGAATTGTGAAAATAAGCTCACACCAATATTACATTAATGCAGTGTTTCTCAAACTTCAGATATCCACGTACCCCTTCTTAAATTTTCATTATTACCAAGTACCCCTTAATTAATTAATTAAAAATAAATAAATTATTTAATTAAAAAATTAATTACAATTAATAAATTAATTAAAATATTGATTAAAATTAAATATCTATTTTATTTGAATATATGTTCATGTAAACAAAAAATATGATTTATTTTTAAATTTTGGTTCTCTAGAGATGTTAGACGACACACACACTCATCAATTTCATTTGATCCAGATGCAATATCAACATTTTCTTGTTGCTTAAAGCTACTTGGATTTGCTATATTGCTCTCTTTTGGGGGTTTTATAAATCCAATGTTTAACCAATGATCCATACGTAACAATTTGAAAGCTAAAAAAAATACTGCATTTACTCGAATATATAACTAACTTTTTTCCCAAAATTAAAGCTAAAAAATCATGTTGCGAGATAAGTGCGGGAATTTTCGGAAACTAAAGTTTTCAGAAGAAAACTGAAAATGGTGCGACCCAAGAAGCTCCTACTCGCTATCACTACTTTTGGCATTGAGAAGTTTCTTTGTATGCATCGTCAAAGTCATCTACCCAAATAGCATCTTCTTTCCCATTATTTCAAACAAAAATTACCAGTAATTTAAAAGACTTGAGATACGTATAGCAGCGAAGAACTGCATATGATTGGCGCAGCATTAACTAAAGATCGTGCGAACCAAAGACAAATTAGCATTTCAACAGTTGAGTTGAAATGCTAATTCCCTTCAACCTAATTCCATAATATCTGAAACACATTCACTATATATTTCTTAGTTTTAACACGTTAACGACAGGAGTGGTGTCAATCAAAACCATATGTTCCACCGGCAACATATGGTTTTGCTTGGTCTATATGGCAGTTTCTGTTGGAGAGGGGATGTGATTCATTAGTTAGTGCCATTTTATCCCGGTTGTCTCTAATTGCACTGTTTGTTGAAAAATATAATGACTCCTTTAATTATGCATAGCTGAAAATTGCCACATACCCCATAACGACCTTTCACGTAAACCTGGGGAGTACGTGTACCACACTTTGAGAAACACTGCATTAATGCATACCTATAGTTGTAGGTATATGATTTAATATACAGGGTATCAAAAGGGTATATACAAATTTGCAGGAGAATAGAGAATAACTCAGAAGTCATACAAAAGCTGAATGAGTGCATTAATTTAGTGAAATTTTTGGCATCAATTTTTGGTCATGCAACTTTATTACCAAATGACAACATTAGATGGCTTGATACATCATACCATTTGAAAATGGTGACTTTCAATGGTGCAGAGTGAGCACATTGTGGTTTTAGAAAACAAGGTGTGCAATACAAGTTCAGAGGAATTTCCACATGCAATACAGTAAAAGAACCTCTTAGTAGACACACGATCTACACATGGCACAGGAATTTTGTGGAAACAGACTCTTCTGTGTGTTACCCAAGGTCAATGGGAAGGCTGCGTGCTGCTGATGCTGTTGTGGAAGAAGTTCGGGAAAATTTCCAGAGAATCCCTGGAAAGTCAACCAGATGGGCGTCTTGTCAAATTGGAATTCCACATGTGACTATGTGGCATGTTTTATAACAGTGTCCTCATTTAAGGCCATACAAATTTACCCTTGTACAACATTTGAAGAAAGACAATAAGAAGATATGCCACAATATACAGAAATGATCAGTAGGATAGAACAAAATTAGGAGTTTTTGGATACGATCGTTTTCAGTAACGAGTGCATATTTCACTTAAGTGGGCACATAAATGCTCACAACTGCAGAATTTGGGAAGTGAAAATCCACACAGCATCGTAGAAGATGTTCATGGCACCCCAGAGGCTAACGATTTTTTTGCCATAAGCAAGAAGAAAGTGTATGGACCCTTCTTTTTTTCAGTCTACTGTTACTTACTGGTGGTGTGTATCTGGACATGCTACAAGAGTACTAATACTGCAATTAGACAGCAATAACCACACCAGACGATTACATCTCCATCAAGATGGAGCATCTTCTCATTACCTGACAGGCATAAGGTTGTACCCCAACACCCATTTTCCAGGCAGATGGATTAGTAGAGGGACACCTGTAGCATGGCTGCCGTATTCCCCCAACCTTACACCATTAAATTTTTTCTTGCTTGTCTTTGTCTTGTTATTGCTGACCTTCATACCATATTTGTTACAACAGTTATTCAATTTAGTCAGAGAATCTTGCAGACTTGTAGTGAATTTATTTAGAAGTATAACATCATCCGCATAAAGCAAAGAGCTGACATTAACATCTCCAATTTTGATATCAGTTTTAATACGTTTCCTTAATAATGTGATCCATATAGATAATGAATAACAGAGGGGATAATGTACATCCTTGTTTGACACCAGATTTAAAATTAAACAATCTTCCTGTACTTCCTTCAATTCTAACTGCTGACTTACAACTGAAATAAAGACTAAGTATTACTTGATATAATGCCCCACTGACATCATACAACTGTATATGTCATACAAATGTCAGTGCATTTTGAATAGCTTCTCTCTTGGCATCTTGTCATATGCCTTTTCCAGATCTACAAAACTTAAATACAGATCTTTGTTATATTCCCATGACTTTTCAACTATTTGTCGTAAAGTGAATATCTGATCCTGACAGCCTCTGTTTGGCCTGAATCTAGCTTGTTCTTCACAAAGCTTCTCTTCTACAATCCTTCTCAACCGTTTCTCAAGTATACTTGCATAAATCATACCAGGAATACTCAATAGACAAATACCTCTGTAATTCTCAGATTCAGTTTTATTTCCCTTTTTATATATGGGCACTATGAGAGCTGTACTCCAATCATGTGGAATTCATCCCTCTGTTCAGGCCTTCTGAACTATTCAGTGCAGCCACTGTAAGACTTTTATACCTCCATACTTGAGCATTTCTGATTGAATATCATCTGCTCCTGCTGCCTTTCCACATTTCAGGATTTTGATCTCTCTTTCCACTTCAAGTATGGATATATATTCCTGGCTGCATGCCTGGTCAGTGTTTTTTTTTTACCACTGTGCTGTCATCACTGCTTGTTTCATTTAGCAATTTTTTGAAGTAATTACTCCATACTTCAAGGATATCTTTTTCTCCAGTTTTCATGTCTCCTTTATCATCTCTAACTTCTTTTACAACATTCTTTCCTCCTTTTCTGAGCTTCTTCAACAACCTCTAGAATATCTTGCCACCTTCTTGATATTTATTTTCTATGTTCTTACCAAAGTCTTCCCATGACTTCTGTTTAGCTAGTTTTACACAGTGTGTAGCTTTCTTACATTTGTCTGTATTCTTTAAGAGCACACGCTGTCTTATTTGCCAGGAACGTTTGATATGCTTTTACTTCACTTCTTGTGTCCATCATGGAGTTCTGATTTTTCTATCCTTGCAGACAACCTCACCACATGCCTCTCTGAATCAATTGATGTTTTCTTCCGGGCTTGCAGCTGAATCTGCAAGGTTTGGTTCCTGTTCTCAAACTCTCATTTTTTCTTCAATAATGTTTGTGTATTTTAGTCTGTTCACATCTGAGACTGCTCAACTTTTATTTGCTTTAAAACTTTCTTACATGTTCTTCTTTTCAATATGAAATTCAATTTTATCCTGCTTAAGACTTGGTGATCACTTCCAATTTCAAATCCTCTATACACTCTAGTGTCCTGCACCAGATAGAAATGACTATCAACAATAACATAGTCAATGAGACTTTTCTTATTCCTTGCCTCTTCTCTCCATGTGAATTTGTACACATTTATATGTTGAAACATGGTGTTAGTAATAACCAGGCCATGTCCTGAGCAGAAATCCAACAGGTATTTGCCATTGTTATTAGCTTTGCTCTTTTCTCCAAATTTTCCCAAAATATTTTTGTATGTCTGATAATCATTTCCTACTCTGCTATTTAGATCCCCAACAAGGACAAATTTTTCATTGTGTCAGTTGCTTTCTCTAAAGCGTCAAAAAATTCCTCCATTTCTACCTTAGTAGAACCTTCTATGGAGAGACCTCCACATAGTCTTTAAAGGAATGCGGAGAACCGACCAAGTCTTCTGACCTAATGTCAAATCCTCACCTTCTCGTGGTGCACCTGTTAGGTATCTACCTGGATACTGAGCGAATGAGGATGGACTATCAATTTGGGATTCAGCCAACCAAATTGTATTCCAATTGGCTTAAACCTCAGTATAAAATGATGGTACAACATGACAGTGTGGATGTATAATATCCATGTAATATGCATTCACAAAGTTTACACTAGAAATGGAAAACCAAAAAGGTGTAATATACTGTGATTTCTTTGTTCAGAGGACATCTTATAGAACTTGTCAACGTGTTGGGGTCGGTGCCCCTCCACGTTGTTCAAATGTCAACTGTACTTTAGACCCAGTAAGCAGAGTAATGGTCTTATATCAAGCAACAACAACAAATCTTTATTCATGTAGTAATAGTAATGGTAATAAAGAACTGGCTGTAGGTTGGAATCCTGCTGTGACTTGGCTGGTTGCAAATATGTGTAGGTGATAGATGATGATTTTTATTTTATTTTATTTATTTATTTTTTGTCATTTAGTCATTATTTGTTATTTACATACTGCCTATTCTACATTTCCATAAACTCATGCACTAAAATAAAGTACTCACTTCTGCCTCTAGCAATCCGTTCCACTCATCACCACTCCAAGCAGAACATCTAGCCCACACTTCTCTTCCTTACTCTTATACTACTTTTAGAAATGATCCTTTGTTTTCTTCTGTCCCAAAATCTTCTGCATCTGCTCTGTAAAATCCCTTTAGTAACTTATATGTGCCTATTATATTCCATCTTTTCTGCATATCATTTCAATTTTGTAACTTGCAAACCTTCAGTCTCTGCTCATAAGGAACTCTCAACAGACTAGTCACTGTTTAGACCACTTGTTCTGGATCCTCTCCACTGCTTTCCTCATCTTGTAGAAACCTGGGGTGACCATATCTGTGCACAGCAGTTCAAATTTATTGATATCAGAGGCTTATAAAGAGGTTAACTTCCTCATCCCAACTTAGTTTGTTTTGTAGCATACAGATCATCCTTTGCACTTTTTCAATATATATATCTTCTGAATTTTAGCTCTCCATCTACCAGCACTTCCAAATCACTAGCCTCATCAATTTCTTGCATTCCAGCTATGCACTATATCATACACAGTTTGTATTATTTTCATCCCACATCTTACACTTTGCAACACTGAACTGGCAACTATTATCCTTTGCAGGAGTTGTCAGTTTATTCAAATCACCCTATGTTGTCCAAGTCGACAATGGACAGTAGTATGAGGAACAAACAGCCTCCTTTTGTTGTGATAACTGCAGCAATCCTATAGGAGCAAACTCTCCACAAGTGTACAATAGTGAACAATGGGAATTTTGGACCATTCTTCCTGTAGGCATGTAATGAGGTCCTGGATTGTTATTGGGGGGGGGGGGGGGGGAAGACGTCCCTTGACCTCATCCGACACTTCATTTCATCCCACAGATATTCATTTGGGCTGAAATAGGGTTCAGTGCATTGCAGAGGCCAGTCTAATGTGGCAATGCTCATGTCCACAAACCACATAGTTACAGCAACAGCAGCCGTATGACATGGTGCATTGTCTAGCTGGTCAGTTCCATAGAAATGCCACAAAATAGAAAGCAATGCAATGTCCAGAATGTTCAGATAGCTCTTGGAGTTTAGTGTTCATGGCACCACAAACAGAGGTCCAAGGCCAAACCAAGAAAAACAGCCCTGTCACCTCTGAATTTCATAGTTGGAATTACACACACACACACACACTGGCAAGAGACTTTCATTGAACCTCCACACTCATCCATCTGCTCAGTAGAGGGTATAGCATGATTCTTTGCTCCATAATACTACTTTCCTAGCTTCCATATCCCACTGTACGTGCTCTTTTCACCACTGAAGATAACGTTACATGTTGTTTCAGGTAATGTGGTACTTGCATATTGCGGTCCTACCGTGAAACCCATGTTGTGAGCCTCAGTTCTGGATGTTTTTGTGCAGATTCATGTTCGAGTCGATGCCTGGTACTCTGCGTTCAATGTGTCAGCCGATAAGTTGGTGGTTTTTACATATTATCCTTCATAGCACCCTGTAGTCACATTCAGTGAGTGTGATGCAGGTAGCACTTGCAGTTGACTCCCTGCATTTCCGTTTCGGTATGGTATTACTGATTGTTGACCTTTGATTTCTAAATTTGTCAACAATTTGCTGAACAGATAGGCTTGCAACATGGAATCCTATCACAACACCTCTTTCAAACTCCATCAGTTCCTTTTTCACAGCCATTTCACTAGGACACAGTTATACTGACTTCGAAGTATCAAATTCTTACAATTTATATCGGCTACAAGCACGAGTCATTACATGTCACAATGCACCTTGCCCATGGGGATGTCCATTGACTTCTTTCCAAGCAGTGTGTATATTAAAAAAATTATTACTGTCTGATAATAATGAGACTTTCTCAGATTTTTGATAAGCAGAAACAGTTGTTCCAGTTCAGATTAGGATCATGAAACAAGGGTCAGTGCTCTCCTTAAATAAATGTCTGAACTTGAAGTGGCATTGAAGGAATAATTGTGTTTTAGACCAGAAGATTCTGTGTTCAGTGTCACTTCCATACTGTGCTAGGCACTTTCTCAGATTTCTTATTAATAATTAATGAATTAATTGTGGGGTAGGCAAAAAATCATCAGAAATCTAAGTGGAAATGCAGCTGGAGTATTCTCAGCCAGAAATACTTAAGTATGGAAATATAAAAATTTTATGATAGCTATACTACATTCAGAAGACCTAATGCCCATCTATAAAAATGGAAATGAAACAATGAATTTTTTTTACTGCATACAAAACATTGTATGCAGTAGAAACCATAGATAGAAGAAATCTGAAGAAAATTAGAGACACAAACAGATGGCAGATTAAAAATGAAGATATAAAAGAAGAATTTGACATTATTAGCATTGTTTGAGCATTAGGAAAAACCAAGAAGAGAATTAGTGTAGTTAGCACCACTTCAGGTAACCATAATGTAAGATCTGCCATTATGGGATACCTGACAAATAACAGATAATTTGAAAGAAAATTGTTGATATGGAGTTAGTAATAATGTTAAACTAAATTATGCTAGAATATCATGGTATCGTATACAACCCTTGATGGTACACATGAGGAATTGACTAAACGAAATTCAACAAACCTTATGTAAAACATTAAGGAATGAAATTTTCTACAATTGACTTTTTTTTTATGCAGATATTACTTTGTAAATATTTTTTTACAAATAAAGATGTTTTGTTGTTAATAGAGCTCGTAAAACTGAACTTGATGGAGAAGTGTTTGACATTCTTCTTAGTTTCACCAATTTTTCTACGTTTAAAGAAATGTTCCTAGATTACAAATCTGTAAGTACTAGTCTTGCAATTATTTTGTTTATAAGAATATATCATTTATATCTTCCTGTATAACCCATTTTTTTCATTTGCATGGAAGTCTGCTATGATCCAGTGACTTATTTGTCACCAGGATTGTGAGTGCATATTACATATCCACTCACAATACCAAAACTCATTATTATGCACTCATAATAATGAGAGCATAAAAACTTCCTACCTACAATTTTCTACCAAATCAATCTGTTATCTGTCAAAGCAACAATATTATTAGATCTTATATTTATATATCTATCTTCTAAGGCACTTTTTACCGTATCAGTCCACCTGTATATTGGTTTTCCACTGGGTCTTTTTCCTGCCAACCTGGCAGAGAAAAAGACCCAGTGGGGTCTTTTTCTCTGCCAGGTTGGCAGGAAAAAAAGATTAGCCAAGAAAAAGGCTTGGCTAATCTTTCCTCGCCCATTCTATTTAAGTGACCATACCACCTGAGATTAACGCTGCTAATGCATTCCTGGATACATGACGATATCAAGTTCTTTCCTAATATAGACTCATTTTTAATATGATATTGCCATTGATGCCATCTGTTCACACCCCTAATCTTTCTCAGGACTCTCATATCTGCAGGCTCTAGTCTCTGGTCAAGTGTTTTACTTCTGACTCAGCTCTCAGATCCATAATTTAAAATTGGTTTGAACACTGTCCTGTATATAGCTAATTTAGTGTTTTGACTAATTTCTCTCTTATTCCATATAAATTTATTCAGTTGACTTCCTACCATACCAGCTTTGTTGATTCTGTTGTCTATTTCCATACATGTGTAGAGGCTTAAGTGCTGTGAGGACATCATGTTGGAGGCTTAATGGATATTTTTACAACACTTAAAAAGAATTAAAATAGACTTTAATGCTTCCTATATTTCGTCCTAGTCACTAGGACATCTACGGGGATTACAAAAAAATTAATGTAACATATGCACAAATAACAAACAATACTAAGCCCAACCACGTGGGTGACACTAAAGTCCTATCTAGGTAGAGCGCCCTCTAAGGGCAGTAGTAGGTGGCCTGGAATGTAAGGTGGGAACTCTGGTGATGAGTGTTTCCCAAATCTTCGGAAGCTTAATGCACCCATATTTATTGAGATTTGGTTGGTTTTTGAGAGCTGCTGCTGCTTCTAAGAAAAGTCTCTCTTTCTTGAATTTGCTGTGGTGGAGCATGGTGGTTTTCTTCCATGATACTCTGTGGGTGGTGTCCAAAACATAGTCAGCCAAGCCTGAATGGCCATAGTTGTGTTTGAAGATGTAAGACTTGTGTTCCTCTAGGTTTACCAAAAATCTACAAACCCAACTCCCCACTCAGGCCTATAGTAGATGCTACCAATGCACCTTGCTATAGACTATCTAAACAGCTGGCCAACTCTCTGATCCCCCTCACCGGAAGGTCCCCTTCCTATATAAAAACCTCGACCCACTTTAAAGCCCTCACAGAAAATTTAACCTTGAAGAAGACAGACATATTGGTAAGCTTTGATATCTCCTCTTTGTTTACCAATATTCCCTTAATTGACACCTTATCTCTCTTAGAAAAGGTTTTTCCCTCTGACATCTTAGATCTCTTTTCCTTTGCCATTAACTCTGGATATTTCTCTTGGAACAACAAAATCTACAAGCAGATAGAAGGAACTGCCATGGGTTCCCCCCTCTCACCCCCCCCCCCTTGCCAATTTCTATATGGAAGATTTCGAAAAACGAGCCATAGACTCAGCCCCACTCAAACCTTCTATCTGGCTAAGATATGTAGATGATGTGTTCTCTATTTGGCCTCATGGCCCAGACACGTTAGACTCCTTCCTCAGTCATCTCAATAGTCTACATTCAAGAATCCAGTTCACTATGGAAAAGGAAAAGAACAATTGTTTACCCTTCCTAGACACCTTAGTCACACGCCTGCCTAATGATACACTTACCTTCACCGTATACAGAAAACCCACACACACAGGCAGATACATTCACAAACTCTCCCACCACCACCCCTCTCAACAATATGGCATTATTAAAACTCTTACCAAGAGAGCCCACAATCTTTGTTCCAGTGGAACCGCCCTCACTAATGAGCTTAACCACATACACAGCACTTTCCTCTCCAATGGCTACAGTGATCACAGTATCAAAAAAATAATCAACTCCTCCCCCATTCCCCTTCCGTCTCGTCAACAAGAATTTAAAAATGCCATCACCATACCCTACATCCGTGGCACATCGGAAAAAATAGCCAAGATACTAAAACAATACAATCTACACACAGCATACAAGCCCCACCGCAAACTGGCTACCCTTATCCGTTCTACGAAAGATCAGCTCCCTCCTCTCTCTCTGCCTGGAGTTTACAAAGTACCCTGTTCCTGTAAGCTGGCGTACTTTGGACAGACAGGCAGATCAGCATCCATCCGTCTAGAGGAACACAAGTCCTACATCTTCAAACACAACTATGGCCATACAGGCTTGGCTGACCATGTTTTGGACACCACCCACAGAGTATCATGGAAAAAAACCACCATGCTCCACCACAGCAAATTCAAGAAAGAGAGACTTTTTTTTTGGAAGCAGCAGCAGCTCTCAAAAACCAACCAAATCTCAATAAATATGGGTGCATTAAGCTTCCGAAGATTTGGGAAACACTCATCACCAGAGTTCCCACCTTACATTCCAGGCCACCTACTACTGCCCTTAGAGGGCGCTCTACCTAGATAGGACTTTAGTGTCACCCACGTGGTTGGGCTTAGTATTGTTTGTTATTTGTGCATATGTTACATTAATTTTTTTGTAATCCCCGTAGATGTCCTAGTGACTAGGACGAAATATAGGAAGCATTAAAGTCTATTTTAATTCTTTTTAAGTGTTGTAAAAATATCCATTAAGCCTCCAACATGATGTCTATTTCCATATTTAATTTACCATCTTTACTAAAAATCGTGCCTAAGTAGCTGAAATGTTTTACTTGTTCTATAGGTTCTCCATTCACAATGCAGCTGATATTTTCAATGCTTCTGCCTATTTTCATTATCTTTGTCTTGTTATTGCTGACCTTCATGCCATATCTATCACAACAGTTATTCAATTATTAAATTTCATCAGTGAATCTTGCAGACTTGTAGCGGATTTATTTAGAAGTATAACATCATCCGCATAAAGCAAGGAGCTGACATTAACATCTCCAATTTTGATATCAGGTTTAATACCACTTTCCTTCATAATGTAATCCATATAGATAATGAATAACAGAGGTGATAATGTACATCCTTGTCTGACACCAGATTTAACATTAAACCATCTCCTTGTACTTCCTTCAATTATATCTGCTGACTTACAACTCAAATAAAGACTAAGCATTGCTTGATATAATGATCCACTGACACCATACAACCGTAGCATTTTGAATAGCTTCTCTCTTGGCACCTTGTCATATGCTTTTTCCAGATCGACAAAACTTAAATACAGAACTTTGTTATATTCCCATGACTTTTCAACTATTTGTCGTAAAGTGAATATCTGATCCTGACAGCCTCTATTTGGCCTGAATCCAGCTTGTTCCTCACCAAGCTTCTCTTCCACAGTCCTTCTCAACCGTTTCTCAAGTATATTGGCATAAACCAGGAACACTGAGTAGAGAAATACCTCTGTAATTTTCACAGTCAGTTTTATTTCCATTTTTATATATGGGTACTATAAGAGCTCTACTCCAATCATCTGGAATTGGTCCTTCTGTCCAGGTCCTCTGAACTATGCAGTGTAGCCACTGTAAAACTTTTATACCTCCATACTTGAGCATTTCTGGTCTAATATCATCTACTCCAGCTGCCTTTCCACATTTCAGACTTTTGATGGCTTTTTCTACTTCAAGCATGGATATGTATTCCTGATTGCATGCCCTGGTCAGTGTTTTTATCACTGTGCTGTCATCACTGCTAGTTTCATTTAGCAATTTTTCAAAGTATTTACTCCATACTTCAAGGATATCTTTTTCTCCAGTTTTTCATATCAGCTTTATCAATCTCTAATTCCTTTTACAGCACTCTTTCCTCCATTCCTAAGCTTCTTCAACAACCTCCAGAATATCTTACCACCTTCTTGATATTTATTTTCTATGTTCTTACCAAAGTCATTCCAATACTTTTTTAGCTAGTTTTACACGATGTTTAGTTTTCGTACATTTGTCTCTGTATTCTCTAAGAGCACAAGCTGACTTATTTGCCAAGAACTTTTGATATGCTTTCTTCTTTTCCTCCACTGTCTCTTTAACTTCCTATGTCCACCAGGGAGTTCTGATTTTTTCTATTTTTGCAAACAACCTCACCACATGTCTCTCCACAGAATCTATCAATGTTTTCTTCAGAGCTTGCCACTGAATCCCCAAGGTTTGATTTTTGTTCTTAAACTCTTTCATTTTTTCTTGAATAATGTTTGAACATTTTAGTCTACAGTTCACATCTGAGAGCTGGTCAAGTTTTATTCGTTTTAAAACTTTCTTACATGTTCTTCTTTTCAAGATGAAATTGAATTTTATCCTGCTTAAGACTAAATAGTGATCACTTCCAATTTCAAATCCTCTGTACACTCTGGTGTCCTGCATCAGAGAGGAAACATCACTATCAACAATAATATAATTTTTTTTAAACCACAATATTAAAAAAAGAAATCACTTGTTAAATTAATATTTTTTTCATTTGATTTGAATGTATAAATTTCATTTATTTCATTTTTATACGTTGAGATACATTCAAATTATTTATACTGCAGATGTTATTTCTTTGTTTAAATAATTTTTACAGTGTCATTATAATTTTGGTGCATACTTTTCTATATATGAGGTGTACCACACATTATTGAAGTCTAACAGTTGATATCTCATGACTAGTTTCCAATCACTAACTTTCTTTCCAAATGTGTGTGTTATGTGACAGATCTCTGATTTGATTAGCATTTAAATTTCAGTCTGCTATCAGAACCATAGTCTGTCACATCACTCCTTAAACTCATTCTCTGTCTACACTCTCACTGCCTTCTCAAATACTGTACTTTAGTAGGTGCATTACTAAAGTTCATTACAAAAAACAGTACTGAAACATTACAACAATATATGTTATGGAGGACATAGGTGTACCATACTTTATGTGTAAAAAACTTATTTCTCGTTATCTTACTTCCTTACCACTGCTTTATGCAACTTCCAGTCTTAGATTAGTTCTGCTTATACATTCTTAATATCAGAAAAGATGTTAAGTCTTTTCTGAGATTTTCATTTTTAATAATGTTCTGCTATTGATGCCATCTCTCCTATAAATCCTCTAATGCATTTTATTCCCTATAGGGAGTGGGCAAAACTTTTGTAGACCGAGAGACAGTTCAGTCTCCATTGGTAGCCAATCAGAGATAACTAGCTCAAGACTTATTATAAATAGCATCCAGTGAACCGAGGCAGACAGAAGTGTTGCAATCTTGTGGTCCCTAATCCTAATGCAGTGTATTAATGTGGGTTCTATGGTTGATTTTTCTTGAGTTTACAGGATGAAAACCCCTAGTTTCTGGGAGAAAACTGCTTGTCCATAATAATTTTCATTTATTATGCATTTTAATGATATATTTAATGAAAAACTGAAGACAGGATATCCTTGTCTTCAGTTATATCACCTTTATGATTATTGACCCTTTGGCAGTAATCTTTCCTTCGCTTCTGAGCTTTCTTAATAACCTCCAAAACATTTTACTGTTTTTATTTACTTTGTTTATTCTTTTGAAAACCTTCCGTGACATTTTTTTTGGTACTTTTTTTTTACACATAATTTAATTTTTACACATAATTTAACTTACCTGAATTTCCTGTATATTCTTTAATTTTATCATTGATTTTACTAGCTAGGAACTTTTTATATCAATTCTTCTTTTCATGGATGGGTTCTTTAGCTTTGTGTCCACCATGGAGCAGACCCAGCAATTTAGCTTACTCTTGTAACATCACCATATTGCTTTCTTAGCTATGTCAGTAAATGTTTTCTTTAGGTTTTGTTGTTCATTCTTTGAAGTTTAGTTCTTTTATCAAACTCATTTACTGTTTATATATTTTAATCTACACTTTTGAGAGTTTTATCCTACTGAACACAAAGTGGTGACCACTTCATTTTAAATCTGCTGTGTACCCTTGCATCTTAGATAAATTTGACATCACTATCAACAATAACTTAATGGGACATTTATTGTTTTATGTTTTGTCTCTCCACATGAATATTATGTTCATAAATTTAAACTGAAATATATTGTTAATAGTGACTAGTCTATTACTATTATTTTCTACTCAGTTAGCTGAGTAGAAAATAATAGTAAAACTGAATAAGAACTTGGCAGAGGGGACTGATGGGATATTAGCACAAATTCTAAAAGAGTATTCAGCTGAACTGGCTATTCCTTTGACCAGAATCTATATTTGGAGTCTCAAGGAAAATTCTACAGGAGTGGGAAGAATGTATGATAATCCCATTGTACAAGGGTGGTGCCAAGACTGATGTATTCAACTGTCAATCTATCAACATCTCTGGAGTAGTGGTAAAAATTTTCTAAAAGTTCATTAGGGCTCAAATACAGAAATGGGTTGAGAGAGAATCTATACTTTGCAATGCACAGCATGGATTTACTAAGGGAAGGTCATATTTGAGCGACTTGCTCACATTCTGTAATAAAGTTACCATTGAGTTAGACAAGGGGAATGAATACATCATGGAAGACTGTTGCATGAATTGGACAATGTGGGATTGGATTATAAAATATTAGTGAGCATAGGAGGATGACTGACTAGCAGATATCAGAAAGTGGTATGTGGGGACGTGAGTCTGCAAGATTTAAGGTAACCAGTAGTGTATCACAAGAATCAATCCTTGGTCTACTGTTATTCAATCTATACATTAACGACATTAGGAAGGATTTGTATGTAACATACAGCTATTTGCTGATAATGCAAAGATAGGTATTATCTTTGATAAGCTGGAATTGTGGCCATGTGAAAATGGCTGTCAGTTCAATGTTAGTAAGTGTAAAGTCATGCACTTTGGTGTGATTTCATATCCAGTGTCATATTATATCAGTGGTATTATACTAGAAGAAACTGATGTGGCCAGGGATCCTGGAGTTATAGTTATAGTTCACCAGCCATATAGCAAGGTTTGCAGATACAACCCAGAAGATAATTGCAATGCTGAAACAAACCTTGACATATAACGATAGAGAAGTCATTTTGCTTCTTTATAAGGCATTGATAAGATCTCACTTGAACTATTCTGGTTTCCATGGTGATTCTGATACAGTGAAGAGAGAGAGAGAGTGCAAAGGAGTGTGTTAAAAATGATATCATGTTGTCTTCCACATTGACGGCAACCTTAAATGGAAATTCCACATCTCATTTTTAACAAACAAGTTGAGGCATGTAATTAATAGAATGTATAATGTTTAAAAATTTATCAATGTAGTATTTTTAAGCTGCTTATATTATTCATGGGTAAATTCTTCACTGCAACATGGTATCACCTTTTGGGTGAAGATTACTATAACAATCTACTTCCTTTGATACAAACTAGAATAATCAGAGCTGTAACCATTACTGATTACTTTGCATATTCATTGAACTAGTGACCTATTTACTATTCTTAACATTTTATCATTATAGAAACTCTATCTATATACTTGCATACTATCTGTAAGAAATAAGATTGTAAATTTTTCTGTATATAATGTAGATTATGGTTTATGATGTTGTTGGAACTTGCTGGTAGTTCCCAAGGTGGACAAAGAAATTTTTCACAAATCTTTTGAGAACTTAGCAACAAGCAGCTACAATAAACTGCCTAACTACATAAAATCTGACATCACAATGCTTTTAGAAAAAGATTGAGATTTACCTCATGGGACTAAATAATGTTGACTTTTATTTTAAATGCATACTATAAGATATTATTATTATTATCTGAAACCTCCAGGGAGTCAAGGACTCATCGAGAGAGGCTATAAATCACCCAAACCAGCTGTCATACCTTCCCTTAAATTCATTCACACTAGATGCACTCACTACCCCTAAAGGCAAACTATTCCACTCACTCACTGCTCTGTGAGAGAAAAAACCTAGCTCTTACCTCTTTCTTGTCTGTGAACAAACTTAACTTCTCTAATATTATTATTCTAAATGTTATATCTCAAGTATATGCTGTATGTTACATGTGCCCTTATAGTAATTTAATTTTGTAGTGACTGTCTTGCCTACATTTGTATTTTTATATAGTAACCAGTATTGTTATGACTCTTGGTTACATTACGGTTCCTTCTTGTGTATTTCTATTTTCTGTTCTTGGAAATATATAGGAAGAATGGAGACAACTGAAAAAGTAGAGAAGCCTAGATCTGAAATGTGAACCTAACAGAGATTGCTTTTCTTCCTAAAGTAAGAAAAGCAACCTAGAAATGATGCTAACAGATAAAAATAAGAGCCTAACTGAAAACCTGGTGAGTGAACAGAAAAAGTAAAAGGAAGCACAAAACTTGAGCATGAAAATTTATTCATATACTCGGTACTCAAGTCCAGTTGTGACTCAAGAATTCATAAGGGTTGGTGAGCTATCAAGAACAAGCTGTAAAGTTTCTTGTGATAGAAAGTAATGACACTGGGATAAAGAAGAAAATAAACTGTGCAGCATTTATTACATTTTAATATTTAAACTAAACTAAGAATTATGAACTCACATAGCAAAGTGTGGTATCTTGTTACAGTAATAGGTATATTGATTGATTCAGTGCTGTATTGTGAACACAGTTGTTATAGTTAAAATGTAATAAATGCTACACCATTTCTTTTCTTCTTTAACATCAAGACACATTATTTTATCCTTCTTAATGCATAGGGTATTTCAAATAATCATGTTAAAACTATAAGTAGCATGAGAATGCCTTTTTATCCGTAATAAGTTTGAGGACTAGTGATTGGAGTAGAACTCTCACCATGTTTATTTCCTTTTTTTTTGTCTGTGTCAGTTCTACTCCAATCATCTGGAATTTGACCTTCTGAATTAAACTGTGCATCTGCTGTAAAACATCTATACCTCCATATTTGAACATTTCTGGTCAAATATCTACTTAAGCTGCCTTTCCACATTTAAGGTTTTTTTCTATCTCATTGACATGAAACTTCTGATAACATTCCTTAAACATTTCTATTGTTCTCTGACTTCATGTTTCATTTAGCATCCTTTCAAATTAGTATTTCAGACATCTAGAATATCTTTTTTGTATCACCCTTTATGATCCCTGATTCCTTTTACTGTAACCATTTCATCAATTTCTAATAATTTTCAATAGTCTCCAGAACATTTTGTTACTTTTCTGATTATTTTCTATATTCTTACTAAAGTCTTCTTGTGACTTTTGTTTAACTACTTTTACACACTATTTGTTATATTTTTTACTATATTATTATATTTTTGCTATATTATATTATAGGCTTTGTTATATGCTTGACACCATTGATTCAGCTTTCTCCAGAACTGAATCAGTCAATGCTTTCTTCAGTCTGCTATTGAAGTATGCGGGATTTGGTTCTTGTTTTCAAATTCTTTCATTTTTTTTTTTAAATTTGTATATTTGAGTCTACAGTTCACCTTTGAATGCTGCTTGACTTTAATTCTTTTTAATTAAAAATAATTTTTTTTGTTTCAACATCAGTAAATCCTAATTAGAAATCTTTATTATATACTCATTATTTCTTGATTGTCATAGGTATAAATCTGTCCTTAGCAAACCTTAATCCAGCCTTTAACTTCTTGTGTGGTCTAAATCAAGCCTTTTCTTCAATAATTTTTCTTAGCCCTTTCTCAAATATGCTTAAAACACTCAGTAAAGAAATTCCTCTGAAATTCATGCATTCACTTTTATTTTCCATGTTATAATTTGATATGGTGAGAGTTCTCAAATCATCTGGATATTGACTTTGCTGGGTAGGTCTTTTCAGTCATTAGTGTAAACTGCAGATCTTTTCTGCTACTAGAATTCATGTTGAATATCTACTCCAGTTGTATTTTTACATTTCAGGTTTCTGATTGCTTTTCTAACTTAAGTCTTACTGTGTATACCCCTGAATTCATTTCTTCTCAATATTTGTTCTGACTTTTCCATAATTTATTATCTCCTTTCAAGTTAATAACTCCAAACAGCTAGAATATTTTTAGTTTTCATATCACCTTTATGATTTTTTTTGTAGTACTCTTTCTCCCATTTCTAAGCGACCACTTTAATCTCCACATTTTACTACCTTCATAATATTTATTTTCTCTGTTCTTTCCAAAATCCTTCCATGACTTTTGCTTAGCTACTTTAAACAATACTTAGCTTTATTACATTTTTCTCTATATCCTTTAAAAAACACAAATGCTGACTTATTAGCTAGGAACTTTTTATATGATTTCTTCTTTTCATGAAAGGCTTCTTTAATTTCTTGTGTCAAGCATGGTGTTCTTCAGATTTTGCCATCTCACTGGCTGATTCTTTTTTCCTAAACATTTTCTGTTTCATTTGTATATTTGAGCATACAATTTGCCATCTGAGAGTTGTTTTACTTTGTTCAGTAATGCTGATTTTTATCCTGCTGAATGCCTCCTGTTGGTCACTTTCTGTTTCTAATTCCTTGTATCCAGAAACATTCTTTTAGTTGTTTTTGTTCCCTGTGAATTTATGCACATTATTAACATATTCTGACAAAAAATGACTTGTTCATATCCTGAACAAAAATCCACCACATGCTTACTTATCATTATTATTACTTTTGACATTTCTCAAATTTCCTCAAAAGATTTTGGTATTCATTTTATACTCTGCTGCCTAAGTCTCCAACAAGAACCAGTTCATTTTTGTATGAAATGCCCTCCTTAATGACTTGAAAAGTTCTCTGTTTCCTACTCAACCCTTCTGTGGAATCATAGACACAAATAAGTTTTACTGTCCAGTTTCCCATTTTGAAATTCACCCATCATTCTTTCAGAAAGTGGCTCTCATTTAAGATGTTCATGTTTGGTATTGAATATAGTACTCTTTTCCTGATCACTAGTGCCTGAATAAATCATACTATTTAGAAGGATATCACCTTCATTTCTTAGAGCTATGTTTCACTAATTATCAATAGATCAAAATATAAATTCTGCACTCACAGTAATTTACATAATACTTTGCAAAATTTTATATTATATTAAGTACCCATATTTTTTATTTTTCTACAGGCAAGAGAGGGCCGAACTCCTGACTTGGCATTGGGGCAGAGAAAAGTAATAAGTTCTAGCTAGTCACACTCATTTAGCATTCTTCGCAGCACCAGCAGCCAAAACTTGTGACCAACTGAATTTTAAGTTATTGTAGTATTGGAGAAAGCTTCTGAATTTCAGAAACATATTATTTGATTAATCATATTTGCTCTAAACCATTGTGCCTTAAGTTAGAAAGGTATTAATGTAATGTTTGTAGCAATCTGAATAAAAGTGTATGCATACTTGTTTTCTAAATTGTGGTAATGCTTATCCTTTTTTGATTGAAGTATCCTGCTTATATTTCTGTGACTGATATATTCCATGTGAATTCTAGTATTCCATCCATCTGTTGATTGCATAGCAATCAGAGCTCGGTGATGTGCCACACCAGTCCTTGCCAGGTGGTCCTATTGTATGCTTTTTCTGGATGCTTCAACTCTGAAGATCACCATCCCTCCATCCATTTCATTGGCAGTCTATCCCTTCCTGTTTTTCCAGGAACTTTTGAGAACATTCTCCTTCTACCCTTTCGATGTGTCTAAAGTATTTCAACTTTCTTCTGTAAATATCCTTAAGGAGCCTTAAAGTTCTGCCAATCCTTTCTAGTACTCATCCGTTAATGCACCTTTCAGTATATGATATCCTGAACAGCCTTCTGTAACACCACATCTTAAATGCAGCTATCCTTTTCCTGTCAAACTTCTTTAGGTTCCTAGTCTCACATCCATAAGTTGCTGTTGGAAAAATAGCTGCATCCACAATCTTCAACTTTGTTCCTGTGGAGATAGATCCATCCTTCCAGATTTTAGACAACTCTTTGAAGTTGAATTATTGATGTGAACAATAATGGATCCCAAGTACTCGAACTTGCTAACTTCAATTCTTTCTCCATTTGTATCTCAGGAGCTTCCCTTTGAGAACCATACTCTTTGTCTTGCTAGGATTGAGCTGAAGTCCTCTGTTCTTACTGATCTCATTAACTCTGTCAAGTTGTCCTAGTTCTTCCTTGTCATTACAAAAGAGTACTGTATCATCAGCATACCTCAGAATACTGATCAATCTACCAGCTATTCTAATTCCTGTCTTAGGCTACATGCATGATGTCCTCAGCATAGATACTAAACAGGTAAGTAGTCATCCTTGCCTACCTCCCTCCCTTTCTAACCTGAAGCCAAAAGGTTAATCTAATACCTGCTCTTACATGGCTTCTTGCTCACTGTACAAGTTAGCTATCAACCTGATAGTGTGTTGAGAAAAACCCATTATTTTCATTACTTCCCATAGTTTCACATGCTGAACACAGTCAAAAGCTTTAGAGTAGTCTATGAAACACATTACTATAGGTAGTCAAAATTCTTTAACTTTTGTATGATCTGTCTAAGGCAAAAAATATGATCTCAGGTACCCTTACCTTTCTTAAAACCTGCTTATTCCTCAGGTATCCCTGAGGAATAATTTGGTCTCAATCCTATTTAGAATGATCTTTAATAAAATTTTGCTTGCATGAGAGATTAAAATAATAGTTCTGTAGTTCTTGCAATCCTTCATATTTCCCTTAACTGACTTCTTCCAGTCTCTAGGCGATAATCCTGTCTCCCATATCCTTGTAATCAGTCTATGAAACACTCTTATCCCTTGTGGCCTTAATTAACTCTGCTGAGATTCCATGTGCACCTAGGGCCTTATTGCCGTTAACCTAGTTAACTGCTCTTTCAACCTTATGCCTAAGTGGAGGTTCCAAATCAAAATTTTCCTGGTGAGAGAGCTCCTCCAAATTTTCCTTCCTGTTGTACAGTTCCTCACAGTATTCTTTCCATTTGTTTTTGATTTCCAGTTCTTCTGTTAGTACTGCTCCATTCCTGTCTTTGATGGCATTCAATTTGGGCTTAAACATGTGCTTTAGGTCACAAACAGACCACATAATTACAAAAGAGAAAAACACTGGTTCATTAGCTACCAAAATCTGTTAAAAGTTTTTGTATATCATTTAGAAAAAAAAATACAGATCTTGCAAGACTCTTCCTATTAGATACTATCTTATTCTTTAAATGCAGCATAGAAAATATGTTTTTCCATATTCAAAGAAAAATATTATGAACCAAAAAGAAGGGCAGTGGTCTTGTACTAGGTGACAAAATTCATCTCCCACCTAAAGACAATCACAGACATCCAAGACAGAATTTGAATCTTCAGCCTGTTGGTTAGAGAGAGAAAATGCTAATCATTTGGCCACCCAAGCCAGCAAAAATTAATTATAATTTAAAACTATGACTATGCTAAGCGTACACAACATCATCTGACTGGATCTTTGCTGAGCAACTAGAAAAATTTACAAGCTACCTGAAAAACATCTCATTATAAACTTTACTCTGGAATTGGAAAAACAGGTCACTGCCTTTTCTAGATATCCTAGAGATCTCAGAAGAAAATAAGCTCACTTATTCCATATATATTCTTGTAGCAAGGCTTATACGTTGGTCATACATAACTGATAATTAACTTGAGGAATTTACAATGCATAAAATGGATATTAATTAAAGGAAACTTTAATGAATGCCTTCAATATTTCAGCAACGTCACATTGCCATCTTCAGGAACATACAAATATGGTATGTGCACGCAGGCACTAACAAAAGTAAATGAGGAAGAAGGCAAGAAACTAATATTGTTCCTAGAGTCTTAATGGTGCCCTCTAGCAGGCTAATTGGGTTGTCTTGGCTGTTGGGCTGAAGTTCTCATGATGTAAGTCTCCCAAATTTGGGACAGTCTCATGCACCCAAATTTGTTGAGGTTTGGAACGTTTTTTAGAGCTGCTGATGATTCCATGAATAATCTTTCGTACTTGAACTTGCTGCGGTGTATTATTTTAGTTTTCTTCCAACGAATTCTATGGCGGGTATCTATGACATGGTCTGCAAGCCCAGAGTGGCTGTACTGGTGAAACTGGATGTAGTCTTTTGAAATCCTGATATTCACTGTCCTGCCTGCTTGGCCAAAGTAGGACAATTTACAATTGCAAGGGACCTGGTATACACCAGTTAGGTCTAGGGGAAGTGGTTGGTCTTTGATAGAGTGGATTAAGGGATGCCAACTTTTTATATGGTCTATAACAAGAAGTTAGGTCATATTTTTTGAGGATATTGGTTATTTTCTCAGAGGTGCCCCAGATGTAGGGAAAAAAAATCAGCAAAATCAACAGATTATTATTATTATTACGGGCTACTCCAAGAAGTTCTTAGACTCATCAAGGGAGGCCCTAAGCATCATGTCCATCACAACTATTTGACATTCACACAGTATCTATCATACTTTGCCTTGAACTCATTCACTGTCATAGTACCCACAACAGACTCAGGCAGCTTATTCCACTCATTCACCACTCGAAAAGTAAAAAAACCCAGCTCTAACACCCTTACTAACCACACTCTTGCCGAGCTTCCATGGATGTCCTCCTAGTCCTCCCACCACCAGTCCTGTTCTCAAAAATATCCTCTGAATTAATCCTATAGAAACCCTTTAGCAATTTGAATGTCTCAATCATATCTCCCCTTTTCTGCCTATCAGCCAATTTCTGCAACCCACAAATCTTCAACCTGTTTTCATAAGGATTGCTGGTGAATGTATCTGCCTGTATGGGTGGGTTTTCTATAAACAGAGAAAACCCAAAGATCCATCAGGCTGGCGAGTGATTAGAGCGTCTAGGAAGGGGAGGGTGTTGTTTTCCTCTTTTTCCAAGGTGAACTGGACCCTGGGGTGTTGGTTGTTTAAGTGTCTTAGGAAGGAGTGGAGTGTATCTGAGCCATGTGGCCAAATAGCAAACACATCATCCACGTACTGAAGCCAAATAGTGAGTCTTTGTGGGGCAGAGTTTAAAGCTTTCCTCTTCAAAGGTCTCCATAAAGAAGTTGGCCAAGGGTGGGGAAAGTGGTGAACCCATGGATGTCCCCTCTATCTGTTTGTAGAATTTTCCTTGCCAAATGAAATAGCCTGAGTTCATTGTGAACTGAAATAGGACTGAGATGTCTGGGAAATTTGGCTTGAGCTCTAGGGTTTCCTTGAGTGGGACATTTGTGAATAGAGAGGAGATGTCAAAACTGACCATTATGTCAGTGTGTTGGAGTGAGAGGTTTTCTATACTGGCTTTGAAGTGGGCTGAGTTTTTTGTGTGATGGTGTGTTGCCAGTATAGTGTGTGAGTGCTTTGGCTAAATGTTTGGCTAATTTTGTGGGGGAATCAATGCCATCCATTATGGGAAGTAATGGCACATTTTGTTTATGTATTTTTGGAAGTCCATATAATCGGAGGGGGGTCTAGAGTTAAAAGGTTTTATTTTGTTAGTAACTTCCACAGGTTCAAGAAGTGACCTTCTTAAGGAGTTGGAGAGTTCTAATCTGAGAGCTGGTAGGATTATATTCAATAGGAGGGTAGGTAGTACGGTCTAATAATAAAGCATTAAACTTACCTGTGTAGTCCTTTTGGTTGAGAACCACTGTGGCATTTCCCTTATCCGCTTTGGTGGTTACTATTTTTTTGTTTTTCTTCATTTCTAGTAGAGCTGTATATTCGTCTTTGGATAAGTTTTGTTTTTGGAGGTCTTGCTTTGGTGAGAACACTGGCTACATCCAGTCTGATGTTGTTGGCGATATGGTTAGGAAGGTTGGGAATCCCACATTCTATTTGGATCATTATTATCTCAGCAGGTATTCTTTTAGGAGCTAGGATGAAATTGTGGCCACATGAAAGTGCGGTGAGTGCTTCAGGCTTCAAAACTACGGAAGAGAGGTTGACTACCGTGTTGAGTGGTGTTGTGGTATGGAAGTAGAATTCTTTATCAAGTTATCATATTTTTTCATGTGTCGACTACGTATTTTTTTGAATTCTTTTGTTGCCGAAGCGCATGAGACGTCATAAAGAATCGTCCAAAGGTCATGGTCCAAAGATATGCTCGGCCATGACTTTTGGACGATCATCAGCAGCTGTAAAAACTGTTCCACAACAAATTTGGGTGTATGAGACTGCTCCAAATTTGAGAGACTTACATCATGAGAACTTCAGCGAACGGCCAAGACAACCCAATTAGCCCGCTAGATAGTCCCATTAGGACTTTAGGAACAATATTAGTTTCTTGCCTTCTTCCTCATTTGCTTTGTTAGTGCCTGCGTGCACATACCATATTTGAATGTTCCTGAAGATGGCAACATGACGTTGCCGAAATATTGAAGCTATTCATTAAAGTTTCCTTTAATTAACATCCATTTTATGCGTTGTAAATTCCTTAAGTTAATTACCAGTTATTCCATATATAGAAAATTGGCTCACCAGAAGATATCTCCATGCTACTACTGTACACAAAAACTAAGAATAGTCAAAACTTTGTGAGAACATGGCTTAAAGTATCTCTAATAGTGCAGAAAGAGTAACCAATAATTTTATATCTTAGTGCTACCCTGTAAAGCAATATAATGATAAGATGATAGTGAACATTCTCAAAAGCATTCTAGGGAACTGCTAATAATCAGGAAAAAGCAAGAGTGCAAAGGAACAATAAACCTTATTATATACAACATGTAATGGACAAATTTTCAAAGATACTTAGAAAACAAGACATGAATGTTTCGATATTTGTGACAGTTCTGGACAATTTATTTCAAATAAATAACTGCTCAAACATTATTTCTTCATGAATTTTTCAGGTGTTCGGCACACTAGGAATACACACACACCTCCGATAAGTAATAGGCATAGCTATTAGGTGAATAAGAGCCTCTGTAGCTCAGTTGGTATAGATAAAGCCCTTTGGTTGGAAAGACCTGGGTTCGATCTATTCAAGACATGAGGAACTTTTATCTGGTCTCTTTCGACTAAAGGTGAGTTATCCAATCTCATTGGAAGTAAAAGGTTTTTTCAGCTTGAAACTCAGACTTTTCATCCCCCAGAACAGGTAAACTGGCCCCATGTAACAGATAAACACACTCATCTACAGATATAAGACACACTGGGAATTATAGGATCAGCAACCTTATCCTCGAGACAGTCGCAGTTGTGAAGTCCATAGTTAAAGAACCTCAATGGTTCATGAAAGCTTAAGACAAGACATTAGGTCTTGTCTTAAGAATGAAATATTTAGATGTTGCTATAGACCTGATAATGTAGAGGGTAGTGACCATGAAATTCACAAACAAGTTAGTCAAGCAAACAGGAAAAGTGTGATAATTATGGCAGTATAGATTAGGATGATGAGATAGCATTTGAGTTTTGGGGCAGGAGTTGCATAAAAATATTTTTTTTAAATTAATCTGAATAATGTTAAATTAAACAAGCTGTGACAGAAGATTGGTAGAAAGTATTCAAGAGAAATTCACTCGAGAGTTCATACATATCAATACTTGAGGTATAAAAGCTGCTGAAAACCTGAAATAGACAGCTGAAGTACATGCTAATTCCAGATCAAGTTCTCATCTATAAGCACTGAATTCTTCTTCACGTTATTCCCGCTTCCTCTGCAGGGTCCGCATGTTACTTAGATGCGACTACTTGTTAGTACTACTCCCAACCGACCCATCGCCTGGTCTGCCGCTGGGGATCTATAAGCACTGAATGTCATGAATGTCATGTAATAATTCATCATCTGACCTGCTAATTACATCTCTCCCATGTCTCTAAAATACCATGGCATGGACCACTGGAAACTTAAATGTTAAATGTGAATTAAGTGTAGAAAGTTTTTTACCTTGGGTATAATATATGTTAAAGATGCCAAGCTATTTTAAACCTGGTTTTACTCCATTTCAAACTTGGGAAATGGAGTAAAACCAGGTTTAAAATAGCTTTGCATCTTTAACATATACCCAAGGTAAAAACTTTCTACATCTATCTCTCATCCTGAGATTTTTATTTAATAAGGTCAAAGCACCTTATGGTAACTTGTTTTGGTAAAATGCTTATAAGCTCTGTATTACTTAACTTTGGTATTGGTATTTCTAAGCCTGGCTCCCACTGATGAGACCTCAAAGGTCGAAACCGGTCTGGGTATATCATACATCTCAAGGAGATGGGCTTCGCATTAAGGATAAATATTAAGAATAGTGATCAGAGCTTATTCCACCTTTACCATGAGTTGCCTAGACTTGCACTACTTTGTGGGTCACCCAGACTTGCACCACGTGCAGGGGCAAACTTGACTTATATTTGTCTGTTTGCTTACTTGGGAAATGGAGTAAAACCAGGTTTAAAATAGCTTGGCATTTTTAACATGAATTAAGTGATTAAATGAAATATGTTAGTCTAAATAATATACTAGTTTATTAGACTCAATGAAATACATGCACATCAGTACAGATACAAACGATACAGTTTATTGGTAGAGTACAGTATAAATGAAAACAGATTCATTAATTGCTGCACTTGCAAAGAATATTACAAACCGCTCCCAAAGAAATGGAAAAATTGTAAATTTTCTGAATTCATCACAAAATCTTTGATGTTGTAAGGGAAACAGAATGTCTTGAAGCAAAGTTGTTTAATGTACTTTAATCGTTCTCTGCTTTAACAGTTTTTGCCTACTCAAGCAACTCATGAACAACTTTTCTCCTTTGATACATTGAATCCTATAAAGCCATTGCCAACTTTTTCATCAGTAGAATTATCAAATATCAAGAAGGCTGCAACTTACCATGAACTGAAACTTCCTTAAAAGTTCTATTTAGGGATAAATGTAAACAATATAAGTTAAGAATTGCTTAAAATCAAGGAATAATCATCAATTACAGATGTTCCTTAACAGCCCAAAGGTATCGCGATGAGATTTTGGGACCTATAGTTCATCCATATGCTGCTACAATTGGCCAAGAATTCATTTTTATGGATGACAATGCTTGTCCACACCATGCAAATATGGTACAAGAGAGGGTTTGAGGAAGAAGGTATTGAACGAATGGACTGGCCTGCCTGTTCACCCGATTGTAATCCAATCGAACATGCCCGGGATGCTTTAGGTAGGCATGTTTCTGCTCAACTGATGCCAACACGATCGCTTTAAGAGCCTGAAATTGCTCTCACAGTAGAGTGGGGAAATATCCCACAAGAACTCTTTGATCATTTTAACCAGTCCATGCAATAAAGATGTACTGCTGTTAATGGAAACCATATGCCCTATTAAAAATTAAGAAAAGCGTTTTGGCTATTCTTGTTGTTATTTTTCTTAAAATTATTTCATGCTAAAATGTATAATTTATTTGTTAAAGTTGTAATAAATATTGATTATTTAAACAATATCTCATCAATTACACCATATCCATAAGTAAGAAATATTTATTCATGTATAAAGTACCCAATAGTTAATTATTTGCAGAAATTTATAATTATCCAACAGAAACTAAAATATCCTCTAATTGTTTTGAGCAGTATATTATACCATTGTTATGATATAACTAACAGATGAATTTGGGAATCCAAATCATCCAAATATAAACCCAAGTATCACCTTGTCTGTATACATTCTAGCCATTGTTAGCCAGAAGCGTGTATGTGAATGCATAAACACACACATGCTCAACAATGAAAAGTATTATTATTATTACATGGCACCTCCAGGGAGTCCAAAGACTCAGCGAGGGAGGACATCTACTCTACAGCTCTCTTGTCTCCACCAACTACAACAATGCCATCTACCGCCAACCACTAGCATTTCCACAGACAATCGCAAACATCCATGCCCATAATTTGAAATATTTTAAAAACATCCATCTCTTGTATAATTAAAACTACTTTTGTCACCTTTGTTAGTCTTTACTGTTTGTCTACATGTACACTTGAAGAAATCCTATGAAATTAGGATGACACATTGTATTTTTAATTAAAATAATTGTTACCATCTTATTCTGATTTTCTGCCTTAAAACTCTTACATCCTTGAACCGGCAAAGTCCAAATGCTTTCTCACACACACACACACACACACAGGGTGGCCCATTAGTCACAAAGAGGTTTAAAAATCTAATAACTTTTTTATTTATTAATTATTTTTATACTTTTTTCTTTCCTCCAAAATACACAAACTAGAAACCAAGCTCGAATCAACTGGCGATCAGCGATGCGACGCTGATCGTCAGCTGAATAGTTTGACATTCAGAGTTGAATAGTCAACTCTGAATAGTTTGACATTATAACAATGCCAAGTGGGACAGCCTCCGCAACTTCTATGCCTCATTCCCATGGTTAGACTATTTTGCTTCCGACCGTCCAACCCAAACACATGCACTGAACTCATAACCAAAGTAATCCTCACTGGCATGGAATCATGCATTCCTCACAGTACTCTGACCTGCCATTCCCTAACTAAACTCTGGTTTTCCAAGGCAGTACAAATAAAAAATCAAACATAGCATCACTGGCTCAGATCAAGAACCCCATCCTCCTTTAGAGCTTATACCCAAGCCCGAAATAAATGAAAAAAAAAAAAAAATCAATGCTTCCAAAACAGAGTTCGACAGAGCAAAAAACAAGAAATTAGCAGCCTGCCCAAATGGCAGCCGAGCTTTTTGGTCTCTCGCCAAAGCAATTGGCTGTAACTTCTGCCCAACACTATTCCCACCTCTGTCATATCCAGATGGCTCCATTGCATCATCTCCTACAGAAAAGGCTAATTTCCTGGCCTCACTTTGCCTCCAATGTAAAGTCTGCCTCCCATAAAGGGGGCAGACGTTCAGAAAGTCTGGACTTTCTGAACATGCCATCTTCACTAGACACAGAGTTCATTGGAGAAAGACAAGAGTTCTTCACAAAAGTCAGTTTCTCATGAAACGCCTTTATAAAGAAACATGTGAAACTCTACTTCATTCTCCTAACTTAAACAGATCCGACGGCTTACGTCTGTCCCCTTTATGGGAGATAGTACTTTACAAATCAGCTAATCTTTCCTAACTTTTTATTGTATTAATTTCTTTTTTTTTTTTTTTTTAGGAAAGTTATTGACCTTTTTAGTTATCTTACACCAGCTTCTTAGGTGGCGCTTTTTGGAATTGTCAGTTAGTGTTTAATTTTGAGCTTAATGTACTGAGGATGCCTGTGACGCAGGCGAAAATTATACTAATAAATAATCTTTCTACGTGAGTTTTTTCCGTTATTTATTGTGTACAGAATCTGAGGATATATTAATGGAATAGAAGAATTATCTTGAAAATCTCTATAATAGCGACGAACTTGATGTTGAAAGCATAGAAAATCAAAAAAAATAAAAATCAGCTAACGCCTATTTGTTCCCGTATAGGGATTAGGCGGGGCCGTTTACCCTATCTAACTTAGAAACCCTATCTAACTTAGCATAGAAAATCAAAATGAAAATAACTAGGACCTCCAATAATGCGAGAAGAATTTGATAAAGCACTCTCTGAAATGAGTAAGGGAAAAAGTCCAGGTGTAGACAATATTCCTATAGAACTGCTACAAAATCTAGGTGATGAGACAAAAACCTTACTCTATCAATTAATAGCCCAAATATATGATAGAGGAGAAATACCAAAGGAGTTTATGAAATCAACCATAATACCAATACCAAAAAAGAATAACGCAAACAAATGCAGCCAATTTAGAACAATAGCTTTAATCCCACATGTTAGCAAAATTCTGTTAATAATTATTCAAAATTTTTAACAGAATTGGTCTTCATCCAATAGACAATCTATTCAAAAATAGATTGTCTATTGGATGAAGACCAATTGGGATTCAGAAAGAATAAAGGAACAAGAGAGGCAATACTCTGTTTAAGAACAATAATAGAGAGAAGATTAGACCTTAATCAAAATACTTACATTTGCTTCCTTGATTTAGAGAAAGCATTTGATAAAGTAAACCAGCAAATATTCCTAAATTGTCTAACTAATATCGGCATAGATTTGACGGATAGGAAAATAATTTATCAAATTTACAAAAATCAAAATGGACGGAATTAAAATCAATGATAAGGAGAAAATAATAAATATAAGGAGTGGAGTAAGGCAAGGATGTATATTTTTACCACTTTTATTTAATTTATATATTGAAAAGGCCATTCAGGAAACTAAAGATAAAATAAATAGTGGCATAAAGATAAATGGTGAGCAAGTCATATGTATGAGATTTGCTGATGACACAGCCCTTGTAGCAGAAAACAGAAGAACGTTAAAAACAATGCTAGCATTACTAAATAATAACCTTTAAAAAAAATATAAAATGAAAATCAACACAGATAAGACTAAAATCATTGTTACAGGCAAAATCCCTATCAATATAGAGCATATAGACATCAGAATACAAATAAAACAAATGAAACAAAAAAAAAAACAAGTGAAAAACCTTAAATATTTAGGAAGCCTAATAACAGAAGAGGGCAGAACAAGAGAAGATATAAGATCAAGAATAAACAATGTAAAACAAATGAAACAAAAAAAAAAACAAGTGAAAAACCTTAAATATTTAGGAAGCCTAATAACAGAAGAGGGCAGAACAAGAGAAGATATAAGATCAAGAATAAACAATGCAAAAGCCCAATTCTCTAACATGAAAAGCATTTTAACAGGAAACCAAGCATTCGACAAAGTCAGACACACTAACTTAATAGAAGTCCTTCAACAAATAAGGCTAATCGAACAAAAAATAAGACTAATAACAAATCTGTATTGGAATCAGTCAGCTACCGTTCAATTAGACAGCATTACCACCAGTGATATTAACATCAAAAGAGGAGTGAGACAAGGATGTGTGCTCTCACCACTCCTGTTCAACATATATGCAGAGGCAATCTTTAAAAAAGCATTGGAAGAATGTCTAGAGGGAATCACAATAAATGGAAAGATTGTTAACAACCTTCGATATGCAGATGACACCGTGCTAATTGCAGATAATATTATGGATCTCCAAAAACTCATTGGTAGAGTATACATAGAAAGCCAAAGAATGGGAATAAATATAAACATCAACAAGACAAAATACATGATCATCAGCAAACATCCAGCCTCATCAATGAAGCTGACACTCAATGGAAAAAATATTGATCAAATGTCAAGATATAAATATCTAGGTTGCTGGCTTAATGAACGGTGGGATCCAGAAATAGATATAAAGACAAGGATTGAAGTTGCACGGCAGTCCTTCATGAAAATGAGAACACTATTCTGCAATAAAGACCTAAACATGGAAGTCAGATGCCGAATGCTGAAATGCTACGTGTGGTCTATTCTGCTCTATGGAGTTGAAACATGGACATTCAACCATCAAGAAAATCGAAGCCTTTGAGATGTGGCTATACAGAAGAATGCTAAAGATATCATGGACAGAAAAAATTACCAATGAAGATGTCTTAAAATCCATTGGCAAAGCTAAACATCTTGTACAAATAATCAAGAAACGAAAAACATATCTTGACCACATCATGAGAAACAGCAAATACCAACTTCTACAAACTATTTTGATAGGAAGAATTGGTGGCAAAGGAACTAGAGGAAGAAAAAGAATATCATGGTTTGACAACATCAAGACGTCGACAGGAAAGAGCAGTGCACAACTGCTCAGATTAGCACAAGAGTGCAGTGTGTTTGCCAATATGGTCGCTGACCTTCGATAGAAGATAGCACAATAAGAAGAAGAAGACTCTCTTCAAAAATAACATTTCGTAGATGTTCTTTATTGACGAGTGGCCAGACGTCGTCATCACTTGAAATCACTTGGACATCATTTGTATAATTTTCATTGCATGCTTCGGCTGGTTTAGTTATCAAGAAGTCAGTAATAAGACCTTGCTTAACCTGCACTTTTTTTACTATTAAGTTCATAATATGGAGCTAAATAAATATCCAATTGTCTCGTGAATTTTCCGGAGCGTTCCATTGAGGAATTATTATCCGTAAAATAACTTCCTGACTTTCTTGCCAAGACCAATCCTTCTGCTAATTTCTTTAAACTGAATTATTTAACGGATTCATCATAATCAGAATCTTTGGCAGAACTTTTCCCACCATTTGGTTCGACGTCATCTATTAATTGTACCAGTTCCTCCTCATTTAAATCGATTTCTCCAATTAATTCACTAATTTGTTTTCAACCATATCGCAAAAGCGCTCTAAATGGCCATTACTATAAAAATATTTTCTTTACATAAAAAAAAACATTACATATTGTATGCAACTCACCAAAAAATAAAGTGCTCAGCTTGAGATTAACAGACTTATGATTTTTAATGCACTTTCCTGGCAGAAAACGAAGACAATTTTCAACAATAAATACTTTATATGGTAAACAATTGATGTACATGCGTGCTAAGTTGTATTTCCGCTTATATAAATTCGCTACTTAATAACTACATGGGCGATACGGGCAGTCGCAAATTTAACGAAGGTAAAATTTGATTTTTAAGTCCCGTGGTGAAAAATATATGAAAAGATAAATGATTACTATAAGTTGTAGACCGTATTATATCGAAACTGCGCTGAACAAGGTTACTACAATTCGTCTTAGTACTCAACTCCTGCACATATACATCACAAAACATTACATATTTTGTAATATATATGTACAAAAGTTAAGTGGAGCAATACAGTATTTACATATAAACAAAATTATAGTCAAATGTGTTTGAATAAATTAATTCTTTGTAAAAAATTAAAAACATAACATCGTGCAGTCTGTCAGCCTGAGTGTACATGGTCTCGCCAGGTAGGCAAAAATTTCATTCCTCTCTTGTGCAAAGTGCTGGCACTCTACCAGTATATGATAAATAGTGAGTGTGTATTGCATTTTTCACACATGGGAGGGTCATTAGCTCTCAGTAAATAAGAATGTGTAAGATGACTGTGATCTATGCGGAGCCTAGTGAGAACAACTTCCACTCTTCTCTTTATTCATTGACTAGAATGCCAACGCTTAATTTCAGGTTTAATGTCATATAATTTGTTTGATAATGCTTCCTGCCATGCCATTGAGCAATTAGCTTTGATCGTATAAACTGTCTGTAGTCTGGATATGGTACTGTCAAACAGTACATGGAGAAAGTTTGAGCTGATTTAGCAGCTGCAGCCTCATTTCCCTTAATTCCAATGTGGCTGGGAATCCAGCACAACTGAACATCAAAATTAATGATTTTCATTTTGTGAAACAGGTGTAACACCTCATAAAGTACTGGATGCGTATTATACATAGGAGAGGAGACAGCCTGTAAAGAGCTCAATGAGTTCTGTATAAATTGTACACTTTTGGTAGCAGTTTTATTTTATATGAACAAGTGCAAGTTGAATGGCATGTAACTCTGCTGTATAATTACTACAATCAGGTGGGATCTGGATGGAGATAATAATGTCAGGAAACACAGCAGCACTAACAGAGGTATTAGTTCTTGAACCATCAGTATAGATAGGCAAGAAATCAGAGTGTGCTGCTCTGTGTGCATTAAACAACTGGAGGTAGACAGATGATGGAGTATGAGATTTCTGTAGCTGACAAAGTGAGAGGTTGCAGGATGGTGTGTAAACTTTAACCTGCCATGGAGGGATGCTGTTATGTTTAGTGTAGGCAATGTTGTCAACATTTATACCAAGAGCTTGCATAGTCTCTTTAAGACGCATACCAAAAGGATGTATGGCAGTTTGAAGAGTGTGTGTGTGTGTGTGTGTGTGTGTGTGTGTGTGTGTGTGTGTGTGGTATTGAGCTTCCCAGTGCAGAGAAAAGAGACTAGTCCATGTAGGATTATCTGGGAGAGACTTTATCTTTAGGGTATAATTAAGAGACAACTGTTTCCGTCGAAGTAATAGAGCTGATTCATTTGCTTCAACATAAAGACTCTGAGTGGGTGATGTGCAAAAGGCACCAGTAGCTATCCGTATACTCTGATGATGGATGGAATCTAACCATCGCAGGTTACTCTGTGTTGCAGAACCATAGACTTGAGACCCATAATTCAGCTTTGAACGTATAAGTGCACGATAAAGACGGAGCAGTGAACCTCGATCAGCATCCCATTCAGCAGAGGATAGAGTGCGAAGAAGGTTCAATGCTCTCTCTTGCACTTTTCTCTTAGTTGACGAATGTTTGCCAGAAATGTAAGTTTACTGTCAAAGATCAGTCCCAAGAACTTGGCTTCTTTAGCTACTGGAATAATAGTGGGTCCCATTCTTAATTCAGGATCTGGGTGAAGAGTGCGTTTTTGACAGAAGTGTACACGGAACACTTTTTTTTTCTGTTGAAAACCTAAACCCATTACTCTGAGCCTACAGAGAAACATGATCAATTGCTTGCTGAAGTTGTGTTTCAGTTACCCTCGTATTACGGGAGTGGCAGTAAATTGTGAAGTCATCAACATATGGAGCATTGTCTACAGTGGGAGGAAGCTGTTCAGTGATTGAGTTAATTTTAACAGCGAAAAGTGTCACACTTAAGACAGAGACTTGGGGAACACCCTATTCTTGATGATATGATCGAGATAGAGTATTTTCACTCTGACCTGGCAATTTCGCCTGGACAGAAAGTTTTTAACAATACAGGGAGGTGTAACTTTAAGACCCATGTTATAGAGGTCTTTTAATATGCCATATCTCCAGGCTGTGTCATAAGCTTTTTCCATGTCAAAAAAAAAAAAAACTGAAACAAGGTGTTCTTGCTTCAGAAATGCACCTTTTATACAAATTTATAAACGAACCAAATGGTCTAAAGTTGAGCGATGTCTACGGAACCCACATTGTGTATTGGAGAGAAGATTGTTGCTTTCCAAATACCAGAGAAGTCTGGCATTAACCATTTTCTCTAGTATCTTACAAAGACAACTGGTAAGAGCAATGGGTCGATAATTATTTACTTGTGTTGGATCTTTTCCTAGTTTTAGAATAGCGATGACAATTGACTTATGCCAAGAATTTGGAAACTCTTCCTCTGCAAGTATTCTATTGTATAGTAAGAGAAGGAGATCCATAGCAGACGATGGCAGATGTTTTATCATTTCATAATGGATGTCATCACGCCCTACTGCAGTAGGGTGAGATAGTAGGAGAGCTCTTATTAGTTCCTCCTTAACAAATGGCTGATTGCATGTGCTGAGAGCAGTGCGTTTTCTTATGTTATAGACAAAGTAACGGAAAAAATAATTAGCAATTGTATCAAGATGCTCTTGACAGGAATTAATCAATGAGCATGGCACAGCATAGTTTTGTTAAGTGAGGAAAACAGACTAAGGTAATGTCTATGATGCGATTTATTTGGATTTTAGGAAAGTCTTTAATTAAACATTCCATAAGAATCTACTAATTAAAATGTGCCAGATAGGAATTGATGATTTCTTAGTGAGATGGGTAAAAAATTGGGAGATGGATGACAGGGGGTTGTGAATCTTCAGAGTCAGGCTGTTATTAGTCCATGGTTAGTATCAATGCCTTTGGTTAACCACCAAAATGGCTATATGGATGAAATATGTGAAATGATTAATGGTTCATATCCATGCTATTTTAATTCATTTTCATTTCATTTCATATGGCGATTCAATGGCCGTGAGCCCCTTTTACAGGAAGGTACAGCACCACCTCAATCCCCCTATTTTTATCCGGGTTCGGGACTGGCATAGCTAACAATTCAGACCTATGGCTGAAGGGATTGTCTTAAGTATTCCTGACTGCATCCGTGTGTGTTCACGGGATCGGTTTGCCTGCTTGTGGGATGAAAACCCCCAGATAAACTGGAGAAAAACCCTGCTGTCCAAGCCCAAGACCGGCTAACTTGGCTATGGCTGAGGAAGATCCTTAAGCTCCTCACATCGTTGACGGGAATCGAACCTAGGACATTCCTTCCACAGGCATATGGTTGCGAAGCGCATAGTCACTAAGCTAACCGTGCAGACGCTATTTTAATGAACACTGCATCCGTTTTTCATTGATGTGTAAGTGTAGTGGTGTTCAAAAGCTAAGGACAAACTACATCTTTACCTGTATATGAAAAATTGCTTCACCATAGCCAAATATGAACATAAATTTATTGCTAGCCTACTAATAAATTATATTATGCAAAAAATGTGTTGTGAATTTCATACAAATTAAATTGCAATATGTTTTTGGCAAAAGTTACAAATTACCTAAAGAATTAACGTATGTTCTTACAGAAACCTATGCAGAGAGAGAGAGAGACATTTCCGTATGGAATATGTTTATCCCAACTACGACGCATCTCTCATAACGTACCACTTAGCAACAAGTAGTTCAGGAGTTCTTGAGGCAAACTGGCCCACTCCTCTTTCAGAGCAAGGATAAGGCCTTGTTTGTTTCTGGAGGGGAATTTCGAGTGGCAGTGTGTCTCTCTATTTTGTTGCAAACATGTTCTATGGGGGTTGAGATCTGGAGAGCATTCTTGTCACTTGATTTGATTAATATTCTCGGTCTCCAGAAGTATCTCCACTGCTCGTATATGATGTGGTGTGGCATTGCCATCCATAAAAATGAATTCTTTGCCTACAGCACCATGGAACAATCAAACATTATGTTGAAGAACTTCACTGCAGTATCGTTCACCAGTCATAGTCCCTTTTACCAGCACTTGTAGCTCAGTGCATCCATTAAGCATAATGCCTCCCCACACCATGATCCCAGCACTGCTGTGTCTATCCATTTCAAGAACATTCCTGTGATGGTATGTAGTACCACTTTCATGCAAGATCAAGTGTCGTCAGGAATCAGAGGAAAGACTAAAACGACAGTCATCTGTCAAGAGTACATTAGCCCATTGGTGCGTTGTCCAATTTTTATACATACCCACTGAAAGCGTACACTCTATGAGCTGTGGATAAAGGGACACAGGCTACAGACATATCTGTCACAGACATCTTGCCACAGTTTGTTGAGATATCCACATACCTGTGCTTGAATCGACTTGCAAGTTGACCTGCTGTGGTGTGGTGCGTCAATCACATTTTGCTGTTATGACCAAAAATCTGTCTTCACACTCTGTGGTAGAGCGAGGGCAACCTCTTAGCAAATGTCTGGAACACATCCATTGATTTGAAATGCTACCCAGAGCCTGGATACAATGCTATGTGAGATTCCAAACTCTCCAGCAATATTAGTAATTCTGTGGCCTTCTTAAACTTTCCAATAATTTTTCCCTGTGTGAAATCATCTAGATGTCTGAAGCATTACAAGACATCAAGGTTTGCAATTTTATTCCTCCAAGAAAAGACCTTCCTTCAAACACAATTTGCTTAGTGTAGCCTTTTACCCGTTGAGTGTTACTATGTGATCCCTTTGCAAAAATTTGAATGTGTACCTGCTTTCTACTCAAAACTGTCAGTTATACAAATTGCCGCAAGTTGATTCATCTCGATTTGTGGTTGTAATCTTCTGAAATATCATTTGCCCTTAGGTTTTTTTTCTGATAATACTAAATTTG
Source organism: Typopeltis vanoorti (assembly GCF_054136105.1). Taxonomy (NCBI): domain Eukaryota; kingdom Metazoa; phylum Arthropoda; class Arachnida; order Uropygi; family Thelyphonidae; genus Typopeltis; species Typopeltis vanoorti. The sequence goes on from NC_143549.1 coordinate 89,483,723, forward strand.
GAAAAAAAAAGAGTCCAATTGTTTGTATGAGCTATATATTTAAAAAAAATTGAGAGTGGAGAGGATTTGAAATTTAATGTAAATAAATGCAAGCATGTGACTGACTCAACAGGAGATAAAATTAGATATACACATACTCCCACTGAATCAAAAACCTTTATACAGATGTACGTAAGTGTTACTTATGCTGCGTATATGCAAAATACTTGGTCACATGTTCTAGGCAACTATATATTATTATTATTATTATTATTATTACGGGCAACTCCAGGGAGTCATTAGACTCATCGAGGGAGGCCCCAAATCATTTTCATCACAACTATTCGACATTCATACAGTATCTATCATACCTCGCCTTAAACTCATTCACTGTCACAGCATCCACCACAGACTCAGGGAGCGCATTCCACTCATTCACTACTCTAAAAGTAAAGAACCCAGCTCTAACACCTTTACTAACCACACTTTTGCCCAGTTTCCATGGATGTCCCCTAGTCCTCCCACAACCAGCCCTGTTCTCAAAAATATCTTCTGAATTAATTTTATAGAAACCCTTCAGTAATTTGAATGTCTCAATCATATCTCCCCTCCTCCGCCTATCAACCAATTTTTGCAACCCACAAATCCTCAACCTGTTCTCATACGGTTCATTCCACAGACCTGCTATCATCTTGGTCACTCGCCTCTGGATCCTCTCCACCTCCTCCCCATCAAGAAGAAACCTAGGTGACCAAATCTGAGCACAGTAGTCGAGATGAGGTCTTATCAAGGCTCGATACAGAGGAACAATAACCTGCTTGTCTCTGCTTGTCAACGTATTCTTCAGCAACCAAGTGATTTGATGAGCTGATTTGGCCACTTTTGCAATGTGTCCCCTAAATTTCAATTCCTTATCCACCAACACTCCTAAATCTCGTGCCTCATCAATTTCCTGGAGCACGGTTCCACCAATGCAGTAAACTGCCTCCCATCTTTTCACCCCAAAATGCATAACCTTACATTTTGCCACATTAAATTGACATCCATTCTCCCTAGCCCAGACCTCCAATCTATCCAAATCATCCTGCAAAATTTTGACGTCATCTGCATTCACTATTGCCCTACCCAACTTCGCATCATCCGCAAACAAATGAACTGTTCCTCTCAGATCCTTTCCTATATCATTTATGAACAAATTAAACAGCAGTGGTCCAAGAACAGATCCTTGTGGTACACCACTAGTCACAGGCCGTCTAGTGGACTCTACTCCTGAGTAAACCACTCTCTGATATCTCTCCGTCAACCACCCTCCTATCCATCTCACCAACCCTATGTCCATTCCCATATGCTGCAATTTACTGATTAGAATTCCATGTGGTATCCTGTCAAAGGCCTTAGCAAGGTCCAGCAGAATCACTGTAAACCCATTACCCTTATCCAGTTCAGCCGTCACTGTGTTATAATACGTGAGCAAGTTACTGAGGCATGACCTACCCTTCACAAAACCATGCTGTCCCCGATACAGTATCCCATTTTCTTCTATCCAATCTTGTATTTTCCTCTTGACTATTTTCTCTAAGACCTTGATAATGATTCCTGTTATGCTGATTGGCCGGTAATTTTCAACAGCAGCCTTGGAACCACCTTTGTGCAGTGGAACTATTTTCCCCTCTTTCCACCCCCTTGGGACTGACCCAGTCCTGAGGCTCAAATTAAACATAATGGTCAAGGGCACTGACAATTCTTTGGCCGCTTCACGTACGACACGAGCTGGTATACCATCCAATCCCACAGATGTATTGACATTGAGGTTCTGTAATAGACTAGTTACCTCTACCTCATTCATCACAATTCCAGTATAAGCTGTTGGTTCCTCCATTTCCGCAAAGCCACCACCCGGATGATATACTCTTGCAAAGTGCTCGCTCAGTAATTCCACAACATCGACTGATTCAGTTACCTCCCTACCCTCAGCATTTTTTAAGATCATTCTACCATGAGCATTTTTCCCCCTACTTGCAACATATTGAAAAAACTGTTTGGGATTCTCTTTAGCCTGCATGGCCAATTTCCTTTCGTAATCTGCTTTTGCTTTTCTTACCACCCTTGTTACCATCCTGGCCTGAGCTTTATACTGTTCATGCACCTGATGGTCACCCTTCTCCTTAAATTCCCTCCACAATTGTTTCTTTTTTTGCAGCTCAAGCTTAATAGTGTTATTCATCCATTTAACCCCTACCTGATTTATTATTCGGACTCTTGGTATACAGTCAACCATTACCTCCTGCAAACAGTTCTTAACCACCTCCCATGCACCATCAACATCCAGCCCTTGCAGTTTTACATGCCATGGCATTGAGCCAAGCACACACCTAAGCTTGTCATACTTACCAGCCCGGTAATTCCACATATACCCTGTCTTAATTGTAAATTCGACTCCTTTAGCCACCTCCCAAGTCATGACCTTATGGTCACTCTCACCAATTGGTGGCAACATGGTCATGTTCGTTACAGCTACATTCTCAGTTGCAATTACTAGGTCCAGCACTCTCTGCCCCCTGGTATTTTCCAATACATGTTGCCGTAGATAGTTGTCCCTTAATAACTGCATAAAATCCAATTCCTTCCTCCCATGTGCCCTCTCCTCTTTCCAGTCAATGTTACCATAATTGAAATCACCCATAATAATTACCCTCCTTCCATTCATTTCTTCTATTTGCTTATGCATACTATTCCCACCATCCACTCCATCACCCGGTCTATAGCAGCACCCAATTGTATATTTTGTTCTGCTAGATTGTATATAAGAATGCTTCTGGTCAGAAATTGTCAATAGTGTTGATCACAATGGGAAAAACAGGATATTTCAGAGTTTGACAAATATTGTGGGTGCCTGGATGGAGTCATGCTTTTGAAAACAACAGAGCTGACTCGTTTCTCAAAAGGTAAGATCCCAGGTGTATAATCAGTGTAAAATAACTTACTTGCCTAAAAGGTATAATTGTGGTCCTAAGGGAGTCTGTCAGGAACGAGATCGCTGTCATCTGAGAACTTGAATGGACAAACAGAACTTCCTGTGTACAGCAACTGACTGAAGCATTTAACGAAGGCTGTTCCCAAATCGAATTATGCACAGGGAATTGAAAAGGATCAGCATTGGCAGTCGTATGCTATGCAGAAACCACAAATTTCTGAAAAGAACCAGAAAGTCATCGCAGAAATCTAAAGTCAGGAATACTGTGACTGGAAGACTGGTAAACAAGCCATGTGGTCTGACGAATCATGGTACACCTTGTTCTGCACCGACGGTAGGCAGAGAGTTTAATGAAAGTCACGTGAAACAATGAATCCAGCTTGTCTTGAGCACTCAAGGTTCTGGAGGTGGTGTCATGGTGTGGGGCATGTCCTGTTGGTGCAGAATAAGTCCCCTGATGTTGCTGGAAGGTCAGGTGTCCAAGAAATATCTGAACATTGTTGCTGATCAAGTCCATCCTGCAATGCTGACTTTTTATTCAACAGGGGTGTTGGTTTTTTCATGGATGACAATATTACTGCCCATCAAGCAAGAATTGTTCAGCAGTGGCTCATTAAGCATGATAGTGCCTTTTCCCATTTTCCATGGCCACTACAAAGCCTGGATCTGAACCTCATTGAAAATGTATGGGACATGTTAGATAAACAGATCCAGGAGCAAAAGTCCTCGTTCATCAAATCTGAGCCGGTTAAAGGTCTCTAGTGAATGTCTAGTATGTTGTAGAATCAATTGCAATCCAACACCTTGTGGAATCTATGCTAAATCACATATGGGTTGTAATTCAGGCTACAGGAGGCCAAACACAGTATTAAATAAAAGTTTCTAATTCAGTGGCCAGTATGTGTACATTGATTAGATGGGCTTTACAAGTTAATGAATACAAGGATTTAGGTATTTTGATTAGGAATTCAAGTTCAGGAAATCATTGGTAAGGCAACTAGTAAAGTTCAGCAAATTCTAGGTTTAATTAAAAAAAAGTTGCACTTATAGGAGTAAAAAAGTTATAATGCAATTATACAAGTCTCCAGTCAGGGCAGTGCTGGATTATAGCTCCTAGCTTTATTCACCAAGGTTTCTAATAGATGTCAAGAAAATTGAAGAATGACTAAATGTGTAGAAGGATTGTATCATGATAGTTATAAGATCTGATTATTTAGTTATAATCTGATGAATTTTCCTAACATGAGACAGATAATATTTAATTCAAGTTAGTTCAGTGCACGTATATAAGGAAGACAATAACAGGTGTTTGCTGCAGTTAGCTGATCAAGGCCAATTTTTTTTATTGCTAGGGTATGAAATATGTGGCATTTAGCAAGATATCATAGAAGTGGCGAGTTTATGTAACTCTGCACTAAATAATTAAAAAAAGAATTATGGCTGAAGAATAAGTTAATTAAAATGTAAGGCTAATTCTCATCATGACGAGAGGAATCTTTATATCGATGTTTTCGTTTGAGGGTGAGTTAGCAGGGACTCTTCTCCCAGAAATGCAGGTTTTTCATCCATACAAACAAATCGGCCAAGTGAAGACATGCAATTTATATACATAAGATACTATTGGTGAGTGGATGGGTACTAGATGTCATTATGTAGTTGGAGGATGAAGTGGGAAAGACAGTGAAATGGGTATGGTGGAGTAGCGTGTCCTCCCACGATGAGTCCTTGGAAGTATCATTAATAATATTTTGATGTGAAACTTAACAGATAATTTTAGGTAACTGACAGTTCAAAAGTTAAACAACTAACAATAATGGATTTCACAAGCAAGATATGAGTCATATGTATATTGCAGCTGATATATATATATATATATATATATATATATATATATATATATATATATATATATATAGAAAGTATTTTTACCTTGGGTATAAATATGTTAAAGATACCAAGCAATTTTAAATCTGGTTTTACTCCATTTCCCAAGTAAGCAAACAGACTAAAAGTCAAGTTTGCGCCTGCAATTGATGCAAGTCTAACTGATCCCACAGGTAGTGCAGAACCAGGGCAACTCGTGGCAAAGGTGGAACAAGCTCCGATCACTAATCTTAATATTTACCCTTAATGCCAAAACACATCTCCAAGAAGGGGATGTATGATGTTTTGTATTAAAGGCAAGGGGCCACTACCCAGACCGGTTTCGACCTTTATTGAGGTCTCGTCAGTGGGAGCTAGGCTAGAAATAGAAATACCAAGATTTAGTAATACAGAGCTTGTAAGTATTTCGCCAAAATAAGTTACCATAAGGTGTTTTAACCTTATTAAATAAAAATCTCTGGAGGAGATATAAATGTAGAAAACCAGGTTTAAAATTGCTTGGTATCTTTAATATATTTATACCCAAGGTAAAAATACTTTCTACATTTATATCTCCTCCAGAGATTTTTATTTAATAAGGTTAAAACACCTTATGGTAACTTATTTTGGCGAAATACTTATAATGAAATACAGAACCCAGAGATTTATTTTATTTTATTTTGGAGATTCGTCACTGCTCACACTACTACAGCAAATTTTTTCCCCTCCATGTGGGGCACCTTTTCATTCTTCCTCTTTTTCTTTGCTTTTCTTCCTGTATTCTTCGCTCTACTTCTCCTGAGTCTTTTTCACTATCCTTTTTTCCAGACCACCATCACTGGGATCCGCGCTCTGTCGCCGTGTTTGCCGTGCAGTGCGACAAGTGGACATCTGGAAAAGGGGATCCTGGTAGTCTTGCACTACTTTGGCAAGACAGGCGGTCCTGGATGGCCCAGCCAGTATCAATCGGGTAGTGAGCTTGTCTGCAAGGGTCAACAGTGTTGCAGTAAGTCTTCTCATCCCATGGTCCGGGTCGGGATCCTAGGCTTGCTGTAGTGCCGGTATAGCGTCCGGGGTAGCTCTGGCGTTCCACTCCTGAGCACAGTCATTGCTTTCCAGGCAGTGGGTGTCCATGGTGGGTGGGGAGCTCTGGTGCCGAACCAAAAATTTCTTCAGCATGAATCCTTCATCTTTAAATGTTTCAGGGGGCCTTTACAAAGTCCCAACCAATTACTGATACCGTAGACACAGCATACGGAAACAGAAGTAAGAAACAAAAGATATATGATGCTAACATAAATGTACCAACATTTTTAACCATTCATGCTACAGGTGAAAAACCAATAGGGAAAATGCCACCATTCTTTATTCAAAAAGGTTTAGAAACACTGGCAGGACCTCCCAAAACTGTTAAGAAATTATGTCTTTGTGGAAGCATTGTGTCAGCAACATTCCAAGAAACTACTGAGAGCAACAACAATGGATGGAATAGAAATTACAGTAACACCTCATAAAACATTTAACTCCTGTAGAGGAGTGAATGGGATTTCCTTGATGTTCCTGATGAGGAGATATGTTTAGACTTAAAGATCAAGGATTGTCAGGTGTGAAGCGCATCCTGATACATAAGGGATGGTCGCATAGTTCCAACCAAGAATATCATCCTTACTTTTGATACACCTATGTCTCCAACATCTGTAAAAGCAGGGTATCTCAGCTGTCCTGTTAGAATGCACATCCCTAACCCAGTGAAATGCTTCAAATGTCAGAGATATGGACATGTCCAAACTGCCTGTTGTTGTTCTATTACCTGTGTTCGATGTGGTAGTAAAGAGCATGATAACAAATCTTGCTGTGCAAGAAAGTTAAATGTGTCAATTGTCAGGGAGATCATCCAGCTTACTCTTGTGTGTGTGTCAGAAATGGAAAGATGAAAAAGAAATACAAAGAATGAAAACAGAGCAAAATATAACATATCAGGATGCAAAAAGAAAGCTAGCCACTATCACACGTGCTCTGAGATCCTCTTATACTGAGAGGGTAACAATTAAGAAAGTGACACTAGCAACTCAAACTTGTATGTCTGTTCCACCATCTGATAATTTCACCATACCTGATGATGCGCTCAACAGAGACGTACACAGGTACTTCTCTGTTGAGCGCATCAATCACATGACCTATGGCCTTACTCCAGAGACAACTTCAAAAATGATCCCACTCGATGAAAACCCACTTGTCAAAAAAATTATGGCAAAGCTATCGCTTAAAAATAAATCACCAGATACTCCCACAGAAAAAATGATACCTCAGTCCCCAGTGAAAGTAAAGTAAACTAAACTTACTAACTGACCCTAACCCGTCAGACATATTGAATACTCTACCAGAGAAAGAGATGGACGCTGGCCATCCATACTTCCCCAAAACAATTGATAAATAACAATATGACAAAAGTAAGCCCTCAATCTCCCGAAAACCAGACAGGTCTATAAAACCAAAACAATAGGAAATTTTGTACAATGGAACTGTCGCGGATATTCGCCAGAATATCGATATCAAGATTTTGTTGCAGAAACACAAACCTTTCTGTTTCTGTCTACAGGAAACGTACTTAAGACCCAGTGATAGAACTGGAGGTGGTCCTGCTCACGGAGGAGTAGCTATCCTAGTGGGCAGTCATATTCCTTTCCATCAGGTCCAACTTAATACTTCTCTGAAAGCAGTAGCGATGTCCTCCCCATCTGCAAAATTTGTAACGTCGAGGAAGCATCAGCAATCCATTTACTAAATTATATGAATAGTTCTAAATGTGAAAGTTGGGTTGTTATTACTTTATAATAACAACCCAGAAAAGGTGCTGTACAAAATACATGAATTTGAATTATATGATCTGGTGTAATAATACCATGGGATGATAATAATAATAAACGCCAATCAGCATACTTTACTTCGACTTCTCCGTGGGATTTCTTATTACAGTATGTTCAATTTATTTACCACCAAGAGTTGAGTTGAGTTAAATGAAATTGATCTTAATAACTAGAAATTGCGTTCCCAACTTGCAGAGAACATAAAACGGGCTGTTATGAACATCCGATCCGACTCCTTACCCTCAGCTGTAGAGGCATGTCACACACTGGATGCAATTTGTTGTACACAAGAAAGCACATTGAAATTGTGTATGTGGTCCAGGGGATCCTGATTCTGATGAATAAAACATTATTTCCTGAGAGTTCAATCGCTACATTAATTTGTCTCTCGCAAGTTGTTTCAATTTAATTATTATTATCATTGTAAGACTCCACATATCCAGCTGGAATGAGTAATGCGGCTGTCGCTTACACCGTCAAAATGTTATTATTCCATTTTATCTGCCTTTCATGTAATTATCCGCTTGTTTTCGGCTCCTCCAGCTCCAAAATTTTCCATATCGGCTACTTTTGGTACTAAATCTTTTTTTGTGGAAATCATCTCCCCCATGCCTTCAAAAGTCTCAATATAAAATTTGGTCTCATTCCGTTTATTGGTTTTTAGCTACAGATGCCTCCAAAGAGGGAAAGTTATTTTATGGCCACTCGTATATGAAAAGATAAAGAATTATTACAATTTGTAGACCATCTTATATTGAAACCATGTTGTATAAGTACCGCATTCTACAAGGGTTACTACAATTTGTAGACCGCGTTGTATAAGTACAGCATTATATGAGGGTTACCTGTATATATATATATTTGGTTACTGCCAAACACTAGGGGGGATGTGAGAAGCATTCACTGGCAAATTAGTAAATGAATACTGGGTGAGTAATCAATATGGAGGATTTCAGCCATGGGCACACAGACTAGTAGGAGGAAGAAATGTCACTTGGATAGAAGGAAACTTATGAAGTTACTAAGAAAAAAAAATACTTGGAAGAGAATGTGATGGAGAGGGCTCATGGCTCAAGAGTACTGCATCTGGTGATAGAGTCAGAAGTTAATAAACTTTCTTGTGCTTATGTTTCATAGTATGTAATGTTTAAGAGGAAAAACTAACGTCATCAGAAAACTATGGTTGGAATTTGTGGTTGAGAGAAGTTTTACGTAGAACATAGGTTTATACTATGTTCTATACATAAATGATCATCTCACTATGTTCTTATACATAAGTGGCTTTCTAACAGTGGCACACCCAGAGGGGTGAAGCAAGGTGGCCCTGGTCCCTCCCAAAGAAAGGGGGGGGAACACTAGAAAAATTTCCAAAAATCTTTTCCTAATTAAAATTCTTTTTATTTATGTTGTGTCATGTCTTCTACTTCTATACTACTTATGAATTAGCGATAATTGCAGATACTATTCAGTCATAGGTTGTATGCAATGCTAGCACCCACTCCCAAGATTAAATCCTGAAGGCACAACTCCGTCTAATATCATCATCAAAAAACAGCCCCGAATCATAACATTCCAACAATCCTCTATACAAAGCTGGTATTTATTCCAATGCATGAAAGAAATCATATATTCAGCCCATCTCTAAAAAGACATACAGAAGTCTAATGTCATACTACTAACTAATCACTATCACCTCAATCCTCTCCAAAATAATGGAGGAGGTTATCAACAGTCAACTTCTCAACTACTAAAAATTCCACCAGTTAACTGGTGGAATTCAAGAATGACCTCTTAGCCTACATCATCAGACATCTGCTACAAAGATATTCAGAGAAATGTGTTGCCATTCTTGACATTTTTTCAGGGCAAAGCAAACTGTCTTGTCTACCTGCGACTCACTGTATGTAACTGGGCAGCCAACTTTCTAACTGATCTTCTCTTCAAGTTTTGCTAATGCAGAAGTGCCTCCAGGCTCTGTTTCATTACTTACCCTTTTTCTCACATACATGAATGACTTAATCTCAGTCATCACTAATCCTATATGCAGCTTTTCTGATGACAGTACTCTGAATTCATTTTATTCATCTCACATCAGTCTATAGTTACCCTCCCTCCCCCCCTTGGATATTGAATATCGCTTCTGCTTGACACACAATGTATTCCTGCAAAGTTTCACATCAACTGGATTACTAGGCAGCACTCCACTAGGCCTTAAACAGGGATTCTTTAATTTCGATCACCTTGTATATGCCAGCACATATATCATGTATTGGCAAAGGTGTTAGAGGCAGAATGCAAACCTTGATTGATGAGGACACAAATCTTCTTTCAAAAGAGCAGAATGGGTTTGTCAATGGGAGGTCATGCTTCAGTAACTTGGTTGCATTTTATAATAGGGTGACTAGTTTACTGGACAGGGAAGATGCTTACAGAGTCATTTATTTTGATTTCGCTAATGTATTTGATTTGGTACCTCATGATAAACTACTGTTGAAATTGAGTAGGATGGAGATGGACAGTTATTTGGTAGCTTGGGTTACAGGGACGGTTGGCGAGAGGAGCCTATCAAATTAATACAGGAAAATTATCTTGCATCACCAACTGAATAATGAATGATGTGAGAATGAGAGTCATCCCTGGAAATTGTACAAAGGTCATGTGAATATAAAAGTGTACAGATATTTTGCTTAGTCTGTGGTGAATAAATGGAATACATTTGTTATCATACTTTCCACGTTCAAGGAAAGTATGATAGTGGGTCTATGAGTGTTTGACCTCCTATGATGAGTCTTTGAGACTACATGGAATTAATACAATCTTTTCTTTTAGTTGGGATTCTGGAATTGTGGATGCTCTTCCTCCTCCTGAAAGATATCGAAAATTGTTAAATTCTAATCCAGAACACAAAGGATTTTAATGGTTTTATAACCCTCTTGGGGAAGGGGAGGTGGCAGAGGTATTTGTTGCGTCTATTAATGAATCTGGAGGCAAATGCCATTCTTTGGGATGCATGATCTATTATTTTTCAAACTAGTAGGTTCAGTGGAATAATTTTTGGAGTGTTTTCAGAAGAAAGATCATATTGTTTTCTCTCATTCGCTTAGGTCATTCTGCTCATAGATGGTGCATTGTCAGAGCTTGGCACAGTCATATCAGTTAATGTCCCCCTTTGACACTTTCTTACTGTTGCCTTCTCAGTGTATGAAGGTCTCCATTGTGGTGGTGTTATACTTTCTCTTCACCTCTTGATACAGTATGTTCTGCTTGGTCTTGATCTTCTTTTCATCTATTTCATACATGGAGTAGGCTGGATGGATGTTCACCCTTGCACTGATTGCAAGGGTGAACATCCTTGGGTATTTTGCACTTGCAGTCTTTATTTGCATTATCTTTACTGCCACATCAGGCACAGATGGCAGAGCCACAATAGACAGCTTGCATATAACTATATATCCACCTAAAGCAGCACAAAGGGTTTGGGATATATAGCCTAACAGCAATTAAAATATGCTTTTACTGATAACTTAAAGATGCCAAGAAATTATATTCTTGGTTTAATCCAAGAATAAGAAAACAAACTTTGCACATGAAGTATGATTACAACTGGGTGACTTGTATATAGAGGATAACTTCAAATCAATTGCATTGGTGTTCCCATAATGCAAAAATCATACATGTCCCATATATAAGTAGTAAAAAAAAGTATCACATTATTCCTCTGGATCAGAAATGTTGAAAGGTTTTTTCCGCTTGGTTATACTATAAATTAAAGAGGCTAAGGAATTATACTCTTGGTTTAATCCTTTATCCAAGTGTAATCAAATTCTGTGTGTAAAGTATCTTTACAAATAAGCTACTAGCATATAGAAGCTAATGACTTCACATACTAAGGCAATGGAAGCGAGGTCATTAGATATCTAGATATGTACAAACTTTTTGTTACATTTGGATATAGGATTAAATCAATAATATTTCTTGGCATCTTTAATTTATAGTATAACCAAGTGAAAAAACTTTCATCATGCTTTCACTGATGTTGGGGATTTATGGATGCTAAATGCAAGAATAAGGACGAATTCCCGATGATTGGAGTACAGCTCTCATAGTACCCATATATAAAAAGATATAAAAAGGGAAATAAAACTGCATGTGAGAATTATAGAAGTATTTCCCTACTGAGTGTTCCTGGCAAGATCTATGCAAGTATACTTGAGAAAAGGTTGAGAAGAATTGTGGAAGAAAATCTTGGTGAAGAACAAGCTGGATTCAGGCCAAATAGAGGCCGTCAAGATCAGTTCTTCACTTTACGACAAATAGTCGAGAAAGCATGGGAATGTAACAAAGATCTGTATTTAAGTTTTGTCGATTTGGAAAAGGCATATGACAAGGTGCCAAGAAAGAAGCAATTCAATACGCTGCAGTTATATGGTGTCAATGGGGCATTATATCAAGCAATACTTAGTCTTTATTTGAGTTGTAAGTCAGCAGTTAGAATTGAAGCAAGTACAGGAAGATGGTTTAATGTTAAATCTGGTGTCAGACAAACATGCACATTATCCCCTCTGTTATTCATTATCTATATGGATCACATTATGAAGGAAAGTGGTATTAAACATGATATCAAAATTGGATATGTTAATGTCAGCTCTTTGCTTTATGCGGATGATGTTATACTTCTAAATAAATCTGCTACAAGTCTGCAAGATTCTCTGACTAAATTGAATAGCTGTTGTAATAGATATGGTATGAAGGTCAGCAATAAAAAGACAAAGACAATGAAAATAGTCAGAATCATTGAAAATGTCAACTGTGTTGTGAATGGAGAACCTGTGGAACAAGTAAAACATTTCAGCTATTTAGGCACGATTTTTACTGAAGATGGTAAATTAAATATAGAAATAGACACCAGAATCAGAAAAGCTGGTATGGTGGGAAGTCAATTGAATAAATTCATATGGAATAAGAGAGAAATTAGTCGCAACACTAAATTAGCTGTATACAAGACAGTGTTCAAACCAGTTTTAACTTATGGATCTGAGAGCTGGGTCAGAAGTAAAACACTTGACCAAAGACTAGAGACCACAGATATGAGAGTCCTGAGAAAGATTATAGGCATGAATAGATGGCATCAATGGCAATATCATATTAAAAACAAGGATATTAGGAAAGAACTTGACATTGTCAACATCCAGGAATGCGTTAGCAGAGCTAATCTCAGGTGGTATGGTCACTTAAGCAGAATGGACGAGGAAAGATTAGCAAAATAAGTGTTCTCTGCCAGGTTGGCATCAAAACGACCCAGAGGAAGACCAAGATATAGGTGGATTGATACGGTACAAAGTGCCTTAGACGATAGAAATATAACGTCTGATAATGTGGGAGTCTTGACAAGTAACAGACTGATTTGGAAGAAAATTGTAGATAGGAAATTAATAATGATGTAATTTTTTTCATGTAATACTATCATATCCTGTACACCCCTTGAGGGTACATGGCAGGAATTTGATGATGATGATGAAATGCAAGAATATTCCCAGTCAGGACTAGGATACCATCCCAACTTAGAATTCTTCTTATATGAAGATTTTCATTCTTCTTATGAGAATGACAGCCACAAGAAGAATTATTATAACTGTTATTCCTCATCAGGAATGTTGCATAGGTTCTGCTCTGATATTACTCCTTGAGAAAAGTTCAGAGGTTGTGTGTATGGGCTACTATGACTGATATTCCCTTAAATGATGTTACACGAATCAGCTGCTCCCATTATTTCTAGGAGGATGTTTTGTCAAGAATGTCTGCTGAACTTTTTTTTTTTCAATGATTTTGGACATTCTGTTAACCCCTTCTGAATCAAGAAGGTGCATTTTCCCAAATGGGTGCCACCTGTTGAATATATAATCAGAAAAAAACTATATATTTGTAGGTGTCTGATGTTTCATGGTTTTATTTTTGATGAGCATATGGTTTCTGTAGTGGGTTGGGGTTGTTGAAGGGCCCCTATTAACCCGGCACTGGTGAGGTGGGAAAATGTAACAAAAGGTGGTAAGGTGGGGTCCCACAGACCCACCCAAATAATGTAGTGTATTATAGAAATCCATATCTTTTTAATAAATATTAGTAGATTCTTTGTGGATTTTCCTCAGTCTTGTTCTGTATCAGACTCATGGTTACTGACTAATTCTAAATCAATTTCACTATTATCATCTCTGCTAAATGGCTCCTCATCTGTCAAAGCGTCATCTATAAATTGACATAACCTGTTCTTCCTGCTCATAACTCATCTGGTAAAAAAAAAAAAAAGATATTATTCTCAAAAGATCCTCTAAATATTTACAAAAACGTATTTGCTTATAGTTGATATGTAAAAATATAGAAGAGACAGCAGTAATGATAATATTTTATTAGAATATACATGAAAAAACTTATGTTTTGGAAGTAAATATAGTCACTTTTGGTAAGGTGGTGGTGGTGGGAGGGTCTGGTGAACCCCAGCACACTTTACACCTCTGCACACTAAACTTGCTTGTGCACAACAGCCTGTCATCTATGGCGTCGAGTAGCTGGTTACGGGAGGGGGAGCTATACTGAGGCATGACTCACTGCCATGCGTTGTTAAAAAGTTATAGTCAATTTAAAATCTTTGGGGTCTGTGACAACCCCACCTTACTAACACCAGGTTAAACTTCAGGATGAAAGACTCATTCTCAAGAGAGCTTCCCACCTATCACAGTGACACACACACACACATACAAACAAACACCTATTTGGCAAGCAATGACTGTGCTTGGAAGGGGAATGTCACACTGACATCATAGCAAGCCTTGGGTCCCACTCCCAAATCATGAGGAAGAAGACTTACTGCAGCACTTCTGATTCTTGCAGACAAACTCACTGGCTGATTAATCCTGAATTAATCCATCAAGATCACCTGTTCTTGCCAAAGTAGTGCAAGACTACTGGTAAAACAGCTAGTACCATCGATGGGCAGTCCCCTCCACTATGCAAACATGTGTCCCTCATTTAAGGGGGAAATTTTGCATTATAATTACAGTGACAATTTTTTTTGGAGAAAATAAAGAACAACTGAGAAATTGTTTCATAATAAAAAATGTGTGGTATTTTTAAATTAAAAATTTAAAAAGTATTTTTGCTTTATATTTTAACATTTGATTGTTCACCTAGCAAGAGGTCACTTATGGCATATTTATGCCAAAGCATTTGGCAAAATAAGTTGCATTTATTTGTTTCACTAAAACTAAAAAGCCTTTATAACATTTATTATAAAATATAAACACCTTGTACATAGCATTTTAAACAAATTATTACTTAAAAATTAATTGATACTTTTCTGAAGAATGAACTTTTTTTTTAATAAATCAGGTTTGTGTTTTAAAAATTCATAAAACTGTATACAATTCATGTCAAAGTTGCATTTGGTATAAATGAATGCTTTCAATGTTTAGATTTCTAATCCCCCCCCCCCCCCCCCACTGGTCCACATATTGTTCACTAATGAAAATACTCGTTCAGAGGAGGCATTAGATTCAGGGAGACATAAGCAAAATTCCATGAATTTTGCTTAAAATGTTTTTAAAAGATATGTGTTTATCTGTGAAATACAGTCATACCCCAAAGTTACGCAGTAGGTGGGACCAACAAAAAGTGCGTAAGTCGAATTCGCTTAACTCGGGCATAATTTTGCATACAAACATAAAAAATATTAGTTAATTGGGACCAAAGGTTTACAAAAAACATCTATATTTTTTAAGAAATATAATCATAATTGCAGTTTTTCGTACATAAAAAAAAGAAAGTTATTTCAATGTCAATGGTTTCATAAAATCTAATAAATTCGTCTGACGGCATAATGTCTTTTCCTTGTCACGCAAAATTTCTTCATAGCAAGCTAATGATTTTTTTATTCCTTACCTTGTGGCTACAATTCGTTCCTCGTTAGAAACTATGTCCTCCAAAATCTGTAAACCTTTCTTTTATGATTGTTCTGTGGATTCCTGTAGATCAAACTTCTTTGCTAGCTCACAAATTTTCATTCCGCCTTCAAAATCCTTAATAATGTTGAGTTTTGTTTCCAAAGTCAATGTTTTTCTTTTCTTGCTAGCTGTAGAAGAAGAATCGGACTTGCTTCCTTTGGACGACATTATTATTTTTTATGTGATAAAATTTTTATCAAGAATTTATCATTAAACAATCGCAAGGTTTGTAGACTATAAAAATAGTGTGTGAATGGAGACTGTGTGAAACACGTCAATGCTTGTTCACAGCATGTGCGACACTGGCGAATAAGGCCGGCGCCTGAAAGATACAACTAGTGGTGAGGCGTGAAGTGGGATGGGAATGTGTACATATATGAAACTAACTAACTACAGATTCACGTAAGTCGGGGTATGACTGTATTTAAAAATTTCAACCGATCTACATCGACAGGACTCATCATTTTGTTGTCATTCTTGGATCTTTTCACTGGTGACATAACTTTTAATACACGAAACTTCATAAAATAGTTTGCCATCATTTATATTTTCATTTTGTTCATTTCCAGTGACTGGAAATGAACAAAACGGTTTCCATCATCTTGGGATTTCTCATAGTAGAAGCCATTCAAAAACTTCCATTTCCACAAAAGAGCTGTCCTGGTTATTTAAATAATCAATGCAGGTTTGGTAAAATTTATGAATTGCATCTTTAAATATGTTGGCATCAATATTCAATTTACTATTTCACTTCACAGAATAAAGGAAAAATGGCCATTTTAGAAAATAAATCTAAAGGAAAATAAGCAGTGAAATAAAGGACTCTCCTCTTTAATAAGGACGTATGGTCACCACAATTATAATGCATGTTTCTTATAAGAAGCATCTGTAATAAATTTAATATGCGGTATAACAGAATGAAACCTTTAATACTAAGTTTTAATATTAATTAAAATATACTGTATAGAATAGCATTGCAATAACAGTGTGATGATAGCAGTACTACTAGTAGTTACAGTAGGCAGATGCAGTTCCTGACAGCAATATGGTGCTAAATTAGTGTGTGTGTGTGTGTGTGTGGCCTTTTTCCTCCATGAGATGCCCAAAGAATTCCACAAAAATACTTACTTTCTGTGACTAATCATGTCATGCAGTTCCTTCTGTAGGATATGACTGGAGTCAAAAGTTTGATGCAGAAACTGCTTGTTCCACTTCATCCTGGAGATACTTTATAGACTTAGACCTGCTGACTGATGAAGAATGGTGATGTCAACTTCATTCATGAAACTATTCCCAAAAAATATTTCTCCTTGTAATGTGATACCATCCTTTTGACATATTAGTCAGCAAGTTCTAGAAGGCTATGACATTTAGGCAGTGTTTCACAGTCATCAGAGGAACTAACATGTGTTAAGAAAAGACTGGCACTGATTCATGCTGTTTGCTTTTTAATGCAGTTGCTACTCACAAAATGCTGTATACCATATTAGTACCACGAATGGACTAGGGATTTCTTTTTCTTTTAAAATTTCTTTTTGTATTTTTATTTTTCATTATCTGGAAACCCTGCTCTAGAGACCAAACATGGAACTTTTTCAAGCCACTTCAAATCTCCAATAAGGGGAACAGTGATGTAACATCAAGTGGCAAAATGCATCTTCCACCTTAAAGACAATCACAAACATCCATATACATAGCAGGGTTTGAGTTCAGTAGCCTGCTGGTAGAGGACAGATATGCTAACCACTTGGCCAACCAAACTGGTAATGTTCTAGCAATCAACATGAAAATAGTAAAACCAGGATTTGCTGGATCAGGAAACCTTTTCTCATTTCTTAAGTTCTGTGTCTCTGCATTCACTTTACCTAGGATACTTACTTTAAATTGACAAGGTTGGAACTTAGTGAGGAATCACTGTTACATCCTAACCATAACAGGTGCTGATGCTTTCTGATATGCTCCTTGGCAGAATACTGTCATACTGCACTGCCATTTGACTGACTGGGGTCATTCTGTTAAATTGCTTGTGGTCTTGGAATAATTGCAAAGGAAAAATTTAAGGCTACTTGTATATAGAGGCATATGATTTCACATCATTCCTCTAAGTCTCAATGTATTGCACATTTCACGGAAATAAATATTGCTGTACACTACAGGAAGGGTCACTACCCAGACCACTTTTGAGCTTTAATGAATTTTATCAATAGAAACTGGACCCACGGAGTTAAATCAATGCAGAAGTCATATTTTTCATATGCAAGCAACAAAATGATGCATCACCACAATGGTGTGTTTCCTAGTCATAAAGAACTTCATATACGAGACTCGTCGACTTTGCTTGCTCGTGCTTAGGTAAAGGATTAAAACAAGAATATAATTTGTCTAGTACAATTTACTTTGTAACCAAGTGAAAAAAAAAAAAAAAAAAAAAATTCCTACCACTCCGAAAATATCATGCAAAGATAACCAACCTCTTAGCAATATACTTCTCCTACAATTCTTGTAGAGACAACCAGGGTAGATCAACCTCCCATAATCACAGGAACAACTCACTTTATTCCTCTCCTTCTAGAAAGGAATCAGTAGAATCCTGAATAGTTAGGGGTGCAAGCTATTCACGAGTCGTTCGATTTTTCTTTGATAAAAAGACCAGAGAAGGAATAAGTGTGATCCTGATAGTATCCCTCAGGTTTGCAAGACCTGTTCTTCAGATCTTGTGCCTACCTTCTACCCTTTGCAATCAAACAGTCTCCACTCTGTTTAATACATGGTGAATGGCTCCCTCTTCTCAGATTTCCTCACCAGTGCTAGGAGGAGGGAAGAGATGGGTTCTGTCCTTTCACCTACTCCCCTTTTTCTCGACATAAATGACTTATCATTGCCCACAAACCCTATCTTATCCATGACTTGCTGATATTACACTCCACTTCTCTTCTTCATTTGAGAAACTCTTATAATGCACAATCATTCAAAGTCTTGTCGTATTGCCTAAAAGAAAGCTTTCACTTAACTCTGATTAATACCCAGATCTCCAAACAATATTACATTTCTATTTTTGAACTCAAACCTCCAGTCTTTGCTGTCACAAGCCCATCTCAGCCACAGCCACTTTAGTCTCCAAAAACCAAATGTTTTTTCAGTTCAAGACACTACTTCTCACATGTATAACTGCTAACACTATATAAATCGCAAATTCAACCAACCTTGAATAGTACTGCTCGGCCTTACAAATAACTCTCTTCCTCCTCTTTCATTCCATCTTTCTCTTTTTCATAAAGAGCCTAACTCACTCTGTTTCTTCAGCTGTTCGGGGGATACACCAGCAGACTCATTTCCACTTAACTTGCACATAACTGTGGTGCAAAGTTTAACAGCCTTTCATGTATGGGGACAGTGATGTAACTGATAAAAAGAGTAGTGTGTAGCTTTTTTGATTTCATAGCAGACTGTCCTTTTGGAACCCAATCATAACAGTCATCAAACAAATGCTTGTATTGCTCACTTTAAGGACTCAGTAAATGTCTGCTTTTTTGAAGTAATTTACTTTTCGTTTAATTAACTATAAAAAATGAACAGGATAACATGGGTTTTATTTTATTTATTTATTTTTTGTTTGTTTTTGAAGAATGTTGTGTATAAATACATAACATTCTTGAAATCTGATATTTTGGAAAATTCATATTTGTCATGCCATTTTTAATTCTGGTTTAAAACTGGACAACTGTTAATTAACTGTGCAGAATGATTATGTATATATAATCATTCTGCACAATCATATATAATTGGGGGGGGGGGGTCACCTTTTTGAAGACTCAACACTCAGGGGCTACCCTGAGTGTCGAGTCGTCAAAATTCGAGTCATCAGAATTCAAGGAGAACCGGCCTACCAGTCCGGAACATGGGGGGTATCCCCCCTAGTATGTTAATATATTATATCTAGTTCTAGGATGGCCACCAACTGAACAATACTATATGCCCTATATAATAATGCTAGAGCACTAATGTCCAGTGAACTGAATGATAGATTAATCTAATTTTGTAACAAATGAAGTGGTGTACAATTAGATTACAAATGTAAGACTACAAATAGTTTACTAATTCAATCAAACAAAAACAGAACTGAATCAAAAGATTGGGGAGATTTTTTTCAAATTATAATGGATTATTTTAATTTTGAAGAAAATACAACTTCAATTTTAAAGTAAAACATAAAAGTAAAACAAAGTAAAGTAAAGTAAAGTAAAACAAACATGCCTTGGTCAAAGTATCTTTTATTGGAATTTTGTACAGTATAATTATTTTTTTAAAATCAAACTTATATTTCACATAAAAATAAACACTAGTTCATTAAGACTTCCATTTGTACAAGTCTAGCATTTGTATCGCCAGGCATACGGTAAGGGATCATACCAGCAAATGTAATAAGAATACGAGCTTGTTTCCTAAGGTAGTCCAGAAACTGTAAAAAATAAAATTATTCACATTCTGGCAGTTGGTGTAATACTATTTTAATACAGTGAAATGAATTTTTTTTTTTGTTTTTAATCTAAATAAGCAATTATCTAGTTTGGTGGTAAGGATTATATGTTAGCTATTCATAACTATATTTTTTTAAGGAAATTGCAACATAGACTAATATCAACTAAAATAAATTTAATTAATACTTCCAATATTTTAGCAAAGTCAAATTGTCATCATCAGGGAACAAAATATAATAAGATGTGTGCACAGGCTCTTATATTAAGTAATAAAGATGAAGCATGTCAACTGAGAGTAGGCCTAGGTCCTAGTGAGCTAAACTGGACATCCTTGGCTGTTGGGCTAAAGTATGGAGAATGAGAGCCTCCCAAATTTCATGCAACCAAATTTGTTGAGGTTAGGGTAGTTTCTTAAGGCAGAAGCAGATTCAAGGAACATTCTTTCATATTTACAAGGGGGTCTGGAAAGTTCTGATAAACACCTAGAACAAAAATTATATTAAAGCAACTGATATAACCAAGAAAGAACACTAGTAGCAGAGTTATGAAGGTAACTTATGTTCTTGGCATCTTTAATTTAATGTATAACAAAGTGGAAAAACTTTCAATGACATAGAGAAAGTTGTGCCCCCCCCCATGGTAATCTCCCAATCATCTATCGAACACTCATTTCAGTTCACTCATTTGATGCCAGGAGTAAATGCACACGTGAAAAGCACTTATAGCATTCTTTCATCAGCAAGCATTACTTATGCATTACAAAACATTGCTCTAGCTTTATTACAGTATTAGGAATTTATCATACGGATGATTTCCTTAAGTTGCTCCTAAGGTGAAGTCCTTTTACCAAAGTGTGAGCAAAGAAAATAAGCAAACTTTCATTCACTCACACTTGACAAAATAAAAATGAAAACAAAAATATTATTTCTTGTCAAGTATAATTTGTTTTTTCCAAATTGAAATGCATTTACATGTAAAATATTGGTCAAATTTTAGGTTAAACAAAGCACATGTTATTCCCAAAGAAAATTTTGTATAACAAAAAATATTATATAATTTCTCTTATCCCATTTTTGACTGCATTAAAGCAATTATCCTGTTTGATTTCCATGAACATATCAGGTTATTTGCAACTTCAGAGTGTAGTTTTACCTGGGTATCAAAATATTGTACACTACAACAGACATGCAGAAAGACAAATAAGGACAGACAGTCCATGGGTTATAAAACATACCTTTTCTCTACCTCCATCCTCACTTAGAGCAGCAAGTCTAACTCCTGATAAAGGTAACGGTGAAGATAATCCCACAGAACTTCTACAATGAGTAGTGTATATGCAATTAATTAGCAATTTTTATTAACATCTTGTGTATGATTTTCATTAACTATACAATGAATTTTAGGATACATTCAAAGTATTAATACTCACTTTGCTGATTTGTACTGAGAGAACAAAATGTTCATGGTGGCCAGCAAAATGTCAGGTAAAGTACGTCGCACCTATAAACATTTTTAACAAGTAGAAAAAACAATAGTGTATTAACATTAAAACATTAAGTGTATTTTCAAAATAATTATTATAATAACACTTGAGAGATAAAAAAAAAAAGCATATCTGTGTGTCACTGCCAAGTACAAGCAAACTATTATTACTACCATTATAGCAAGCTGACTCACTGTGACAAACTACCTAAAAATCGTGGACAAAGTATCATTGTTTGAAAGTATTTCATTATGGCAAATCTTCCATTATAATAAGCTATTCCTTTGGTCCCTGTGGGTTTACTATAGTGAGAAGTAACTAGAATACAATTACTACTACCTTAGGTAACAGACCAAGAGATTGTTAAATGAAAGCCTTCATAAAATTAAAAATCAACCTTGGAGATAGGCTAAGGTGTTGTACATATTCATCTCTCGTTCACTCTATTATTTGTATTACAGCACGAAATACAATAAATTATTATTATCATTATTATTATTAAGAGAGACCTTCAGGGAGTCAGAGACTCATCAAGGGAGGCCACATACTACACACACACCAGCTATCATACTTATTCTTGAATTCATTCACACTGCTTGCACTCACAACATCCAATGGCAATCCATTCCAATCATGCACTGCCCTCTGAGAGAAAAACCTACTCCTCACACCCATCTTGGCAGCCTTCATTCTCAGCTTCCAAGGATGCCCTCTTGTTCTATCCCTACCCTCCAAAAATTCAAAAATTCCATCAATTGAAATCTTGTATGATCCTTTCAAAAGTTTGTAAGTCTCAATCATATCGCCCCTCTTTCTCCTGTTTGGTAGTGTCTGCAGTCTACAAATTCTAAATCTGTCTTAATAATCAGTATTCCACAATCCTAATATTTTTAACACTCTCCTTTGTACTCTCTCCAAAACCAGGAGACCAGACCTGTGCACAATACTCCAAGTGAGGTCTTATCAAGGCCTTGTAAAGAGGCAAAATAACATCCTTATCTTTACATGTGAACATCTGTTTCAGCATTGCAATTATCTTTTGAGTTGAATTTGTAATCTTTGCCACATGGCCCCTAAACTTCAACTTCCTATCTTCCTCATCAGTTTCTTCTAGCCTAATCCCATCAATATAATACAACACTGGATATGTAATCATGCTGAAGTGAATGACTTTACATTCACTGACATTGAACTGACACCCATTTTCCCATGCCCACAATTCCAGCCTATTCAAATCATTCTGCAAGTACTGCATATCAGCAGCATTCCTGATTACCCCTACCTATCTTTGCATCATCAGCGAATAGGTGTATGTCTTTGTCAAATCCTTCCCAATATCATTAATGTATAGATTGAATAACAGTGGACCAAGCACTGATCCTTGTGGTACACCACTTGTTACCTTAAACCTTGCAGACTCACCCCCCCCCCCCTATACCACTTTTTGATATCTGTCAGTCAGCCATTCTCTCATCCATGCTAATATTCTATAACTCAAACCCATTTTCTCCAATTTATGCAAGTCTACCATGCTGTATTCTGTCAAAAGCCTTAACAAAATCCAAAAGTATCATGGTGTATTCATTCCCCTTGTCTAGTTCAATGGTAACATTGTTATAGAATGTGAGCATGTTGATAAAACATGACCTTCCCTTAGTAAATTCATGTTGTTTATTGCAAAGTAGAGATTCACTGTTATTTCTGAACGCAAGCTCTAACCAATTTTTCCAAAATCTTCACCACCACTCCTGAGATACTAATTGGTCAATAGTTAGATATATCGGTCTTTGCACCACCCTTGTACAATGGAAATTACTATACATTCTTTCCATTCCTGCAGAATCTTCCCTGTTCTGAGACTAATATTAAACATCCTGGTCAAAGGAATGGCCAGTTCAGCTGAACACTCTTTTAGCACATGTGCTGATATTCCATCAGTCCCTATTGCTGAATTCTTATTCAGTTTGTGCTCTAATAACAGCTCTAATACCTCAGCCTCACACAACTGCATTTCTTCATCTAGTGAAGAGGTAACGGTGAGCTCAATGTTGCGCTCACCAAGTTGATAGCTTTTAACGAAATGGGCACTCATTAACTGAACAACCTCTTCTGCATCTGGATTTAGAAGAGTTATTCTTTCATATTCATTCTTTCTTTTACTTGCAGCATATTGATAGAATTCTTGTGAATTGTCTTTAGCAAGCAGAGCTAGTTTCTTTACATACTCAGACTTTGCTTTACATACAATAGTTGCGACTATTCTAGCCTGCTGCTTATAACATTCATAACGGACGTCATCCTTATGCAAACAGTATTCCTTCCACAACGTCCTTTTCTTACGAATTTCTTGCTTAATAAGATTAAACATCCGTTTGACTCCTACTGTATTTATTCTTCGAACTCTTGGGACACATTCTGATATCGCATCATTTAAGTATTGTTTAAATGCTTCTCATGCACTATCAATATTCTTTCCATCCAGCAACTGATCCCATTCCACTGAACTCAGTATACTTCTCAGTTGGTCATAATTTCCTGCTTTGTAGTTCAGCATATAACCTTTTCTGAATGGAATATTCATAAGCTTAGTCACTTCCCAAGCGAGTGCCGCATGATCACTGTCACCAACCAGAGGCAGAATAACTGAAACACCCCTCTGACCCTATAATCAAATCTAACACTCTTTGACCTTGAGTTCAAAGAGTGTTAGATTAGTCCTTCTATCACATGCTGCTTGAGGAAGTTGTCCTGCAACAGCTCAATAAATGCATTTTCATTCTTCTCATGAGATTTAACACAGAATTTTCATCATCTGTATGATCAAATAAATTAAAGAGAAGACCAATGAAAAACGTGTCAGCTACAAGCTACAGTGCATAATTTTCTGGGTTTCAAATCAGCATCTTCAGAGTATGACTACATGAAAAATGGGAATGTAAAGCCATAACTAAATAAATAATGATTAACCACGGATTTATTATTTAACGCAGAATTTTCATACTTGTGTCAAGGGAATCTTGACATAATATAAAGTGGCACAGTCTAAAATATATTAAGGTCCTAATTACAAATTTAAACGAGATAGTATTAATAATACTAATTAATAAACTACTGGCTACTACAGAATGTGGAGAAATGTGCTATTTCTCATAATAGGGATAATTTCAGCCAAAAAAAAAAAAAAAAACAAATGCGAAAATTCTTTATTTATGATAAATAATAAACCCGTAATCAGTTATTTACATAGATTACAACTACTAGTTATAGTATAAATATAACAGTAAGTAAATAAAAGTTTAAATTATAATGAAAAAAAAAAAAAAAAAAAAGAATTGAAGTCCTAATTTGGCACACACAAAGAGGTTGTATATTATTATTGTACGGGTACTTCCATAAGTACAAAGACTCACCTCAGGAGACCCAAACTGTCTACATAATCTGTCATACTTCTCCTTGAACCCATTAACAGACAGAACACACAAAACTGACCCTGGAAACCATTCTATTCATTCATAACTCTCCAAGCAAAAACTCTAGCCCTCACACTAACCACACCTTTACTCGACTTCCAGGAATGGCCTTGATCTGCACCCTCTAGTCAAGTGCTGAAACATTTCCAATGCTATAAAACCCTTTAAGTAACTTATGTTTCTATCACATTCATTCCATTTTTTTCTCTATCAATCAACTTCTACAATCCACACACACACACACAAGCAAAAACTAGCCCTCACACTAACCACACCTTTACTCGACTTCCAGGAATGGCCTTGATCTGCACCCTCTAGTCAAGTGCTGAAACATTTCCAATGCATCAATGCTATAAAACCCTTTAAGTAACTTATGTTTCTATCACATTCATTCCATTTTTTTCACTATCAATCAACTTCTACAATCCACACACACACACACACACACAAGCAAAAACTCTAGCCCTCACACTAACCACACCTTTACTCGACTTCCAGGAATGGCCTTGATCTGCACCCTCTAGTCAAGTGCTGAAACATTTCCAATGCATCAATGCTATAAAACCCTTTAAGTAACTTATGTTTCTATCACATTCATTCCATTTTTTTCACTATCAATCAACTTCTACAATCCACACACACACACCCTCAATCTATCCTCATAGGAAACATTCCACAGACCACTCACCATCTTGTTCACTCACTGAATCCTCTCCATCACTTCCTCATCCCCAAGAAATCCAGGAGGCCAGACCTGAACCAAGTAAACTAGATGTGGATGTATCAAGAGGCCTTATAAAGAGAAATAACTTTCTTATCTCTAATTGTTAGTATGTTCTTTAATAGCCAAGTAACCTTATGAGCTACCTTAGCAATCTTAGTAATATGCCCTCTATACTTCAACTCTGTCTACCACCACTCCTAAATTCCGAGGTTCATCTATTTCCTGGAGTAAAGTTCCATCAACATGATACACAGCTTGTAACTGATTAATCCCAAAATGCATAACTTTACATTTCTCCACATCAAACTGACACCCATTTTGTCCATAGTGACAACCTATTTAAATCATCCTACAAGCTCTCCACATAGTATTGATTAACTATTACTTTACCTAATTTTGCATCAGAGCCTCTGCAGCTCAGTTTGGTATAGACGGTCCTTTGGTTGGAAAGACATGGGTAGTAATCCTATTCATGACATAAGTGGCCTTTCTCTGGTCCCTTTTGCCTAAAAGTGATTTAGTCAAAATTATCTGGTCTCATATGGAGGTAGAAGGTTTTTTCACACAGAAACTCGTTTTTTTTTTTTTTTTTTTTTTTTTTTTTTTTTTTTTTTTTGTCCCTTCCTCAGAACAGGCAAACTGGCCTGTTCTGAGGGACACACAAACATGGTGTGAACACACAATGGATCTAGCGTCATGAATACCTGCCCTTAGTGGAAGCAGCAGAGGAATGACGAGCCAGCTGCATCAATTTGTTGTAAACCCCTCATTAGGGGACTCTACCTGCCCTAAGGGATGAATAAGAAGGGAAGGAATTTTCATCTTCTGTATGATCAAATAAATTAAAGAGAAGACCAATGAAAAACGTGTCAGCTACAAGCTACATTGCATAATTTTCTGGGTTTCAATAATTTATGTACAAATTAAATAGTGGTGATCCCACCATGGACCACTAATCTGCTTTTGTCTTTCCTTACCTTTCAGCACACCTGCTTAATCCTGGAATCTGTTCCTTCATATACCACTTTTATATTTGTCCATCAGCCATCCTCTTATTCACATAACAAGTGTTATATCCATCCCCATTTGTTCTCATTTGTGTAACATAGTTCAAGGTGATATTCTGTTAAAATGCCTTTCAAAATTCCAGCAGAATCATTACGTAGCCAATTCCTTTACCCAACTAGCTGTCACTCTATTATAAAAAGTTAGTAAATTACTAAGTCATGAGCAACCCTTCAAAAACCTATGTTACCCCTCAGAGTATTATTTTTATCCACCCATCCTTGAAGTCTCTTTTTGTCCAATTTTTCCAGTACTTTAACCACCACTCCTAAAATACTGATTGGTCTATAATTTGCTACTGCAGTCTTAGAACCTCCTTTAGGTAAAGGAATTATGTTGCCCTCTTTCCAATCCCTTGGAACTCTACCAGAACTGAGACTTAAATTAAAGAGCCCAGTCAGAGGCATTGCCAGTTCCCTTGCACAAAATGCAAGCTGATATCCTATCTAATTCCACAGCTGTATTTATATGGAGATTCTGAAATATCCTAAGAATTTCCAATTCACCTGCCTCTATTTCCACACCAATCTGTCACATGTCACAGCATGGATGATATACTCTTGCAAAATGGTCACTTAGTAATTCAACTATTTCATATACTTCTGTCACCTTGTCACCATCAGCACTCATTAAGATTATTCTTCCATAGTTATTCTTCCTCTTACTACATAAGAAAGAACTCTATGGGATTCCTTTGGCCTGCTGGGCTAGTTTCTTTTGATAATCTGATTTTGCCTTCCTTACCATACAGGTCACCTTTTTCCCTGAGCCTTGTACTGTTCACCTTTCTCCTTATATATCCACTCTGCTTAATTGGATTTTGCCTTCTTTACCATAATGATGACCTTTCTTGCCTGACTCTTGTACTGTTCACAAGCTTGCTGGTAATCTTTCTCCTTATATACCTTCCAACAATCTTTCTCTTCTTCTTCTTTTTTTTTTTTTTTTTTTTTTTTTTTTTTTTTTTTTTTGCAGCTTATGCTTAACGATACTACTTATCCATCTAACTCCTACCTGATTTACCCTACTTACCTTAGGTATACAATTTAATATTAAATTAAGAGAAAACTTGAAGCTGTGCTATGGCATAAAGCCATGGCACAGCTTCAAGTTTTCTCCTAAGCTTGTCAGTATCTTTTGCCTTGTAGTGCCACATGTACCCCTTCTTGACAGAATACTCCTCATGTTTTGCAATCTCCCAAGTCAAGACCACATGGTCACTTTCCCAATCAGATGCAGTGTAGCCACCTTGGTTATGGATAGCTCTTCGGATCTTACAACCAGGTCCAAAACTCTCTCAACCGATTCCCATCCACAAATGTTGCCTCAAGCAGTCTCTCAGTAGGTGGATAAATTCCATTTCCTTCCTTCTATATAATCTTGTTTCCAATCTATATCTCCATAGTTGAAGCCCCGCCCCCATAATAATCATTCAACACTTGCATTCATTGTACTAATTTGCTGATGCATGTCTTCTAGGTCATCCCTGGGAACTCCTGGCCTATAGGAGGCACCAGCCATATATTTTGACTTATTGGCTTTAATTTTACAATATACCGTATCAAATGAACAGCCACTCTCCCACTATCTCCTATTCTTTTAAACTGCAGTTCATATGCTGTAATCAGCAGTACCCCTTCCCTGAAAATACTAAACCCTTCGCATTCTATCCCTGTAGCTACATCATCTGCTATTAGCCAAGTCTCACATGCCTATAACTTTTTGGCAAGTTGCAGTAACCGATGCCAAAACTTCCTCTCTCTTGTTTGTGATACTTCTAGCATTAGTATACAGAAAATGCAATGTTCCTTTAAGCTGGCTCCAGCCACCTTTATTTCCTGAATTGACTACCTTATTATTCAATATTTTTCCTTGAGAGACTAGATTCAGCACTTGGCCATTCTCACACTCACCTAATGAGTGCCTTCACACACACACACATCCACCTGCTTAAGTTTTCTTGAATTTGTGCTTCAGTATAGAAGTTTTTACAGTTGTTAAACCGATATTTATCTTAAATCAACTGGTTTCCAAATTTCTGGCAGATTAATGCAGCCATACTTGTTGAGGCCAGAAGAGTGCTTCATAGCCACTGCTAACTCTAGAAACAGTCTCTGAATTGTAATGACTTCTATATAGTATGCTAAGGTTGCCACATCTAATACTGTGTGAGATAGTGACCAAAGCATGGTCTGCTACTCTTAACTTTCCATAATGATGGTAATAGATGTATTTCTTGTGATCTCAACGGTGGATGTTAACAGATCTTCCTTTCTAATTATAGAAGGAAGGCCATGCTTAAATTAAGTTAAACTCACCCCCCCCCAATATTTTTGAATTATTCAAATTTACTACACATACAGTTATTTACTTGACAAGGAAGCATCTGCAAACAACTTAATGACTGGAATGGGTCCTCCCCTACTTGGCCAATGGTTGCCACACAGCATTTCGAGAACAAAGTACTTACCAGAGCTGCTTTCAAAGCTTTAATCTGGTTGTGATATGCAGATGATGTATTTGCTATTTTGCATCATGGGAAGGACACTTCGGATTCCTTCGTATGTCCCGTAAACAGTTAATAGCCTAAAATACATTTTACATTAGAAAAATAATCAGATAACTCTACCCTTTCTTGACACTAATCACTCATCATTAACAAGCCCAAAGTATGGAAACCTCAAAATGTTAACTCAACGCCAGGGCTACTTGACTGATGCAGCCCTTGCAAAAGAGCTACCTTTGCCACACTTTTTGACCAATGGTGGTGGCTCATACAAATCAGAAATACTGAAGAAATGTAACCTTCACACCACATTCAAACCACATTGCAAATTAGCAACCCTGATCTGCTCACCTAAGATCAAACTTGATCCTATTACACTCCGGAGTACCCTGTGATTGAAGTTGGCCTACTATGGATAAACAAGATCTGTTATCTGCTTTCAAGAAATACATTCCCTACCATCATACTGGCAGGTAAGAAATGGCAGACCATGCTTTGGACACTTTCTTCACATGGGATCAGTTGGATGGAAACCAGCATGCTAGAAATTGTTACAAGTTGGAGAGACCTTTTTTTTATAGTCAGCAATGGTCATGAAGCACTCTCCTAACCTTAACAAGTATGGCTGCATTAATCTACCAATGATTCAGGAGAAAGTCAGTTTAAGATCAACTTCAATTATAAAAACTTCTATACAGTTGTGGAGGATGCTAATTTAGAGACATTAGGTCTTTTGTCTGTTATTATTTGAACTATTTAATTTATTCATTGTCATGTTTGTACTTAAGTAGTAGTAGTGCTCTGAAGATGCTAGTCTGAAACCCAGAAAATATATCCCAGTTAATATCTTTATACGATTTATGTTTTTTTTTTTATTTTATGTGTAACACTGAAGAAATGAACATGCAAGAATGTCCTGACATGATTAACTACTGTATAAAAGCATTAATCAAAGAAGCCAAGGCTGTGACAGGCCATTATTCCTAACACAATGGGATTTATCTGCACATCTAAAAGATATTTCAGGATGTCTTATTTATTGAATATTTGAATGCAATATTTGCATTTTGCCTAGCAGTAATAATGGAGACATTGTGAAGGATAGAGATAACTTGGGAAATAAAGTAATTTGAATAAGAACATAATTTATTTAAATACTCGCTTGATATTCTGACTATGCCCTTTGGACACAACCAAAGGCAACTTTTCACACACACACACACACACACACACACACACACACACAGAATTAGTCACCCAGATGTCTGGAAATTTTTCTTACATCCACACTTGTTCTGTTAGGAGTCTTCTGTAAAGTGCAAGCAAATTTCCAGCATAACGTATCACTTTTTTGAATTAGTTTCTTTGGATAACAATGTTTCTCCGACTAACTGCATGCAAGGTTTGTTATCTAGCAAATAGTTTGCTAATTCCTTTGTGTATATGGTTCATAAGTTTAGAATTCTGGTGTTCTCCTCTCCATTTTTCTGCAGATCCTCCAGACTATCCAAAATATGGGAGTTTACACTGGAACTGTATTCTATATATATGCCAGTTACTGATTATACCAGGTAGACCTAAAGGGCAAATTAGCTTCACTTAACCATTCAAACAGCCATACAGATAAAATATATGAAAAATTTAAGAGTCATGGCTGTGTTATTTCAATAGCATCCAAATGTTATACAAGGGGTTTCCAAACAGTAAGGTAATACATTATTTTCATCAAGGATGTTTAATAATAAGAAGTCGATATTATACACCAAGAAATAAGTGAAAACATGCACTGCTTCTCTGTAAAGTCTCCAAATTCCTTGATGCATTCGTCATGAATGATAGATCAGTTTATCCATACACCGACTACGTAACCAACATTTCACCGCCTGATGAACTTCCTCATCTGTAGATGCCACCCAGAAAGGTGTTTCTTGAGGGGGGGGGGGGGGCGAACAAATGGAAGTATGAAGGCAGTAAGTCTGAGGTGTAGGGGAGATGTGACAGAGTTTTCCAACAATTACAGTGCAACCACTCATGAGGGGTTGCACAGTGTGTGTGTGGAGTAGCGTTTTCATGCAACAAAATCATGCTACTTGTCAGAAGTCCTGGTCGTTTGCATTGAATGCTAGCTTTGTTTGTCCTTCATTTGAATGCCAGTTTGTCCAATGTTACACAGTAAAGCTCTACATTGATTGTTCCACCCTTTGGCAAGAAGTCCGCAAAGAGAACACCTTGGCAATCCCAGAACACTGTGGCCATAACTTTTCGGACAGTGGGAACAGTTTGAAATTTTTTGGGCAAGGAGATTGTGGATGTTTCCAGGTCATGGAATCATGTTTACTCTCTGGGGTAAAGTGATGAATCCATGTTTCATCTGATATTTGATATCCATCTGATATCCATGTTTCATCATGATGATAGACATGTAAATGAGAGTTCATTTGAGGCAGTCTGGTGCGAAATAGTGACCAACGCAACCAAATATACAGTTGGATGCTGCTATAGGCCAGGGAGTACGGGGGGAGATATTGAATTCATGCATCAGCAACTTAGTGGAATGAGTGAAGGCTTAGTGATTATTATGGGGGATTTTAATTATGGTGATATCAATTGGAAGGAGGAAATATCACGTAGCAAAAAGGAAATGGAGTTCATACATCTTCTACGAGATAATTACTTGAAATAGCACGTAACTGAAGGGACACGTGGTGTGAGAGTGTTGGACCTGGTTATTGGTTCAGAGGTTATATGCATAAGTAAGGTGTCCTCGTTACCTCCAGTTGGTGAAAGCGATCATGTGGTATTGACTTGGGAGGTTGCAAAATCTGTGGATTTTTCTATTAAGAAGGGGTATGTACGGAACTACAGGTTAGGCAATTATAACAAGCTTCGGAGTGGGCTTGCAGCCATCCCATGGCAGAACATATTGCAAGGGAAAGATGTTAGCAGTGCTTGGGATAAAATCAGCGGGTATCTGAGGAAAGCAATATCAGATTGTGTCCCCATGGCCAGGAGGTCAAACAAGGCAGGCATTAGATGGATGAGCAGTAGTATCAAGCTTGAACTGCAAAAAAAGAAAATGTTATGGAGAATTTACAAGGAGAAGGGCGATCAGAACACCCATGAGCAGTACAAGGCTCAAGCTAGGAAGGTTACCAGCATAGTAAGAAAAGCTAAATCAGATTATGAGAAGACCTTAGCCAAAGAGATCAAGGGTAATCCCAAAGAGTTCTTCCGCTATGTGGCAAGTAAGAGGAAGAATGACTTCGGAAGGATAACCTTAGTGGGTGCTGATGGTATTGAGGTGACAAAATCAGATGTAATAGTCGAGTTACTGAGTGATCACTTCTCAAAAGTCTATCACCCAAGTGAGGATATCTCTATACCTATAGCAATACCTAATGTGAGAATTGAAGCTAAAGAATCAGAAGTATTAAATATATTGCAAAACTTAAATGCAAACACTGCGGTAGGCTTAGATGGAATATCAGCTCGGGTGTTGCGTGAATGTGCAAATGAATTGTCAACCCCTCTTACCTGGATATTTAATTTAAGTTTGAACTCTGGTATGGTCCCTAGGGAGTGGAAGTTAGGCAAAGTGGTTCCTTTGCATAAGGGTGGCTCTAAAACTGCGGTATTGAATTACAGACCAATCACCATCTCAGGAGTAGTGGTAAAAGTATTGGAAAAGTTGGTTAAAGACAAAATTCAAGAATGGGTGGATCAGGATATGATACTCTATAGAGGCCAACATGGTTTTGTTAAAGGTAGATCCTGCCTTAGCAATCTATTAACTATTCATAATAGAATAACATCAGAGTTGGACAAAGGAACTGGCTACACAGTGGTACTTCTGGATTTTGCTAAGGCTTTTGACAGGATACCCCATAGAACACTGTTACGCAAATTGGAGCAGATGGGAATGGATATTAAATTGGTGATATGGATAGGAGAATCGCTCAGGGAGAGATACCATAAGGTGGTGTATGGAGGAGCCGAGTCCAGAATGAGGCAGGTGACCAGTGGTGTGCCTCAGGGCTCTGTGCTTGGGCCAATGTTGTTTAATTTGTATATAAATGATATAGGAAACGGCTTAAAGGGAGATATTCAGTTGTTTGCTGATGATGCAAAGTTGTGTAGTGCAATAAAAAATCAAGCTGATGTTGAAAGTTTGCAGGAGGATTTAAATAAGCTGGTAAAATGGGCAAAAGAAAATGGATGTCAGTTCAATGTGGAAAAGTGTAAAGTCATGCATTTTGGGATTAAAAGATTACCAGCTGTGTACTACATCGATGGAAAGGTACTCCAAGAGATTGATGAGGCTAGGGACTTAGGGGTATTGGTAGATAGGGAGATGAAGTTCAGAGGACACATTGCTAAGGTGTCCAAGATTGCACATAGGATTACTTGGTTGTTGAGGAACACACTGACATCCAGAGATAAGGAGGTTATTATTCCCCTTTATAAAGCATTGATACTTCCACATTTGGATTACTGTGCTCAGGTCTGGTCACCTGGATTCCTTGGAGATGAGGAGGCTGTGGAGAGGGTTCAGAGAAGAGTGACCAAGTTGGTGAGTGATATAAAAAATGCTCCCTACATTGATAGATTGAGAGCTTGTGGATTGCAGAGGTTGGTTGATAGGCGAAGAAGAGGGGATATGATAGAAACATTTAAATTACTAAAAGGTTTTTATAGGATTGATGCAGGGGAAATGTTTCAGCTGTGTGATAGTGATGGAAGAACAAGAGGTCATCTCTGGAAATTAAAGAAGAGTGTGGTTAACAAAGGTGTCAGAACAAGGTTTTTTGCCTGGAGGGTGGTGAATGAGTGGAATTCATTGCCTGACTTTGTTGTGAGCTCTTCATCTGTAAATGAATTCAAGAAGAGATATGACAGATATTGTTTTGCTAGTTTGGGTCTCCCGCGATGAGTCTACTGACTCCATGGAGATACCCGTAATAATAATAATAATAATAATAATAATAAAGAAAATCCTTGCCTTTGTCACTGTATCACAATAGATTCTCCAAACACATCCCAATGTGTGTTGCCTTGTGCTCCTCTGACAACTATCAGGGCACCCAGCATGGATGTAAAATAATTTCCAAACCTCTGGGAAACTAATTCCATGTATTAATCAAAAGTCATCTACGCAGTCAAAACATGTGAATGCATGCTTGATATCCTATGCATTTATTCAATTTTGTTTATCGTATTATCTTTATGCCTGACAATGCATCAGTTACTCTTAAGCAAAATACTGGACAAAAGATTTGTTATCTTTCTCTTAATGTGCGTTAAAATTAATGGCCTGCTACAGCAATGAATTACTACAATATCACAGATTTTGAAGTCTGTAGCTAAATCAAAACTAGAAATATGCATCAAAATGAAAATAAATAAATTGAATTGTCTCTACTCTTACAGTGCTTGACATGTCCTTTAAAAAACTTCAGCAATAAATGAATAAATGTATTTTTATTATTGACATAAATTTACCTCTTCAGCATATTGAGAGAATGCATTAACCTTCTGCTCTACCTGATCTTCTTGAAATGGCAATATATTTAGCCTCTGAATTGTCTAAACATCAATTAAATAAAAAAAATTGAAATACCACAATTATTTCATTATTTATAAGTATAAAAATAAAAGCAAGTTCCAAATACCAATGTATATCAATGTTTTGAACTCACCTGACCAATCTACACATTTTAATAGGAAAATGTCTTACTCATTATTAGGTTTCATTGTATGCAAGGTATCCAAAATCATGGTCAGCTAGACCAGACTGACCAGTTATGGCAGCAGATATATTTATTGTGTTCTTCTAGGCAGATCTTCCAGTTTAACAATACTAAGATAATTTGCAAGAACAAGGAACCTTGTAAACAGCTAGAACAGAGAATAGAATGAGTGGATCCTTAGGGGAATAGATAAGAGCAGCCAGTTTCAGATGCTTTGGACACCCACCACAATATGCTAGAAAAAAGTCACTCTATTACACCATAGCAAATACAAACATGAGAAGCTATTTCTCAAATCTGCCTCTGCCCTGAAAAACTTTCCAAACCTCAACAAATATGGGTGCATGAGACTGCCCAAAATTTGGGAAGCACTCATCCTCAGATCTTCAGCCCAACAGCCAAGACCACTCAATCTAACCCACAGAGGGTGCCAGTAGGCCCAACTTTGGTTGCCTTTCTTCAGCCTCATTTGCTCAGTATTAGTGCCCATACTTTTCTGTGATCCCCCTGATGTTATTTCCTGAAAAATAACAGAGGTTGGAGGCACTGTTGACTCGAGTTTTGATAGTACCATACTGGTGAGGGAGATGGAAAATTTATGTATATATCTACACGTGTGGGTGGACTTTCTGTAAATTGAGAAAGAAAGGGTGCCATGCCACCAGGAAGCCGAGTGATTAGAGTATCCAAGAAAAGGCATGCTATTATTATTATTTTCTCTTTCCATGGTAAAGTGGATTCTGGGGTGCTGGTTGTTGAGGTGGAGAAGGAAGGAGTCCAAATGTCTGAGTCATGTGGCCAAACAGAGAACACATCAATATATCTAAGCCAGATAGACAGTTTGAAAATTGCAGCATCAAGGACAAAATTTTCAAACTGTTCCATAAAGAAATTGGCTAAAGGAGGAGAGACCATGATTGTACTTTATCTGTTTACAGTTTGTTAAACCAGCCTAATCTTAATAAATATGGCTGTGTTAAACTTCCCAAGATTTGAAACCTCAAGTTTCCTGCTCAACAGCAAAGGCTAGCCAAACAGTATGTTGGGTTAAGCTTTTAGTCTATTTTTTCCCCCACTTATTATTTTTTGAGTGTTTTTGTGTGTGTGTCCTTTTACAATTTTGAGATTATATCTCTGTGACCAAGATGAAATACAGGATCCAACACACTTGTATTTTATTTTTCCTTTGTGCTATATTCATTCCATTAAACCTAATAATGAGTTTAAACCAGTACATAAGACTTAATGCTATAAAGGAAAATTCATAGTCCTTTGTTTTGACCAATACGAAAATAACCCAGTGAAATTTCAGTAGAACAAAACTTATGAAACAATCTTTTCGTTTTAAACTGAAAATAACTTAGTTACTTTTTTCTGGGGGGGGGGGGGGGGCATGAAAAGTGAAGCTAATAATAAAATAAATATGTGGTGGAACATTGCTCAGGACATGATGCAGTCATTGTTAACACTGTTCAAAGACAAAGGTAAATTACAAAAGGAACATCAAGAAACACGTTACATTATTGTTAACAAATGAATATGAATGAGCCTCATCTTGAAAAGAATGTGAAATAGGAGCTAATTACCATCCAGTTTTAAGTAACAAAAGCTGGGATTAACTTTGAGATATCTCCATTTTTCTGTAATTCATAAGCCTTTTGAATGCTTCTAAGGTGCTATGGAATATCTTGATAACTAGACAAATACGTTTTAACAGAACATCTCCAGGTCCATAATCTATTGAAAGGGTGCATATTTTGTCAAACTATTTTCAAGAAATCATGAATTAAAAAAATTCACTTCTGAAAAAATTTTATGTATTGCTGATAATCATGTGTTTCCACACTAGTACAGGATGGACATACAACTTCAAAGTTTTAAGCTACTTACTAGATGTAATTCCAAGATGGTGTTCGTTTTGTAATTACAGGCAGTCCCCAACTTATGTAAATTCAGACTTACACAAGTTATCCTGAAAGAGCTGGAAACTAGTGAATTATGAAAATGTTACTTAATGCACCTGCTTTATTCAAATGACTCTAATGGAATTCTTCTGCAAGTGTACACATGTGTAGACTTTCCTCAGTCTCACTTTCAAAATGAATTATACTATATTTTAGTGTTTGCATGATATATATTTTCATTATCTGCACTGATCCTAATGCCTCTTGGCTCAAATAAAAGAGAATAAAAGGGAAAAAAAGAGAATAGATGACACATTAGTCTGTTAATGAAAGATTATGAAGAGAAAAGACAAGACTGTTTCAGTCACTGCTTCATACTTTCACATGGAAGGCTGAATGGTCAAATTAAGTAAAAAAAATTTTTTTTTTCTATTTTCTCATACAATTTATACTGTATTGTGTTACCCTGCATTAATAATTACATACTGAAATTCAATTTGAATATAAATTCTGTGAAAGAAACTAACAGAAAACTTTAAAAGCATGTTAATGCATTACTACATATACATACTATAAGTGCATAAGCAATGGGACGTGATTAATGTATAGGATTTAAGGGGCTAAATTCAAATTATGCAAAATGTGACTCTTACTTAAGCCAGGAACTGTCTGTAATATGGTTACCCATTCTTGACCATCACATTAAAACTGACTTTTCATAAAGCATATTAAAACTTTTGCTTAAGAAGATGGAAATTGGCAAAATAACTGTATAGTGTTCATTAACACTATACAATTTATTAAAGTAACAGTTAATAAATCATAACATGATTTATTAACTGTTATTATTACAACTTGTCAATTCTCAGAAAGAGTGCTGATGCTTTTTCCTACCTTTTTTTTTAATGTTGTATTTAAGTTAAATATATTGCAGTAATTTTTTATTGTATACATTTTGAGATTTATCTCATTTCTCATAACAGCCTATATGCATTCAACTGGTAGTGATGTAATTTTAATTGTGGTTGCAAGATATTAATCATACCCAATGAACATGATCTCACATCCACATTATTAATCTTTTATCAGGAAATGATTACATCCATAGTTGTTTTTCTCGAAATAAAATTTGTGTATGGTGTCAATTTATTTACTCTTATTTGAAGTAGTGTTGTAAATAAATTTCAAAATGAAAAATTTAACAAGACATTGTGCTTATAGACCAGGCATGCCCAACTTATAGCCTGCAGTCCAAATCTGGCCTAGACACTCTCAAACTGGTCCACCAATTTATACTGAAATTCAAAATTTTTAAACAAAAAATTTTAAATATAATTTTATAGATACAATCAATATTAAGTATGAGAAAAGAAAAAAGTGATGAAAAGCATGATGCAACATAACATTTCCCAAATAATGCAAAAATTGTGTGAATATGACAAATGTCTATTATTCTGTTATGTCTATTGTAGTTTGCATTTGTACTTTTTCAAGTTTTTTGTCTTGTCTGCAGTGTACAATTTCTATTGTTTTTTTCCCACAATTTCTTGTTATATGTAGGTATGTATATAGAGTATATAAATATTTGACCCATGATACAAAAAAAAAAAAAAAAAAAAAAAAAAAAAATAGAAGTGTGTTTAGCCCAAACCCAACAAAATGCAGGCTACCCTTTCTACAGACCCTCAGAAAATTTTTGCAAAAAATAATTAGATGAATTTGAGACATCAGAGAGAGTAAGCTGACAAAGAAAAAGAAATAATTGGTTCTTTTAAAGATTTGAATACAATAGCAGAGCAGGATATGAATAAAAATTAGTATACCATCAAAAGGAAAATATATACAAAAGTTTAAAAAAAAAATAATAAAATAAAATAATAGTTGAACAGCTTTTGTAAATGAATTGTAAACTCAAATACAAATATTATTTAAGAAAGAATGAAATGTTCAAACCAAGAACCAAACTCTGGAGACCAAGTGGCAAAATATAGAAAAATCTGAACTTCAGGATCAGATTTTTCAGGTATCTTCTACATAGCCTGCATGTGAAATCATTTGCTATCATCCCCCCCCCCCCCTCTTAACTCAGTACTATCATATCTAGGTAGTAATCCTACATTTTTTACTCTTTCACATTTCTTTCTTGCTTCTTCCAACAGACCTTTCATATCTTCTTACATACTATGTTTGGCACCACTTAAATTATTAGTACCTAATAATTAATTAATAATAAACTAATAATAATTAATAATAAATTAATAATAACAATAATCAGTGCCTAATAAGGATGACGTGACGATGTAATATAATGAGTGTAATATATGAAATGTTTAAAGATAAGTAGTTAAAATGTTGAATGGATCACTTATGGATGAAATCTAGATAACTTGGAAGAGATCTTACCTCTCTCATGGTGCACTTCATTAGTAATGCATAAATCAATGATCAATAAACAAAAATGACTGGCAATTTGGAATTTAGCTAAACAAATTTATTCCATTAATTGAAAGGGGGGGTTGGTAAATCCCGTTCTGTTTTATAGCCGGGTCCGAAACTCGGAATGAAATCCATAGAGTTTCGGACCCGGCTATAAAACAGAACGGGATTTACCATCCCCCTTTCAATATCGGCAGGCCCAAGTGTAAATGATCACTTGGGTAGTAACAAAACCATGCAAAGGTGGAGCAAGTTCTGTCACTACCCAGACCGGTTTCAACCTTTTTTGAGGTCTCATCAGTGAGTAGGTAGACCTGGAATATCAAGGTTTTTAAGTGAACACGAACTTACATACCCCTACTATCGAATTGCCAAAGTGGTGCACTCCTATATTGTTAATTACTAAGATAATAAGCCCAAAGGCTATTTTACCGGCAAATTTGTTAATTGAAAGGGGGGATGGTAAATCCCGTTCTCTTTTATAGCCGGGTCCGGGTCCTTTCAATTAACAAATTCGCTGGTAAAATAGCCTTTTGGCTTATTATCTTAGTAATTAATATTAATTAACAATATAGGAGTGCACCACTTTGGCAATTCGATAGTAGAGGTATGCAAGTTCGTGTTCACTTAAAAACCTTGATATTCCAGGTCTCCCTACTCACTGATGAGACCTCAAAAAAGGTTGCAACCAGTCTGGGTAGTGACCTCTTCTCATAATGTAAAACAATATATATACATCTCTTAGGAGCTGGGTTTTACATTATGAGAGAATATTAAAGTTAGTGACAGAGCTTGCTCCACCTTTGCATGGAGTTTCCCTGGTGTTGTACTACCCAAGTGATCATTTACACTTGGGCCTGCCGATAATTTTTTCGGCATGAAACTCTATGGATTTTGATCCGAGTTTTGGACCCGGCTATAAAACAGAACGGGATTTGCCATCCCCCTTTCAATTAACAAATTCGCCGGTAAAATAGCCTTTCGGCTTATTATCTTAGTAAATTTATTCCATACTGGTTTAAACCAAAAGACAATAATGATACAAGATGAATTTTCATGGATGTCCAGTTAAACAAAGCCCCTGATATTTTCATCAGGGAACCAGGGTACTCAGTGGAAACAGCAAGGGCTTTGTTTGACTGGGCCATCATGAAGTTTAACTTAAGTACAGAAAGAAAGAAAGAAATCAAACTGACAGAAGAATTAGAAAAGTACAACTTGGACATAAATGATGTCACCAAAACAAAGAAGACAAAACAAGTGAAATTCTTCAAAATAATAAATACAAGAATGATCTTGAATTGCAAGCAATATCAAGCAGTGATGTGAGAAAACAATCAAAATGGGGACTAGGAAAATTAGACCATTTTGTGCTTATAGTTACTTCCACAGACAATTCTACTATGGAAGAGGTGAAGGTATTTTTTAAGTAATCAGAGAAGGCAATTAACAGAGAAAAAGTTGGTCCTTGTTATAAATCTAAATAGCAGAATAGGAGACAAATCAGACATGATGATGGGTTTGGGGAAAATGTAGAAAAGAGCAAAGCTAATGATAACAGTAAGTACCTGCTGGATTTCTGTTCAGAACATCAATTGGTCATTACTAATAGTATGTTCTAACACAAAGATTGCACAAATTCGGATGGAGAGAGAGAGGACACAGGGAATTTGAAATATGAAGTGATCAAAGTTTTGAGAAGGATGAACTGGATAAAATATCAAAAAGAAGAGTATAAAAAAGAAAGTTTTAAAAAGAATCCAAGTTTTTGAGCAGCTTTCAAAGGCAAACTGTAAGTACAAATATTATTCAAGGAAAAAAAAATTGAAGCCTGAAAATAACCAAATCAAGGAGACTCAGTGGCAGAAGAAAACAGTGATTCAGTTGGAGAAATGTGTTGAACTACATACAAGTAGAGAAAAGTCAGAAATGCAGGATGAAATCAGGAAGTAAGAGAGAGAATCAATGATAAGAAGGAAGCTATCCAAAATTCCTAATAGCACATGCCCTGAGAGAGAAAAGTAAAAGAAAATTGTGTAAAAGTAGCTAAACAAAAGTCATGAGAAGACTAGGGCAAGAATATAGAAGATATCAGAAAGGTGCAAAATGCTCTAGATGCTATTGGAAGAGCTTAAAAATGGAGGAAAGTGAACTGTAAAGGAATCAGATATTACAAAGGTGGCATGGAAAAAACTAATGATATAAATGACTGGAGTAATTACTTTGAAAGAAGGTTAAATGAAATAAGAACTTATAGAACTCTGATAGAAAATGATTCAAGAAGAATGCAATCAGGAGTACGTGTCAATATTTGAGCTGGAAAAATCCATCATGAAATGTGTAAAGGCTGCATAATTCAAAAGGTGATTAGAAGGTCAAATTCCAGATGACTCGAGTAGAGCTCTAATAACATACATCTATTTTATTTTTTATACAGGGTACCCCATAAGTCAAAAAAGGTTGTTTATAATGTGAATAGCCTTTTTTGATTATTAATTTTTTTTTTTTTCAAGTATTCCAAGAAACATTTGGGAAATAAATCATGGACAAGTTTGCAATCCAATAATGAATCAAAATCATGCAATTTTATTTGGAATTTCACCGTTCTCCAGATCTGACAGCTCCCAATTTTTTCCTATGGAATTACCCGAAGGAAAGGTGTATGTGAACAGTCCCAGACATTCCAACAGATGAAGAACATTTGTGCAGAAATCTCAACATTCTGTATTTCATTATAAAAATAAATAAATAAAAAAAGGTGTAAATGTTTAAATCCTTTCATGATCTTAGTATTATAGAGGAATTTCCTTATTAAGTGTTCTCAGTAACATCAATGCAAACTCACTTGAGAGCAAGCTAATAAACTGCATGAAACAGAACATTTGGAGAAGAACAAGATGGATTCAGCCAAGATGTTCTTCTAAGGATCAGATTTTCACTTTAAGTCAAACAAGTTGCAAAATCATGGTAATAAAACAAGAATCTGTATTTAAGTTTTGCAGATCTGGAAAAAGATATGGCAAGGCACCAAGAGAAAAGCTGTTTAAAATACTGCAGTTATACAGTGTAAATGTCACATTATATTGTTATTATTATTATTACTACCTGATACCTTCAGGGAGTCCAAAGACTCATTGAGGGAGGGCACGTACTCTACAACTCTGTCTTCACCAACTACAATGAACCGCAGCTACCATCAATCAT
Organism: Typopeltis vanoorti; assembly: GCF_054136105.1. Lineage (NCBI taxonomy): Eukaryota > Metazoa > Arthropoda > Arachnida > Uropygi > Thelyphonidae > Typopeltis > Typopeltis vanoorti. The sequence continues at coordinate 89,526,417 of NC_143549.1, forward strand.
CATCTACACCAATGCCACCCACTGCCCAACACCACTAGTATTTTCACATATAATCAACAAACACTGATGCCCATGGCAGGATTTGAACCCACAGCCTTTTGGCTGGAGAGTGGATACGCTAATCACTCAGCCAACCAGCAACATATAATAACACCAAGTTATTATATTTGAGATGTTTGAGCTTTGATATGACACATTTGGATTAATAAGCTCAGGTCTGGTCACATGGATTTCTTCAGGGATGAGTAAGTGGTGGAGAGGATCCAGAAAGTAACCAAGATGGTGAGTGGTCTGTCAAATGCTCCCTATGGTGATAGACTGAAAGTTTGTGGGTTGCAAAAGTTGGTTGACAGGCAAAAAAGAAGGGATATGATATAAACATTTAAGTGTTATAGGATTAATAGCGAAGAAATAGCTCGGCACTTGGCTAGAGGGGTTGAGTACAAGACATTATCCCCGAAAATTGGATAACAAAGAGTGCGAGGACTAGATTCAGTTGGAGAGTGGTGATTATATGGAATGAGTTGGGTCTCCCATAATGAGTCTTAGGATTTCATGGAGGTGGCCATGCAATAATAATATCTACGTCTTTTTGATGGGAGAATCAAATGAAGGTACAATGTCTCTTGAATAATACTAAAACTCTCATTTATGCAGATATTTTTAAAGAGATAAAACACTTTACTGAAAGTTTTCCTGAGGTTCAGTTATACTTTACAGTTAGTTTAATCTTTTGTCTCGATACAGAGTTTTGTCACTGAAATGTAAAGAAATGCAAAAGCAATAAATATCTGTCACATTCAGAAAACTGGAGGGGAAGGGATTACAACAAGAAACTTTTGACTAATATTCTGCAACTGTTAGGTTTTTTTTTTTTTTTTTAAATCTGCATATATAATGGCAAAGAAAATGTATAGTTCTTCCAGGCTAATGTTTGTTGTAGACAAGAGTGTGGTGTAGATGGTGGTTTTTGGGTGAGAAAAATATATTATTATTGATTTCATCTGGTACTTGCTGCATGATATCTGGAGAAAAACAAAGCTGAAAAAAATTCAAATACTGTTGATCCTGAATTAATAGCACCTACTGAAATACTGCATTAGTAATAAATAAGTAAATCCCACTAAATAATAAATATATGATATTATATTCAGGCAATAATGATGAAGATAAACTTCTTGATTGGAAGGCAATATCAAGTAGAGTTATGGAAATGTGGAGAAGGAAGAGGTGGAGAAATTTTTTTGTCATTGGAACAGGCAGCTGGCAAAGAAATGATAAAGTAGTCCTTGTTCAAGATCTAAACAACAGAGTAGGAAATTAATCCCATTAGGCATAGAGAAATGTTTTGAGAAAATTTGGAGAAAAGGGCCTTGCCCTTTTGTCCAAAGGGGAAAATGATAAGTACCTGCTGGATTTCTGCTCAGGATAGAATAAAGACTAGTCATCATTACTACCACCATGTTCCAACATGTACACAAGTTCATGTGGAAGAAGACAAGAAATAAGAGAGTCCCAATGACTATGTTATTGTTGATATCTTCATGCTGGCTAAGGATACAAAGTATCGTATCCAGGAGATATGACATTGGAAGTGATTTCACTTAGTTTTAAGGTAAAAATGAATATCACATTGAAAAGAACAAATATGTAAGAAAGTATAAAAAAGAATTAAAGGTAGGTGTGCAACTTTTAGAGGTAAACTGTAGACTTAACTATATACAAACATTATTCAAGAAAAATGAAACAGTTCAAAAACAGAATCAAACCTTAGAATATCAGTGGCAGAACTCTTAAGAAAATATTGATTGATTCAACTAGGGAGGCATGTGGAAAAATCTTCTATAAGGACAGAAAAATAAGAGCACTACAGTGGACACAAGTTAAAGAAGCAGCCGTGCAAAAGAAGAAAGCATACCAAGAGTTCCTAGAAACTAAGTTGCAGATTATTCAAATTAAACTTGAATGAGATGTTGAATACCATAACGAGATGTCAGATGCATGGCTCATTGTCACAATCTGCTGTATAACTTCATAGCCTAATTCATTAATACGCAGATCTTTTAATATGCTATCCAGAGCTGATAAGTTGATAGGATATTGTATATTTCACTCACTCCTTTAAATCTATGCTTGCTGAATTATATATATGGCATTTTTGTGAGTTGCCTATTTACTTGTTTTCCTCTAGTAGTGTGATATACCAATTATGATTTTTATCCACATCCTTGACATGCTCTTTTTGAACTCTCAGAATTATCAATAGCATCTTAAATAAGTCATTACATATTCTAGAGCATATATAACAGCAAGATGACTACAAAGGTGATGTTTCTTTACCTTACACTGAAAAAATGTTGCAGATAAAATAGCAAAAAGTTTTAAAACAATACAACTTAAAAATTGCCTTTAGTCCACAACAAAAAATATCCATGATGCTAAGATCACTAAAACAATGAGGAGTGTACAAAATCTTCTGTACTGCAGAATTTGTTACAGATAGATGGGACGATCTGGAGAATTCCATCAAAAAGAACAAATTACGGATGTAGAAAAGAAAATGGACAATAAATCACTAACATTTTACATCACCAAAGAAACACACCAAGTAAATTTGCAACTCACAAAAATGGCATGCATAGAATTCAACAATTATGTGTGTAGATTTAAAGGAGTGAAATGATACAATATCCTATCTAATGTTATAAAAACCAAGATCTCATCTTAAATTATTTGTGTAGCATATACAAAAGACCTGCATATTAATGAATTATGCTATAAGAGAAGTTATACAGCACTTACAACAATGAGCAATGTGTCTGACATCTCATTATGATATTCAATATCTTGTTCAAGTCTAATTTGAATAATGACTGTTGTTAATTTAGAAATCTCTCTGTGAATACATTTTTCTATTTGTTTTTTAATCTGAAGTATGATAATATTGTACAAAACTAGTAATTATATAAAGTAATTTCTTGCTAAAAAGTTGTACATGGTACTTGCCATACACAAAAACATGGATCTATCAAGGCCACAGAAACCTCAACTTAAAGTTAAGACTAACAGCCACATTTGCATTAATCAGAAAATCACCTCCTAGAAAGTTATCAAAATAGTTTGTAATTCTTAACAAAAAGTGAAAATATGATTTTAACTAGCAAATGAATTGAAAGAAACTGAAGACGCTAATCTCAAAAACCCATAACTTTCTGGAAAAGCAAAGATCAATCACACATTCCATACAATATGCAAAAGAAACATAAGAAACAGAGATCCCATTTCTAATATAAAATGCTTATGTCATCACAGAAAGTTAAACAGATTATAAGATTTTGGCTCAAAGCAATACCAAAAGTTCTCATTTGAAAGTATACTTACACTAAGAGCTTCAGACAGCTGTGTTGCATGAAACTGGTTAAAAAATGTCATCAAATCTAACATCAAGTAAAATGTACCAGTTGTGTCTCTAGTAGCAGTGTGGCCATGTTTTCGATATCTAGAAAATTTAAGAATATTTTGCATATACAAAATAATCTAAGCTGAATAAGATAATACAATTTTAATTAAAACAAATTTCTTTTTTCTCAGAAGTTACTATAATAAATGCAAAAGTTATCACACATGTGGAACACATCTAACTAGCTTCTGCTTGAAAGGTAGCAGTATTCTGCCCCACCTTAAAAACATGTACCAAGTTCTGTTAATGAAGACTGGCCATTTTGGGTGTGTCCTGATTCTGATTTATCTTACAGATTACTATGTTCAAGTTGTGGCATTGCCCTGGCTAATACAATGTCCTGATATTATGGCCTTCAAATTATCAGAGAAAAACTCGTCACTATACTTAGAAGTACTAGTAGAAAGCTAGGTAAACAAGCTAACAAAATCTGATATTTGATCTAATAGATAAGGTTAGGTGTTGGATTTTATTCATAACTTATTTTAATGACATTATAACACCAAATGAACTAAACTATAAAAAGATATTTATTAAATAGCTCATATTTCATCATTTACACATGACAATGAGTAAGTGAAACAATTCAATATTATAATGGCCAAAAGATCAAGTCCTAATTTGGCACCCTCTAATGTAAAAAAAAAAAAGTAATACAGTTGTGTAGTAGTTGATATTAGGATAACATCTCCAAAATTTTTGGAAAATTAACACACCATACTTGTTAAGGTTAGGAGAATGCTTCATAGCCATTGCTGATTCTAAATATAATATTTCTAACCTGTAATGCCTTCTATATAGTACATTGGTTTTCTTCTCTCTAAGTCTGTGGGAAGGGATGCCCAAAGAGTGGTCTGCCAGTCTAGACTTGCCATATTTATGTACATTAGCAAATGTATAATCTTATGTTCTACAAGGCGTTAGGCATACTATGGACAGACAAAGTTTATCTGTCTGTCCATAGTAGGACAAGTCAATCATAGGGAATTTCATACACTCCAGGATATGCTAAAGGTTAGAGAAGAGCAGATCAGAGTTGCTAATTTGACGTGATGTAAAGGTTATATTTTATTAGTACTTTGGCTATCTTTTCAAATATACTTCAGATATAGGGGATAGGAATAGAAGGGGGAAGTAGGAAAGCCATGTAGTATTTTATATATTTTGTAGGAGCTGTGGCCATTGGTCAAGAAAGTATGGTAAAGATAGTTAAGTTCTGTTGTGAGAACTGTATCATTATAATAAATAGCTCTGTGTGTAAGTACAGGTATCCCTCGATTAACACGGTTAATTAATATCTCGACGTTACTGCATATATCAAAATCGCTTTAATCAAGTCTAATAATCAATGGTCAAAATTACAATTCGTCCATGATCGATTACTGTATTAATAATTCGTTTTATATGGTACTCTTTTAGGAAAGATAAAAAATGAATGCAAGGTAAATGTTTAATAAATACTTGTCCCTACATTATTTACTGCAATTTTTTTTATCAAAAGAAGTTATCAAGAGCCGTTTGAACAGTTTTAGTTTTTTTCTTATCGGCATAAATTCTACGATAACAAGCAAAATGACTCTCCAGACCTCGGCAAACAAGCAATAAGACACACTGCAAATATAATACACGATGGTACAAATTAAGTGGATATTGAATCCAACGTTATTTCATAGCCGAATATAGAAACTACAGGAGTTTCGTGCCGAATATATAGAAACTAAAAGTTTCAGCGGATGCGAGCATAAGCAATCTTGTGGGCAACTCGTAGTAAAGGTGGAGTAAGCTCCAGATCACTTTCCTTAGTATTTTCCATAATGTAAAGCACATCTCCTAGAGGACATGTATGATAAATAAGCCTTTGGTTCTCTATTTCAGGAATACATGATGGTTTATTTATTTTCAGTTACAATCTAGAAATTATTGAACAAAGAATAAAAAAAAAAAAAAAAAAACCATACTATACTGACATCGGAGGTCGTGGTATCTCTCAGATACAATTTTCTGTCAAATATCGCAAACCTTTACATACCATGTGTTAAACCAAACTGACAGCAAAAAACAGTGCGGTATATCACTCGTAACATATGAATTTAAAGTTACTCATGACCTCCAAGCCATACACTGAATTGTGTAAAAATATTTATATTAAACATTTTGCATGTATCTGTCAGATCAGCTGCAAGCTCTTCAGGGTTAAAGGTGCGTTAATCAAAACTCTTGCTGCATATATCAAGGGATTGCCGCAATTAATTTCGGCATGTTGAGCAAGTGATACCTGTATTTTTAGAATGCCACTGTCACGCTGGATGATGCGACTGTTTATAGCATCTTCCTATGCATGTGTTGGTTTCTATAAAAAGAAAGAAGGAAGATACATAATCACATCATCATCCAGCCCAACAGTATGGTATTGAAATGGTAGACACTCCTGTGCAATTCTTCAGAGAAATATTTCTTTTGTTTTTGATTCCTGTTTGTCCATTAGTATTGTCCCTTCCCATTCTTGATAGCATTCAATTTGGACCAAACTTGTGCTTAAGTTCATTAACTAGCCCAAACATTCTCTTGTAATTCTGCTTCTCATCTGATACTCTATCTTCACATTTCTTAGCATAATATTTGTCATTGTCCTGCCTACTGAGTTTCCTGTTTTCTCTGCATAATTGCTTATATTCTTTCCCTATGTCTTCTAATTTAGCATAGATGCTTCTTAGCTGTATTCTATATTATGTCTGAGTCCTTCCCAGAGTATTTCAAGAGCATCTAGCCTTGATGTTTCTTTGGTGAACCCTCTAGGGATCATTTTAACATCCAGTCTAGTAGGATGGGACTCCCTATGAAGATTTCCAAGTCTCAGTCTTACTTTGGCTCTTACTAGTTGATGATCTGTGCCACAGTTTCTTCCAAAACAAGCATGCACATAAAAGATGTTTTCCACCACTACAGTACCAAGATATTCGATGTTCAAGTATAATATGTCATAAGTGATGCTGGGAGTCAGCATTAGTAGTAATTCATGTGTTACTTAGCCTGAGAAGTATCCAATAGTCTTTTGTCATGGGTGTTACATTCTTCACCAAACTACCATATGAGCCTAAACCGTTATATTCTTGTAGCAATTCCCACATTTGCAGTGGTCCACTCAAATAAAAAAGAATATCCCTCTATGCAGGCAATCCCAAAGTCTACATAATTTCAACAAACTCTTCATTTTTTTCACTGTGTGTGTGTGGGGGGGGTGCATAAACTACTATGATTGAAACATTAGGGTTGGGTGAGCCTTAAGTCTAATTTTTTTTTTTTTTTTTTAAATTGTATCCTGTCATTTACAGGTTTCTCAAACCTTTCCTGAATAACATTTCAGAAATATTCTTAACGCGTTCGCTGCCACGCTACTCAGTCATAGTTTGTCCCCGCACGCCAAGCGCTTTTCGCGTCTTCAAGGTCACTACGAGTAATCTCGTAGCCGGCTTATCAGACAGAATTTTGTTTCATACGCCAACTACGAGTAATCTCGTATCACTCCCATCTTCAAGGTCACTACGAGTAATCTCGTAGCCGGCTTATCAGATCGAATTTTGTTTCATACGCCAACTACGAGTAATCTCGTATCACTTCCATCTATATATTACATGTGCTGACGGCAGTGTTTATTGTGTCTAGTTCAGTTTTAGTTTCTAAGGGTGCTTAAGGGTCAAAGCTGTATAACTGAGAGGAGACCTCCACATAGCCTTTAAAGGAATGCGGAGAACCGACCAGGGCTTCTGACCTAATGTCCAATCCTCACCTTCTCGTGGTGCACCCTGTTGGGTATCTACTTTGATACTGAACGAACGAGGATGGGCTGGCAATTTGGGATTTAGCCGACCAAATTGTATTCTTATTGGTTAAACCAAAATAAAAAATGATGGTACAACATGACAAAATTTCATGCCGGCTGGGGCGTCGCCCGGTTAAACAAGGCCCCCGTTGTTTTCGCCAGGGAACCAGGGCGAACAGCGAAAAGTCAGCTACTGGAACAAATCTGAAAACAAACCCCAACTCAACATCACCAGAGTTAAAGATCGGTACTATCAACGTAAGAAGCCTGAATGGCAAAGAAATGGAGCTAGCTGAGGAATTAGATAAGTACCAGATCGACATAATAGGGGTGACTGAAACAAAAAAGACCAAAACTGGTGAGATCTTTCTGAGCAATAAATACAAAATGTTATATTCAGGCAATAACAATCAAGGAAAAGAAGGAGTAGCCATAGTATTCAACACAAAATACGAGGCTAATCTTCTTGAATGGCAGTCAGTCTCAAGTAGAGTAATGTGGGCAAATATGAGAATGGGGAACTGGACAATGAGACTTATTTGTGCCTATGGTCCCACAGAAGGCTCTACTAAGGTAGAAGTGGAGGAATTTTTTGAGGCTTTAGAAAAAGCAACTGACACAATGAAAAAGGAAAAGTTGGTCCTTGTTGGGGATCTAAATAGTAGAGTAGGAAATGATTGTGAGACATACAAAAATATTTTGGGAAAATTTGGAGAAAAGAGCAAAGCTAATAATAATGGCAAATATCTGTTGGATTTCTGCTCAGGACATGGACTGGTTATTACTAACACCATGTTCCAACATAAAAATGTGCACAAATTCACATGGAGAGAAGAGGCTAGGAATAAGAAAAGTCTCATTGACTATGTTATTGTTGATAGTGATGTTTTCTCCCTGGTGCAGGACACCAGAGTGTACAGAGGATTTGAAATTGGAAGTGATCACTATTTAGTCTTGAGCAGGATAAAATTGAATTTCATATTGAAAAGAATAACATGTAAGAAAGTTTTAAAGCGAATAAAAGTTGAGCAGCTCTCAGATGTAAACTGTAGACTAAAATACAGAAATATTATTGAAAAGAAAATGAAAGAGTTTGAGAACAGGAATCAAACCTTGGAGATTCAGTGGCAAACTCTGAAGGAAACATTGATTGATTCTGCCAGAGAGGCATGTGGTGAGGTTGTGTGCAAAGATAAAAAAATCAGAACTCCCTGGTGGACACAGGAAGTTAAAGAGGCAGTGAAGGAAAAGAAGAAAGCATATCAAAAGTTCCTGGCAAATAAGTCAGCTTTTACTCTTACAGAATACAGAGACAAATGTAAGAAAGCTAAACAGTGTGTAAAACTAGCTAAACAAAAGTCATGGGAGGACTTTGGCAAGAATATAGAAAATAAATATCAAGAAGGTGGCAAAATATTCTGGAGGTTGTTGAAGAAGCTTAGGAATGGAGGAAAGAGTGCTGTAAAAGGAATTAGAGATGATAAAGGTGAAATGAAAACAGGAGAAAAAGATATCCTTGAAGTATGGAGTAATTACTTTGAAAAACTGCTAAATGAAACAAGCAGTGATGACAGCACAGTGATAAAAAACACTGACCAGGCATGCAGTCAGGAATACATATCCATACTTGAAGTAGAAAAAGCCATCAAAGGCTTGAAATGTGGAAAGGCAGCAGGAGTAGATGATATTCGACCAGAAATGCTGAAGTATGGTGGTATAAGAGTCTTACAGTGGCTGCACTGCATAGTTCAGCAAGCCTGGACAGAGGGACGAATTCCTGATGATTGGAGTAGAGCTCTCATAGTACCCATATATAAAAAGGGAAATAAAACTGAATGTGAGAATTACAGAGGTATTTCCCTACTGAGTGTTCCTGGCAAGATCTATGCAAGTATACTTGAGAAACGGTTGAGAAGAATTGTGGAAGAAAAGCTTGGTGAAGAACAAGCTGGATTCAGGCCAAATAGAGGCTGTCAGGATCAGATCTTCACTTTACGACAAATAGTCGAGAAAGCATGGGAATATAACAAAGATCTGTATTTAAGTTTTGTTGATTTGGAAAAGGCATATGACAAGGTGCCAAGAGAGAAGCTATTCAATACGCTGCAGTTATATGGTGTCAATGGGGCATTATATCAAGCAATACTTAGTCTGTATTTGAGTTGTGAGTCAGCAGTTAGAATTGAAGGAAGTACAGGAAGATGGTTTAATGTTAAATCTGGTCTGAGACAAGGATGTACATTATCCCCTCTGTTATTCATTATCTATATGGATCACATTATGAAGGAATGTGGTATTAAACCTGATATCAAAATTGGAGATGTTAATGTCAGCTCTTTGCTTTATGCGGATGATGTTATACTTCTAAATAAATCCGCTACAAGTCTGCAAGATTCTCTGACTAAATTGAATAGCTGTTGTAATAGATATGGTATGAAGGTCAGCAATAAAAAGACAAAGACAATGAAAATAGGCAGAATCATTGAAAATGTCAACTGTGTTGTGAATGGAGAACCTGTGGAACAAGTAAAACATTTTAGCTACTTAGGCACAATTTTTACTGAAGATGGTAAACTAAATATAGAAATAGACAACAGAATCAGCAAAGCTGGTATCATGGGAAGTCAATTGAATGGATTCATATGGAATAAGAAAGAAATTGGTCGGAACACTAAATTAGCTGTGTACAAAACTGTGTTCAAACCAATTTTAACTTATGGATCTGAGAGCTGGGTCAGAAGTAAAACACTTGACCAAAGACTAGAGACCGCAGATATGAGAGTCCTGAGAAAGATTAGAGGCGTGAACAGATGGCATCAATGGCAATATCATATTAAAAATGAGGATATTAGGAAAGAACTTGACATTGTCAGCATCCAGGAATGCGTTAGCAGAGCTAATCTCAGATGGTATGGTCACTTAAATTGAATGGGAGAGGAAAGATTAGCAAAACAAGTGTTCTCTGCCAGGTTGGCAGGAAAACGACCCAGAGGAAGACCAAGATATAGGTGGATTGATACGGTACAAAGTGCCTTAGACGATAGAAATATAAGATCTGATAATGTTGGAGTCTTGACAAGTAACAGACTGATTTGGAGGAAAATTGTAGATAGGAAGTTAGTAATGATGTAATTTTTTCATGTAGTACTGTCATATCCTGTACACCCCTTGAGGGTACATGGCAGGAATTTGATGATGATGATGATGATGATGAGAATCTTCAATTTCGCCATGACCAGTAAAAGAAAACTTACTGATATAGAAGTAGAAGCTTATGCTAATATGAGCGATGATGAATTTCATGAAATATTTGGTTCCGATTCCGAAGATGATCCTACAGACGACTCTAGCGGTGACTCCGATGATGAAGAAACTTTTGAAGATGAAGTTAGCAACCAGCCAAATACATCAACATCAACTTATTGGGAAAATTCAGAAGAAGAGCCCCCACAATTTGACTTTGTTGAAACTGCAGGTTTTAAAATTGGCACTGGAAATTTCAGTATCAAAAGGTTAGTTGAACTTTTCTTTTCTGAAGATTTTCTCACAATTTCAGTAGAACAAACCAATTTATATGCTTTACAAAATATTGAGGAAAGCCGAGTTTAAAATTGATTTACAAATTATGATGTTATACTAAGGATTAACTAGCGCTTGGCATACGAGGTTGGTAATCGACATACAAGTATACTTGTAGTTGGCTTGTGAAGCTCATATACGAACTAAGAGTATACTCGTAGTTGGCATCTGAGGCATATACACAATATACTATATTTTAGTTGAAATTATTTCTCTTCTACCAAGCCCCCAGACATGCTCTCCTCTTTATTCAGAATCCAAGGGTCCAAATTAAGGTAATTATACAAAGGGATAACTCGTGTTTGGCATAGGAGGTCGGTAAATCGACATACGAGTATACTCTTAGTTGGCTTGTGAAGCTCATATACGAACTACGAGTATACTCGTAGTTGGCAGCGAACGTGTTAATTTCATCTGGTCTCTGTAAATTAAAAGAAGCAAATCTCAAAATATAATGTAGAGAAACTGATAACTCGTCCTCATGATTCCAATAGTGTCAGATCCTCTGTTTACCTGTATTTGGTTTACATGGATTCAAACTTATTTAACCTGATATTTAGACGATTTAATTTTATCTGTATACCCAACACAAATTTATGTGCTTGGTAATATTAGAAAAATCTAGTCAATTACCAGAGCAAGAGTGTGTAAAACTGATAACTCATCCTTTATGTCCATATGTTGTCTGATGTTCAGCCTCTGTCAGCTAAACTGACATCATATTAAGTGTTCATGTGTTTTACTTATTCTGAAATTAGTTTGATAGCAGAGTATTTCATATGAATTTTATTACAGGTAAATAACTAGGTACATTTCATTGTGAATTATTATTATTTGTGCATTTTAACGATTTATTAGTGTTAATACTGGGCAGTGTTGCTTAACATCATTTGTAAGAATGTTGGACATAAGCGCTCAATTTATAATACTGTGATACATTTCATTAATCTAAAATGCAATGGATTCAATGAATGAAAAGAAATTTAATGAATTAGCCACCATTATCACCATGTTCCTCATCTGCCTAATGCAGGTTGGGGCTACTATGAACAGTAACTCCTCAGTCCAATATACTGGCAGCCAATTTAAGGCTTTAATACCTCATAAATGACCACACACACACACACACACACCAAAGAGACCACTACTGGCTGGGATGTTGCCCAGACTAACAAGGCCCACACTTGAGGTTTAGGCAGAGGGCCACAAGTGAAAAATTGGCTACAGTCTCCAAAAACATAGGTGTAGCCAATTTTTCACATTCATTCACTTAGAACTTTCATACATCACAACCAACTCTACTGTCACTAGCATAGAATAGAGCAAAACTGCTAATATGAGATCTACATTTAACACACCCATGCAGTTCTCTACAGAGGAGCTAAGTACTGTTTACCCAATTCTGGATGCAATTCCTAATCAACCTCTCCAAAACCTTGACACCAGAGATACCAATAAGTCTATAATTTGTTACATCAGTTCTAGCTCCACTCATGTATATTGGAATTATCTTGCTCTCCTTCAGCTCGTCAGGAATCATATGTGTTAAGCCTTGACTAAGTCAGGGGCAATGATAACCCTTTCCCATTCCTTAGGTATCCTTGTTGATATTCCATCCAGTTTGACTGCTGTATTTGAATCAAGTGTTAGTAACAGCTTTAATATCTCTAGCTCATGGATTGGTCCAGAATGTATACCTTACCAAAGTGATTAATTAATTCAGTTAATTGTAGTTGATCTATCATTTTCTGCCATCTGTAATCACTAAGGATATTCTTCCATGGTCATTCTTCCTTTTTTTTTGAAAGATAATTATTCTCTTGATTTTCCATCACTATCAATGCAATTATATACAACTGCATAATATAAAAATATATAAAAATGTGCAAAAATCCACATGGAGGAAAGAAATAAGGAAAGTCGCACTGACTATGTTATTGTTGATAGTGATGTTTTCTGCCTGGTGCAGGACACCAGGTGTACAGAGGATTCGAAACAGGAAGTGATCACTATTTAGTCTTGAGCAGGATAAAATTGAATTTCATATCGAAAAGAATAACATGTAAGAAAGTTTTAAAGCGAATAAAAGTTGAGCAGCTCTCAGATGTGAGCTGTAGACTAAAATACACAAAGATTATCGAAGAAAAAATGAAAGAGTTTGAGAACAGGAATCAAAAATTGGAGATTCAGTGGCAAACTCTGAAGAAAACATTGATTCTGCCAGAGAGGCATGTGATGAGGTTGTCTGCTAGGATAGAAAAATCAGAACTCCAGGATGAACATAGGAAGTTAAAGAAGGAAGCATATGCTTGTGCTCTTAGAGGAATACAAAGACAAATGTAAGAAAGCTAAACAGCGTGAAAAACTAGCTAAACAAGTCATGGAAAGACTTTGGTAAGAACATAATAAAATAAATATCAAGAAGTGGAAAGATATTCTGGAGGTTGTTGAAGAAGCTCAGAAATGGAGAAAAGAGTGCTGTAAAAGGAATTAGAGATGATAAAGGTGACATGAAAACTGGAGAAAAAATATATCCTTTGAAGTATGGAGTAATTACTTCAAAAAATTGTTAAATGAAACAAGCAGTGATGACACAGTGGTTAAAAAACACTCAACAGAAGTGATAATCAACCAGAAATGCTCAAGTATGAGGTATAAGTCGTACAGTGGTGGCACTGCATAGCTCAAAAGGCCTGGACAGAGGGACAAATTCCCGATGATTGGAGTAGAGCTCACATAGTACCCATATATTAAAAAAGGGAAATAAAATTGAATGTGAGAATTACAGAAGCATTTCATTACTGAGTGTTCCTGGTAAGATAATATACTTGGCAAGTATACTTGAGAAACGGTTGAGAAGGATTGTGAAAGAGAAGCTTGGTGAAGAATAAGCTGGATTCAGGCTAAACAGAGGCTGTCAGAATCAGATTTTCACGTTATGACAAATAGTTGAGAAATCATGGGAATATAACAAAGATCTGTATTTAAGTTTTGTAGATCTGGAAAAAGCATATGACAAGGTGCCAAGAGAGAAACTATTTAAAATGCTACAGTTGCATGGTGTCAGTGGATCATTATATCAAGCAATACTTAGTCTTTATTTGAGTTGTAAGTCAGCAGTTAGAATTGAAAGATGTACAGGAAGATGGTTTAATGTTAAATCTGGTATCAGACAAGGATGTACATTATCCCCTCTGTTATTCATTATCTATATGGATCACATTATGAAGGAAAGTGGTATTAAACTTGTTATCATAACTGGAGATGTTAATCTCAGCTCTTTGCTTTATACGGATGATGTTATACTTCTAAATAAATCCGCTACAAGTCTGCAAGATTCTCTGACTAAACTGAATAGCTGTTGTAATAGATATGGTATGAAGGTCAGCAATAAAAAGACAAAGACAATGAAAATAGGCAGAATCATTGAAAATGTCAACTGTGTTGTGAATGGAGAACCTGTGGAACAAGTAAAACATTTCAGTTACTTCGGCACGATTTTTACTGAAGATGGTAAATTAAATATAGAAATAGACAACAGAATCAGCAAAGCTGGTATGGTGGGAAGTCAATTGAATAAATTCATATGGAATAAGAGAGAAATTAGTGAATACACTAAATTAGCTGTATACAACAGTGTTCAAGCCAATTTTAACTTATGGATCTGAGAGCTGGGTTATTAATAAAACACTTGACCAAAGACTAGAGAGAGACTACAGATATGAGAGTCCTGAGAAGGATTAAGGGTGTGAACAGGTGGCATCAATGGCAATATCATATTAAAAACAAGAATATTAGGATAGAACTTGACATTCTTATTATCTAGGTATGTGGGTGGTATGATCACTTAAACAGAATGGTAGTGAAAAGATTAGCAAAACAAGTGCCAGGTTGGCAGGAAAAAGACCCAGAGGATGACTAAGATATAGTAAAAAGTGCCTTAGAAGATAGAAATACAGGATCTGATAATGTTGGAGTCTTGACAGGTAACAGATTGATTTGGAGGAAAATTGTAGATAGGAAGTTAGTAATGATGTAAGTTTTTCATGTAGTACTATCATATCTGTACGCCCCTTGAGGATACATATCAGGAAATGGATGATGATGCAAAATATATAATTTGAAACAGTGTGACCTAAATCAAAATTAAATTGCTTCTTACCTTTCTGCAATTGCTAAAGCTAATGCTTCCAATCTACTTCTTGTTGAGCCTGGAGTGCTTATTTGTGGAACTACTTGGCTAAGAAGCTTGTTTAATAGCTCTAAAACTTTTTCATGTTTCTTGAAAAAAATAAAGTTTCTTTTAAACTTAAAAACAATTTAATATTTTAATATTTAGAATAAAATGTTAAGAATTTGTATATCAATTACAAAAATGTCAAATTCATAAGACAGGAACTTCATCTATTCAAATAGTATTGTAGATCACATGGTGTGTGCATAACATAAATATTAACAATACAAGAATACTCTTTAACCAAGAATGCATGTATTAAGTGTGAGAGAGAATTCTATTTCATAAAAAAAAAAA
This sequence comes from Typopeltis vanoorti, assembly GCF_054136105.1. Classification (NCBI taxonomy): domain Eukaryota; kingdom Metazoa; phylum Arthropoda; class Arachnida; order Uropygi; family Thelyphonidae; genus Typopeltis; species Typopeltis vanoorti. Next base: position 89,541,807 of record NC_143549.1, read on the forward strand.
AACATAAGAGAGAAAACTCATAGTATAATGCACTTTGTGGTATTTAAAAAAAAAAAAATTGAAATTTAGTAATATTTCACTAGTTTTCTAACTGGCATCTTCAGAGCACAAATAATAACTGAAAAGCACAAAGCAATTCAACTGAAGCAATTGGAAACAATTCAAATGTAACTGAAACTAATATTCCAATAGGGTGCCACTTCTGAGCTGGATAACTATAAAGTTAATTTGGAGAAGTCCAATTACCTTGTCTTAGAATGACCATCTCCCAAATCTTCAGCAAATTAATGCTACCGTATTTGTCAAGGTTGGCTGAGTGCTTCTTAGCTGATGCTGATTCCAAAAATAGTCTCCAGACCGATGGTATCTGTTATGTAATAACAATTATGTTTCATTTAATCCTATGTGACAGAGTATCCAGAACATGGCTTGGCAATCCTGACTTACCACACAGATGATCACAGATGTAATTTATGTTCTTTAAGACGGATATTATCTGATCTACCAGTTAATGGTAGATCAGTAAAACTATTCCTATCCTATTTATTAAAATAGGATAAATTTTAATGTTATAATTTGCTGAGTTATCAGAAAAGATAACTCAGCAAATATGATCTTCATGCTACATTCAAACCATTTCTTCAGCTTGCCACTTTCATCCATTCTCCCAAAGCTCAAATTTATCCTATTACTAATCCTTGTACAAAGTTCCTTATGCCTGCAATTTAGTCTATTTTGAACATACTGTGGATCATAATAAATTTATAATAAAATTAGTTTAATCCTTTTTCCAAGTGTGAGCAAACAAAGTTTGCGCCTGAACGTATCTTCAGGACTGGGGTAAGGTGGTACAACACCTGGACAACTCGTTGCAAAGGTGGAGCAAGCTAACATCACTCCTACCTCAGTATCTCCCCTATAATGCAAAACACATCTCCTTGCGGATATGTCTAATGTTATGCATTAAGGGAAGGGCCACTACCCAGACTAGTTTCGACCTTTATTGAGGTCTCTTCAGTGGGAGCCAAGCCCAAGTGGAGATACCAGCCAGAAGCATTAGCAGGTCATCTCTACCTATAGGAGTTGCCAAATGGTGTGCCACCCTTTTTTAATAAATTACTCTGGATTTAGAGAAAGACGTTGAAAGTTCATTTTTCACTTGGTTGGAGTATAATAAAATTAGTTTAATCCTTCCTTCCCTTAATGCATAACATTAGACATATCCGCAAGGAGATGTGTTTTGCATTATAGGGGAGATACTGAGATAGGAGTGTTGGTATCTTGCTCCACCTTTGCAACAAGTTACCCTGGTGTTGTACCACCTTACCCCAGTCCTGAAGATACTTTCAGGCGCAAACTTTGTTTGCTCACACTTGGAAAAAGGATTAAACTAATTTTATTATACTCTAACCAAGTGAAAAATGAACTTTCAATAATAAATTTAGTTTAATCCTTTATCCAAGTGTAAGCAAACAAAGTTTGCACCTGAAGTATCTTCAGGACTGAGGCAACGCGTGATAAAGGTGGACCAAGCTCTCATCACTACTTGTCTTAATATCTCCCATAATGCAAAGCACATCTCCTTGTGGACATGTATAATGCTATGCATTAAGGGAAGGGCCACTACCCAGAGGTGGTGATACTAAGGTGGAAGTAATGGAGAAGTCATATTTATCTATACGAGTTGCCAAAAGGTGTCTCACCTTATTAAATTACTCTGGATTTAGAGAAAGATGTTGGAAGTTTTTTCCCACTTGGTTAGACTATAATAAATTTAATTTAATCCTTTATCCAAGTGTAAGCAAACAAAGTTTGTGCCTGAAGTACCTTCAGGACTGATATAGTGATGAGAGCTTGGTCCACCTTTACCACGAGTTGCCTCAGTCCTGAAGATACTTCAGGCGCAAACTTTGTTTGCTTACACTTGGATAAAGGATTAAACTAAATTTATTATAGTCTAACCAAGTGGGAAAAAACTTCCAACATACTGTAGATCAGTTAACATCTGCCTTGAAAAACCCAAAAATTACATCCACAATCATTTGTATGGTAAGTCAGGACTTCCAGACCATGCTCTGGATACTCTGTCACATAGGATTAAATGAAATATAATTGTTATTACATAGCAGTTACAATAGGTCTGAGAGACTATTTTTGGAATCAGCATCAGCTATGAAGCACTCAGCCAACCTCGACAAATATGGTTGCATCAATTTGCTGAAGATATGGGAGACAGTCATTCTAAGACCAGGTAATTGAACATCTCCAAATTAACTTTATAGTTATCTGGCCCAGAGAGGGAGCCTTGTTTGGACATTAATTTTGTTTCAATTACATTTAAATTGTTGCCAATTCTGCAGTTGAGTGCCTTATGCTTGTCAGTTACTCTGAAGATGCTAATTAGAAAACCAGCAAAATATTAGTAAGTTTCAATAAATTAATTTAATTGTTTCATCTGGTGTTGTTAATACCATGAGACACTAGTATGAATAATCAACAATACTTAAGTCTTTCAATATACATCTGAACTAAGGTAAGATAGTGGTCAGCAAATTATGATATCATCATAAAGAGCCAAAACATTTTTAACATGCAGAAAGAAACATTCTAAGTTTGCATGAGGTAAATGCATTGAAATCCTTAAATTTAAATGGAAATACAGTAATCAAAAAAGCATCCAGAAAAGACAATACATGAACCTATGTCACAAATATCAATCAATAAAAAGATTTGCCAAATTTGTTAGAGATGTTGGAACATTCTCCAGAATTCTAGATTTCTTCAACTGTTAATTCCATGTCTTCAGTCCTCTGAAAGCCAGGAACTTGAAAACATGTATTTCCAGTTGAACGTTAAGTGGAGCAGACAATGCATGATTGGCGCAACCAATTCTGAGGTATTCTTTCAGTACGGCAAGTATCCACCAATGTATGTCAATAAGATGTATATGTATATTATATTTTAAGTATATCTATTCAAGAAGTGTTTGATATCAATTCTATATATGAGAGGAAGAACCTATAGCAAATCAGTTTGTGTGTGGTGTGTGTGGAGTGCAGCTGATGGTTGGGAAAGAAGAAGAAACCTATTGACAATTTTCCTAAAAGGTTGGAGAATGTAGTTGGTGAAGAACACTTCATGAGAAGACTGTTACAGAGGTGGACATAATAAAAGAGGAAAAGGAAAAGTAGGTTCAGCGTATTTGTAGTTGTACTGAAAAAAGGATGCTTGCAGCTACTGTTCTTGTATTAACAGGCTCAACAGAAAATGGAGGGATGATGGTGGCAGTTCAGAAGTAACTGTAGAAAAGACACCTGAAACAGTGCAGCTGTAAAACAAGATAAAGTGAGTTTGAGAGAGGAGAGATAATTTATAAGCCAAATTGCTCTCTTCTCTGAATAGCATCAAGAAATTTAGAAAGGTTTATTTGAATCTCTTATTATGCTATTAAAATATGAAATATTGGATATAACTAAATGCTTGTTAAAATGTAATGAGAGAATTAAAAGGATAAATTTATATAATTTTTATAAATGGCAAAAAATTTAGCACAGAATGCTATTTTCTGTGCATTGCTCATAATTCTACTCTGCTTATTTTGACTAATTAATCACAATAAACAGAGCAGAACATGTTTGCATTTAAGTATAATGATGAAGCATGTGATCTGATCTATGATATTAATAGGTAGTAAGCCAGATATAACATGGCTGGCACTAGAGTTCAACAGATCATAAAGAGATTACAAAGATGTACATTAATTTAAAAAATAATAATTACAGCAATGCTGGATTTAATAAACCCACATTTCCATGACTGGAAAACCCAGGGCAATTATTCCTATTTAAATTCAATTTGTAGAGCAGAGCTTCACGACTTTCTTTTCCAAGGCTTTCTCATTAAGCAACAACTTGTGTGTAGAACTTCTGGTTTTGTTCTACTGAACTCTGTCTGGTAGAGATAGCACATGGTGAGCAAGACCGAACTGTAATTTTGGTGTTCTATCATTCAAATAAATACCAAACTTGTCTGTCACTAAGAGACCAAAGCAAGATACCTGTATGCTCCTGTATAAGACATTGGAACTGTCAATAGGAGAATGTAGGGATAAAAATTAACTTAACTTACATATAAAAAAAAATGTGTGTGTGCTTTGTTTGACAGAAGTGCTTATAAATCGAACCAAATTTCATTAAATTCACATTTTATTCTAATGGTTATCGTATCTACTCCATGCATAAAATAATGAGAAACTTTAAACACTGTTCTCTACTACCCAAAGAAGTTATATACAAAGTTTCTGTTCCACATGTCAGAGATGCTTCAGAAACAGATTTATACACACTGAGAAACTACATGTCTCCATTTGCTAATAATCTTCACTTTGAAGATTATTTCCTTCCTGTGTTCTATTAGACATCCTGGTATGATGTAAATCACATATGAAGTGGTACAGCTCAGCTATTAGCATGCAAAGCAATCTTATTATACTATTTTTGTACAGCTACTGACAGAAATGAAATAAATGACTTTTATTTTATTTTTTTTTACTTTCCAGAAATTTATTGACAAGAACTTGAAAAAATATCCTTACTAATTCTTTAATAATGTTTGGAAGTTAAAGTGGTGGAATAAGTATTTCTGCTTTCTCTCTCTCCAACTAATTAGCCATGAGTTTAAATATCACTTTGAGATACAATGTTTGTAGAAATAAAAGAATTCCATCACAGATCATCACTGAATGACCACCTTGAGTGGCGTGAAAAAAATTATATGTGAACGCTAGAGCAGAGTTTTGCAATTAACTATCCCATAGCCTACCCCCATCTACCATGGGTTTGAGTTCATAAGTTGGGCTCAAATAAATAAATAAATATATATATATATATATATATAAAGAACAATAATAGTATTGTTTTTGTATATGACTTTTAAATATTTCATGGTCTTTTTGATTATGTACTGAAGAGAAACATCAGCATTTAAGAGCTTATTAAAAGTAAAATAAAAAAAAAATTCATGTGCCAAAGAATGCTTTTCCTCTTGTTGCACTCACATAGGTTGCAAAACCACCATTTAATGTGTAATACTTTAAAGCTGAAATACCCCCCCCCCCCACACACACACACATTTATCCATGTTTTTGCTTTCGTGGTTTCAGTTACCTGCGGTGAACTTCAGTCCAAAAATATTACATGGAAAATTTCAGAAATAAACAATTCATAAGTTTTAAATTGCACGCTGTTCTGAGCAGCATGATGAAATCTTGTGCCATCCTGCCCGGAATCATCCCTTTTTCCAGCATATCCATGTTGTGCTGTATACACTAGCCGCCCGTTAGTCACGTAGTAGTAGCTGTCTCGGTTATTAGATCAACTGTCACAGTATCACAGTGTTTGTGTTCAAGTAACCATTATTTTACTTAATAATGGCCTCAAAGTAGTGATGCCAGCAATTCAGATATGCTAAAGAGAAGCCTTAAAGTGTTTCCTTTAAGTGAAAAGGTAAACGTTCTCAACTTCATAAGGAAAGAAAAAAAAAATCCTATGCTGAGATTGCTAAGATTCCATTCACATAACTTTTATTACAATATAGTTATAATTATTCTATTTTATTATTAGTTATTGCTGTTAATCTCTTGGGGTGCTTAAGGGTCAAAGCTGTATAACTGAGAGGAGACCTCCACATCGCCTTTAAACTGACCATGGCTTCTGACCTAATGTCCAATCCTCACCTTCTGAACGAACAAGGATGGGCTGGCAATTTGAGATTTAGCCGACCAAATTATAATTCTTATTGGCTTAAACCAAATTATAAAATGATGGTACAACATGACAAAATTTCATGCCGCCTCGGACGTCGCCCGTTTAAACAAGTCCCCTGTTGTTTTCAGCGGGGAACCAGGGTGAACAGCAAAAAGTCAGCTACTGGAACAAATCTGAAAAAACACCTAAACTCAACGTCATCAGAGTTAAAGATCGGTACTATCAACATAAGATGCCTGAAGAGCAAAGAAATGGAGCTAGCTGAGGAATTAGATAAGTACCAGATCGACATAATAGGGGTGACTGAAACAAAAAAGACAAAACTGGCGAGATCTTTCTGAGCAATAAATGAAAAGAAGGAGTAGTCATTGTATTCAACACTAAATATGAAGCTAATTTTCTTGAATGGCAGGCAATCTCAAGTAGAGTGATGTGGGCAAATATGAGAATGGGAAACTGGACAATGAGACTAATTTGTGCCTATGGTCCCGCAGAAGGTTCTACTAAGGTAGAAGTGGAGGAATTTTTTGATGCTTTAGAAAAAGCAACTGACACAATGAAAAAGGAAAAGTTGGTCCTTGTAGGGGATCTAAATAGCAGAGTAGGAAATAATTGTTAGACATACAAAAATATATTGGGAAAATTTGGAGAAAAGAGCAAAGCTAATAATAATGGCAAATATTTGTTGGATTTCTGCTCAGGGAAAGGACTGGTTATTACTAACACGATGTTCCAACATAAAAATGTGTACAAATTCAATGGAGAGAAGAAGTAAGAAATAAGAAAACTCTCATTGACTATGTTATTGTTGATACTGATGTTTTCTCCCTGGTGCAGGACACTAGAGTGTACAGAGGATTTGAAATTGGAAGTGATCACTATTTAGTCTTGAGCAGGATAAAATTGATTTTCATATTGAAAAGAATAACATGTAAGAAAGTTTTAAAGCGAATAAAAATTGAACAGCTCTCAGATGTAAACTGTAGACTAAAATACACAAAGATTATTGAAGAAAAAATGAAAGGGTTTGAGAACAGGAACCAAACCTTGGAGATTCAGTGGCAAGCCTTGAAGAAAATCCTAATTGATTCAGCGAGAGAGGCATGTGGTGAGGTTGTCTGCAAGGATAGAAAAATCAGAACTCCATGGTGGACACAAGAGGTTAAAGAGGCAGTGAAGGAAAAGAAGAAAGCATATCAAAAGTTCCTGGCAAATAAGTCTACTTGTAATCTTATAGAATACAGAGACAAATGTAAGAAAGCTAAACACTGTGTAAAAATTTGCTAAACAAAAGTCATGGGAAGACTTTGGTAAGAACATAGAAAATAAATATCAAGAAGGTGGCAAGATATTCTGGAGGTTGTTGAAGAAGTTCAGAAAAGGAGGAAAGAATGTTGTAAAAGGAGTTAGAGATGATAAAGGAAACATGAAAACTGGAGAAAAAGATATCCTTGACGTATGGAGTAATTACTTCGAAAAATTGCTAAATGAAACAAGCAGTAATAGCACAGAGGTAAAAAACACTCAACACGCATACATTCAGCAGCACATATCCATTCTTGAAGTAGAAAAAGCCATCAAAGGCGTGAAATGTGAAAAGGCAGCGGGAATAGATGATATTCATATCCAGAAATGCTCAAGTATGGAGGTATAAAAGTCTTAGTGGCTGCACTGCATAGTTCAGAAGGCCTAGACAGAGGGACGAATTCCCGATAATTGGAGTAGAACTCTCATATATAAAAAGGGAAATAAAATTAAATGTGAGAATTAGAGAGGTATTTCCGTTCTGAGTGTTCCTGGTAAGATATATGCAAGTATACTTGAGAAACGGTTCAGAAGAATTGTAGAAGAAAAGCTTGGTGAAGAAAAAGCTGGATTCCGGCCAAATAGAGGCTGTCAGGATCAGATCTTCACTTTACGACAAAAGTGGAGAAATCATGGGAATATAACAAAGATATCTATTTGAGTTTTGTAGATCTGGAAAAGGCATACGATAAGGTGCCAAGAGAGAAGCTATTCAATACGCTACAGTTATATGGTGTCAATGGAGCATTATATCAATACTTAGTCTTTATTTGAGTTGTAAGTCAGCAGTTAGAATTGAAGGAAGTACAGGAAGATGGTTTAATGTTAAATCTGGTAAGGCAAATATGCACATTATCCCATCTTTTTTTCATTATCTATATGGATCACATTATGAAGTGGTATTAAACCTGATATCAAAATTGGAGATGTTAATCTCAGCTCTTTACTTTATGCAGATGATGTTATGCTACTAACTAAATCCGCTACAAGTCTGCAAGATTCCTTGACCAAATTGATTAACTGTTGTAATAGATATGGTATGAATTCTCCGTTCACAATGAAAATGGGCAGAATCGTTGAAAATTTCTACTGCATTGTGAACGGAGAATCTGTGGAACAAGTAAAACATATCAGCTACTTAGGCACGATTTTAGTGAAGATGGTAAATTAAATATGGAAATAGACAACAGAATCAATAAAGCTGGTATAGTAGTAAGTCAATAATAAATTCATATGGAATAAGAGAGAAATTAGTCAGAACGCTAAATTAGCTGTATATAAGACAGTGTTCAAACTAGTTTTAACTTATGGATCTGAGAGCTAGGTCAGAAGAAAAACACTTGACCGAAGACTAGAGACCGCAGATATGAGAGTCCTGAGAAAGATTACAGGCGTGAACTGATGTCATCAATGGCAATATCATATTAAAAATGAGGATATTAGGAAAGAACTTGACATTGTCAGCATCCAGGAATGTGTTAGCAGAGCTAATCTCAGGTGGTATGGTCATTTAAACAGAATGGGTGAGGAAAGATTGGCAAAACAAGTGTTCTCTGCCAGGTTGGCAGGAAAACGACCCAGAGGAAGACCAAGATATAAGTGGTTTGATAGGGTACAAAGTGCCTTAGACGACAGAAATATAAGATCTGATAATATTGGAGTCTTGACAAGTAACAGACTGATCTGGAAGAAAATTGTAGATAGAAAGTTAGTAATGATGTAAATGTTTCATGTAGTACTATCATATCCTGTACACCCCTTGAGGGTACATGGCAGGAATTTGATGATGATGATGTCAATCTCTTACTGCCTAATTTATAAATTAAACTTTATCATAAGTGTGTATGTATGTATAGGAAAAAACACAGTATATATAGGGTTTGGTACTATCTGCAGTTTCAGGTATCAGATAAGAGGGAGGGAGACTAGTGTACCTTTTCTGTGATAATTTTCTATAAATGTAATCATTGTTAGGATAGTTTTCATAACAATTTTACACACACACAAAAATTATTTCATGTATTAGCAAATTTGTAAAAATAAGCCCACCTAATGCAGATCACATATTTGATATGTGATCAAATATGGTCATATTTATGTGCAACGTACGTGGGTAGTCGAAAAGTTCTCAGCCTCAACCATAAATGGCAACACTATCGGCAAGATTTTTTTTTTTTTTCTAAGTTGGTACATCTGTCATAAGCATTAATGTGAAATTGCAACTCATTCTATCAAGTAGTTTTTTTTATACAGCTGTCAGAAGCCAAAGTGTTGTCTGTATTCCTTGAAATGGATAAAATTCAGTATCGTGCAGTTATAAAATTCTTTGTAAAAGAAGGTTTAACAGCAAAAGAAATTCATTCAAAGTTCATAAAAGTTTATGGGCATTCTTCTCCTTCGTTTTTGACAATTAAGAAATGGGCTGAGACTATAGACATTTCAAAAGAACATGTAGGATACAGTCTGCATGAAGAATTGCAAATGAAAAAGTTTTGCACAAGATGGGTGCCATGCAGATCAAAAACACACTTGCATGAAAATTTCTGGCCAGTGCTTGGAGCGTTTTAACAAGAATAAAACTGATTTTGTGCATCGATTTATTACTATGGATGAGACTTGGACTCACCAGTACACACACACAGAATCCAAAGAGCAGTGAAAACAGTGGACAGAAGCCGGATGTTCTGTGCCAAAGAAGACACAGTTGGTTCCATCAACAGGAAAGGTCATGGCATCAGTGTTTTGGAATGCTAAAGGCATTTTGTTTATTAATTATCTTGAAAAGGGTAAAACAATAACCAGGGAATATTATTTCGATCTTTTAACCAGACTAGATGAAAAAATTCGTGAGAAAAGACTCAGTTTGCAGAAGAAAAAAATCATCTTTCATCAGGACAATGCACCTGCCCACAAAGGTGTTTTGGCAATGGGAAAATTAAGGGATCTGCACTATGAATTGTTGGAACATCCATCCCATTCCCCAGATTTGGCTCCTTCTGACTTCTATCTCTTCCGAAAACTAAAATTCTTCTTTGCTGGTCAGCTTTTCTTCGAATCAAGTGGTGCTTGCAGCTGTACAGGGGTATTTTGCAGATCTTACTGAGAATCACTACAAGGATGGGATAATGGCGCTGGAGCATCGCTGGAATAAATGTATTAGTCTTAAGGGAGATTATGTTGAAAAATAAAAATAATTTTGAAATTATAAATTCATTTTTTCATTGCTAGGCCAAGAACTTTTCGACCGCCCACGTACAGGTCAAGATAAACCTGTTAAAGCATATGTTTATAGATCTAAGAAACATCAATAAGCATTTGAATTACAGCTTTAGAAATAGTATAAAATGACATTAAGTAAAAAAAAGGCTACTATAAATGAAATGAAATTTCTTACCTGTGCTAAATCATAAAGTTTAACTGCATCCTCATACTGTCCTTTATTTTCGCTATCAGATGATACCATCTCAATAACTTTTTCTGTATCTCCATGAAATTTATCAATAAGTCCAGGCTAGAAAACAATTATGTTTAACAAGTTACAAAAAAAAAATAAAAATAAAAATAAATAAAATAAACTAAAATAAAAAGCCAACAATATACAGCTCTAAGAAAGCATATTTTACATATCCTACTTATATATATATATTTAATATTAATTCACAATATAGGAACAAAACAACCAATGACTTTATTAAGCTATTGGTATTTCATTAGATTCAACATCAGTAACCTCTGACCACAAAACAAATGAACAACACGAGACACTGCATCAAGTAACTATAGAAAAATTCAAATTTTTAAAGGAAAAAGAGAAATAGTCTCATGGTGCTTCAAACATTAAAAGTAGTGTATGAAATATGCATTATATGAAATAGAGAAAACAGAAAAGAGTCTTCCAAATGCTATAGAAAAGACTTCCAAATTTTGCAAGATATTAGTGTGCTTCATTGCTTCTAAAATACCAAGATTATGGAGAAAATGCTTCACAGCTGATACTAATCCCAAAACACAAATTCTCAGATTTCTAATGGCAGCTATATGGTATTGCTCTTTACTTTCTTCTAATCCTGAAAAGTCTCCAAAGCATAGCCTTACTTTCCAAAACAATGATATATTTCTCTCTTCGAGATGATTTTAATAGCTCTTTTGAGACCGCTCGTAAAGTTTGAGTCTTTACGAGCGGTTTTAATGAGGTCCTTGCAGTGTTCAATTCGATACATTTTTTGGCTGTCGGTCAACTTGTGGGGAACAAATCATGAATTCAATTTACGAAGGCCCAAACTCTCAGTCAAAATGTTGTGCACAGTTGATTTTGGAATCACCAATTCATCTTCAATCAATCTCACGGACTATTTGAGGTTTTCTTTGATGAAATCATGCACTTTTTGGATGTTAACTTCGCTCAGTCCAGTTTTTGGACAGTTCAGCTTTTCGTCGTCTTCAAGCACCTCACGACCACTTTGAAATCACTTAAATCACTCGTAAACTTGAGTAAGGGATAAACATTCATCACTGGATGCTTTTTGAAGCATTTGATGCATTTTGGTAAAACTTTTACTAAGTTTAACACAAAAGTCAATCAGCTCTCTGTTTGAAACTCATTTTCCGACCATTCGTCAAAACACACTGTCACTCTTGGCACTATAACTTGGCTTCTAATGAAAGTTGCCGCTTTCAACAACAAAAAGATAAAACAAGTTGTGCCACTAGTTTCTTCTATTTTTGAAAAGTTCGGTTTCTTTTTGGACAGAAGGGTGTACAAAAGAAATGTCAGAATGGCATCCAAAGGGACATGTGGCAAACTGGCATCTACAAATTTTCCCAACATATTCTAAATTGAATCAGCTGGAGTTTGGATTACTTGATTGTGGAGATGATCCAACCATTGAAATATATTATTTCTCAAAGGCATAGATTCTTGGTCGATAGTCAAGTTTCGATTAGAAATGCATAGCAGAAATAGAGCAAAGAACATTGATCAGCACCCGAGAGGTGAAAGACAGGATACAAAGGATGTTCAATATTCTATTGCATTTATTCCTTAACTAATGTATATTAGTAAGAATTTTTTTCTGTTGAATATGAGTCCAAGAATTTTGACTTAGCTCTGTGATCAGGATGAATAACAATATAATATTTGTGACAAAAGCATGTACAAATAATCTTCTGAGGTGAAAACTTTCTGAATCTGTTTACAAACTTCCAGGAAAAAGGAGGACTAGTGGCACTTGCTGCAGCTGTCTTTCTATAATCTTCATATTACATGAACGACAAAGGATTGCTGTTATCAGCATAGAGGCCATTGTGTATGGCTGGAGTAAAAGATTGGAAGGTTCAATCAGATATATATTTTTTTAAATAAAAAGAAGAAGGTATTCTTTTCAAAATCAAAGTTTTGTAGGCCTTTTAATATGCTTCTGTGTCATACACATCTTTCTTTCTGATACCAGGTGCTCAGTTTTTAAGAACATCCCTAATGGACATTTCACTCTGATTCTTTTTATTTTTTTAAATTAAACTCTGATTAAATGATTTCAATGTTGAAAGATTTTTCAAACGCTAGAATGAGTCTTGGAAAAACATTATTGCTCTCAAGAAAGCATAAAATATGACCACTGACCAATTTTTAACTGGTTATAATTTTGGATCCCAACCTGGCTTTAGAAAGGCAACCAATGCCTCTTGCCAGGAATCCAGAAACTGATCTTCAAAAAAGAACAGTTAATTCATGGAATATGGAAGTTGTTTTACCATTTTATAATGGATATCATTTAGTCTTACAGCACTTGCTTAAGACAGAAGTGGAGCATTTTAAGTTTTTTTCAGAACGGCTTGTTGTGGTGTTCTGGACTATTTGAAAAGATAATCTAGTGTTTTTCTTCCTTTCTTTAGAGGGTCAAGAATTCAGTTGAGTAGTAAAACATCTCCTCCAAGAGTATCTGTGACTGTTTTGGGATAAGCAAATAGACATCCTATTATGTACCAAGAATGAGAGTGGATGGATGAGTGATATATCTGCTCTTCATTTTCCAGATCCCTTTTGCATTAGCTAATATGCTTATGGAAGATGCAAACTGTATTCAAGATTCTTTTTAGCTCTGACAAAGATATCAATTTCCTGTCCTAGTGGATGATAGCAAAATGCATTTGATTTCAGGCATGTATGCAAAAGCAAAGTGGTTTATACTTCTGCAAGAGGACATTCATTTTGTTTTGGTAAAATCAGTCACAAATAATTTATGCAGTGAATATTTTTGTGTAGCAGATCTGTTTGCCTTCTATTAGATGAGAACTTGCTTTTATGTCTTGAATTTACTTTTTTTTTTGTAGAACTATAAAAAAAAAACCCAGTGTTTGTGTATAATTCCTGCTGAAAAATATTTCAAATATTATCAAATTAGTCTCTATTTTGGATATTAAGGAAATGTATCATTTTGATTCAGGATTACTGAAAGATCTAGAGGCATTTCTTTATACAGTGCTCTTGCCTCTCTCTCTTTTTAAGTAAGTTCTCATTTAGTAGAATCATTTTTATAATAAAGAATTTTAAAATTATGGAGTTCAAAAGAAAAGAATAGCCAATAAATGAAGTTATTATTCTTTTCTCTTGTTACTGGGGTATTGTTGAGTAATGCAATTTTTGTTATCTGTGTTTCTCCAATTAATTCACACTGAGAAGTAGACACAGAAGTACTACACTTTAAATCATGAATAATAAAGTTATAAGGATGAATAACAGTGTTAAGACAAAGAAGAATATCTCATGTTAAGAAGATGAAACTTACCCTAACAACACTTAAGTGGGAAGCCCTCGTATGCTGAGAAGGTGATAGTAACAAAAAATATCCAGAATTCACGTCATAACAGCTGATATAATTAATGCACTCTAGCAAGTATAGGTAAGATCATAATGACTGTGTATGTTATAAATGTGAGATGGCAGAAGAGCCATAGATGTTTTGCATTCCTTTTGGATTTTTTTTTGTTACTATCACCTTCTTAGCATACGAGGACTTCGCTTTCCACTTAAGTGTTATTAGAGTAAGTTTCCTCTTCTTGACATGAGATATTTTTCTCTGTCTTAACACTGTTATTCATCCTTATAACTTTATTATTCAAGATTTAAAGTGAAAATTACTTCTGTGTCTATTTTTCAGCGTGAATTAATGAGAGAAACACAGATAACAAAAATCTTATTACTCAACAAGACCCCAGTAACAAAAGAAAATAATAACTAATAACCTCATATATTGGCTATTCTTTTCTTTTGAACTCTATATTTTTAATAAAGCTTATTTCATTATTTTAAAAATACTCACCCTCCTGCAAGCATCTGATTCCATTTTACCAAGAAGCATTTCAAACTAAAGGAGAAAAGGGGAAAAAATATTACATATATGCTATAACAAATCAGTGTAAATATAAATATATTATATGAAAACAGACTTTGAAATACTAAGATTTTTCTCCAACTACTATCAGAATACAAGTGCAGTAGTTCAATATAAAAATATCACAACAAAAACTTTGAGCACACATAAATCCTGATATTTGGAATATTCTAGAGAGGATCACAGACAACTTTGCAAAGGATGCATTATTTAAGAACAAAGAAAAAACTAATAGTGAAATTTCAAGGACTGAAACAACCAGAAAAGCAACAGACAATCCGGATGTCATGCTTAGAGGAGCAGCCAATTGCAAACCAACGATATAAGGAGCAGTCAATCACAAACAAACAAAGTAAAAAGCAATCAACTACCAATGGACTACGACCAAGTTGTCAACACATCCAGCTACAACCTTACTGAAGGAGAACTCTCGCGAAAAAAAGGCTTGAACTACACCATTGCACCAAGGTCAGTAAACAAACTAGATTTCGTTTACCATATTGAAACAGGTCTAAAATCCCTCCCCTCCAATATATAGCCAATAAAACACAAATGGAAACATCATGCATGCTAAATTCCAATGAACAGCTAATTTGCAATTTAACCAAAGCAGAAAAATTAACCCTTAAATTCTTAAGAAATAACCAAGACATCAATATTACCAAAGCGGATAAAGGCAATGCTACTGTCATCCTTGCTTAGACAGCATACCTGGAAAAAATGAACCAACTACAATCCAACTATCCAACTACAACCCACATCAAAAAGAAAACAGAATTAATCAAGTCAGTGATCACGTGGCCAGAGGAAACAAAAAACTAATACTGCATTATGCCCACGCTCCCAGAATTTATGGCCTGCCAAAAATACACAAAACAAAACAAACACACCACTATAACCAGTTAAAGGAATCAATAGCCCCAATTATCAATTAGTCAAGAAACTAGCAGCTACACTCAAGGAGTTGGTAGGTCATTCCCAACGATATAAGGAGCAGCCAATCACAAACAAAGTAAAAAGCAATCAACTACCAATGGACTACAGCCAAGTTATCAATGCATCCATTTTTATATAGCGGGGGGGGGGGGGGGGGGCTGCTACATAAAAAATATACAACACTTCATAAACAAAATTAAAAAACATGACACTCAATGACAAAGATTTATTAGTCAGCTTTGACATAACTGCCTTTTTCACTAATGTCCCTATCAATGATACTATTCTTCTCATACAGAACATATTTCTGCCTGATATTACAGCCCTCTTTGCCACGTACTTCGCGCTGGGTATTTCATGTGGCAAAATAATTTTTACCTATAAAGAGAAGGTACGGCCATGGGCACTCCAAAAGTTTCATCAAATAACTGTTTCACATTAGGTGATAATAATGAATAAAAAAAATTAAGCTACAAGCAGGTAATGATCACTATCTAGCGTGATCACGTGCATACACTATCTAGTGTGTGCTATGCCACTAAACATATAGTGCACAGATGTGTGAACTAGATATTTTATGAGAGAGGGGTCCAGACAGTGTAAATATCATGCCCTGTTTCTTGTTTCACTGTTGTGGATATTTTAACACTTCAGATGACTGTAAACATTCTGGAGAAGAAATTGTAATATATGTGGACTCCAAAGTAAAAATATGTATTAATGTAATGTAATGCAAGTATTTAACCAGACAGAACAACTCAATAGTAAAATATGTTTATTTAGAGACTCAATTTTAGGCTTTCAATTCAATGCCACAATACTTCATTTTGGATTCTGTTGTTGCTGTCAATCCTGTGTCTTCTGTTTTTCTTTACATCATTGAAATCTTCTGACATGCATAATGTAGGACATGACCTGCCTTCATGTCCTACATTACACATCCCACAGATGCAGGTGATCTTGTGAATGTCATGTCTAATTAGTAGTAGTAGATGAAGTTGGAAGCCTAAGAAGATTAGAAATCAGTGAAGGAAAAAGACAACTTTAATGCCCTGTTGATGCAGCAACTTTGAAATCTGGTCCATGAATGACCAAATACAAGGGAAAACTAACACCTCTCTGAATTTTTTTTTTTTTTGGGGATGCTCCCTAGACAGCCTGAAATTTCAGGCTGTCTAGGGAGCTGACATGTAGACTGAGAATAATGGAGAAAGAATCTGCAGAAAAGGAGACAGACAATGTTATGGTCAGACCTGCCAAGAGGGTAAGCTAACATCAGAGTATTTGGAGGGGGGGGGGAACTGATTAAGAAAGATTCCAAGGTGTTGGGAGAATGATGATTATCTAGAATTCTAGTGAACCGAAGAACAATTTGTGTTAAGTCATTGCTGACAGCAAACAGTGGATTCTTTTCCAGAATAATCTGGGGAAGCCAGTCTGAACTCTGTGGATGTTGAAACTGTCAAGGATGATCATCTTACTTACTATTAATGAAACTAGACTGGATGTGATTTACTTTAAAAGAAATAGTCAAATAAGTAGAAGTTAGAAGAATGCTAGAGGTAGCAAATGAAGGCAAGAAATCTTGAGCAAAAGCAGATCATATAAAGGGGATTTCAGGTCTGATAATATTTGGCAGGGGATATCAGACCTAACAAATGCACAAGTCCCACCCTTCTTATGAACAGCATCATGGAAGATGTAATAAGAAAAGTTTAGGTTAGATGTTGCAAAGGATGCGAGTTGTGGTTCGGTGATGAATAGCCTATCAGATTTGGATGTCTGCAGATAGTGGTATACATCATTGATGTTGATGGAATTAAGACTTAAGATATTGGTAAAGTCAACCTGAAAATTTTCAATGTTTGTGGTGTGTTTTGGATTTTATACATTTTTGGTGCATTTTTGATATTTTGTAGTGGATTTTGTGGAATTTTTTTTAACAGCAGTGACTCAAGAATTTATAAATTTTTTTTATTAAATTTTTATTTTAATACTTAGAAAAGTATTATTTTTCATTACGTATTCTACTATATACTTTGTAGCATGTATTCAATAAAGTAATACCTCCGTCCTAGTCACTAGGATGTCCTAGTGACTAGGACGAAATATAGGAAGTATTAAATTCTATTTTAATTCTTTTTGAGTGTTGTAAAAAATCCATTAAGCCTCCAACATGATGTCCTCACAGCACTTAAGCCTCTACACACGTATTCTAATCATCCATGGAGAAGAATTAGCACGCAAATCCAAGCAATACGGTAAGTCAAAACTACGACTATCTAGGCAACTAAATAGGCTGGCCTTTTTAAAACGATGTCGGGATACAAGAGTGATACCAAACTGCGTTAAAATGAAGATCAATTTCCATTCCAAAAAAGCACTTCATATATATAACCGTGCCAGCCAGGCATTACTCCGCGAGCAAATCGCCTCTACACGTGCTACCCTCGCAGTGACGAACGCCGCCATTGGCTCCTTACATTCAGAGCTTTCCACCGTTCTTAACCCTGAACTTTGGTCGATTCTCTCTGGCATTTCGGAAACTTCTGCACAGAGAGAATTCCAAAAAATAAAAAATAAAGACATCAAGAAATATAGCAACCTTGTGAAAAACAAACCACAACCACAAATTCAACCGCTCCAGACAGTAATAAACCTCTCTTCCAAAAGGCTCAACGACGATGCCGTCAGCACCCTTTGCCTCAGCCGTAATTTTGCCGTCACTCTGAAGGAAGTGCCGGTGCTTGATGTAATGGTGAACATCGAACGTGGAATCGGTCGCTTATGGAGATAGCTAACAACATCAGACTTGACGTAGCCAACATCCTCGCGCATTCTTCGCCGCCAAAAAATAATTTATCATATGCCCAACGCACGGCTCTCCTGAAACTACGTAAAGAAAAAAGTATCGTCATCACCAGAGTGGATAAGGGTAATGCCATAGTCGTTCTTAATACCAGTGAATACAATCGTAAAATGAACATTATCCTCCGCGATCGCGCTACCTACATCCCACTAGAACACGACCCCACAAAAACACAAGTTAAGAAACTAAAAATCTTACTCAAAAAAGTATCTTCCTGGCCCCCTGACATCACGAAAAAACTTAAACCTTTCCGCTCCCGTCCCCCCCGAATATACGGTTTACCAAAAATCCACAAACCCAATTCCCCACTCAGGCCTATAGTAGATGCCACCAATGCACCTTGCTATAGACTATCTAAACAGCTGGCCAACTCTCTGATCCCCCTCACCGGAAGGTCCCCTTCCTATATAAAAAACTCTACCCACTTTAAAGCCCTCACAGAAAATTTAACCTTGAATAAGACAGACATATTGGTAAGCTTTGATATCTCCTCTTTGTTTACCAATATTCCCTTAATTGACACCTTATCTATCTTAGAAAAGGTTTTTCCCTCTGACATCTTAGATCTCTTTTCCTTTGCCATTAACTCTGGGTATTTCTCTTGGAACAACAAAATCTACAAGCAGATAGAGGGAACTGCCACGGGTTCCCCCCCTCTCACCCCCCCTTGCCAATTTCTATATGGAAGATTTCTAAAAACGAGCCATAGACTCAGCCCCACTCAAACCTTCTATCTGGCTAAGATATGTAGATGATGTGTTCTCTATTTGGCCTCATGGCCCAGACACGTTAGACTCCTTCCTCAGTCATCTCAATAGTCTACATCCAAGAATCCAGTTCACTATGGAAAAGGAAAAGAACAATTGTTTACCCTTCCTAGACACCTTAGTCACACGCCTGCCTAATGATACACTTACCTTCACCGTATACAGAAAACCCACACACACAGGCAGATACATTCACAAACTCTCCCACCACCACCCCTCTCAACAATATGGCATTATTAAAACTCTTACCAAGAGAGCCCACAATCTTTGTTCCAGTGGAACCGCCCTCACTAATGAGCTTAACCACATACACAGCACTTTCCTCTCCAATGGCTACAGTGATCACAGTATCAAAAAAATAATCAATTCCTCCCCCTCCCCCATTCCCCTTCCGTCTCGTCAACAAGAATTTAAAAATGCCATCACCATACCCTACATCCGTGGCACATCGGAAAAAATAGCCAAGATACTAAAACAATACAATCTACACACAGCATACAAGCCCCACCGCAAACTGGCTACCCTTATCCGTTCTACGAAAGATCAGCTCCCTCCTCTCTCTCTGCCTGGAGTTTACAAAGTACCCTGTTCCTGTAAGCTGGCGTACTTTGGACAGACAGGCAGATCAGCATCCATCCGTCTAGAGGAACACAAGTCTTACATCTTCAAACACAACTATGGCCATTCAGGCTTGGCTGACCATGTTTTGGACACCACCCACAGGGTATCATGGAAGAAAACCACCATGCTCCACCACAGCAAATTCAAGAAAGAGAGACTTTTCTTAGAAGCAGCAGCAGCTCTCAAAAACCAACCAAATCTCAATAAATACGGTTGCATTAAGCTTCCGAAGATTTGGGAAACACTCATCACCAGAGTTCCCACCTTACATTCCAGGCCACCTACTACTGCCCTTAGAGGGCGCTCTACCTAGATAGGACTTTAGTGTCACCCACGTGGTTGGGCTTAGTATTGTTTGTTATTTGTGTATATGTTACATTAATTGTTTTTGTAATCCCCGTAGATGTCCTAGTGACTAGGACGAAATATAGGAAGTGTTAAATTCTATTTTAATTCTTTTTGAGTGTTGTAAAAAATCCATTAAGCCTCCAACATGATGTCCTCACAGCACTTAAGCCTCTACACACGTAAGTAACTTGGTCCATCCATTAGCCAATGTTGAAGTCTTTATCTCCTTCCAAGTGGCAGCAAAGATGGTGGACTTGATGTTGTATGCGTGCAAATTTTGAAGTGTTCTGGCTCCTCTTGTATCTTCTTTGGGATCGTTTTCATTCTCCAAGACACCATAACCTCTTCAAGAAACTTCTCATATAACCTCTTGCAGGCAACAATACTCTCTGGTCTATAGGCTGTATTATAGAAATGTATTATAGATACATTTTATTCTTCCATTCCTACTAAACAACTTCTCAGCATTAGGATGGACTGATGCATTATCAAGAAGTAAAACAGCTTTTACATCTTCAGGAGAGATTTTCAGGACGTCTTCTTGGTAGTTTTGCACTTCAGGTATGAAGTAATTGAAAAACCAGTCGGAAAAAATGTCACTTGTAAACCAGGCATCCCTTGAGCTGGAATTGATGACGGGCAACTGGTTCATAACATTCTTCAAAGTGTGAGGATTTTGTGTTTTTCCAACTACCATCGGCTTGAGGCGATGTGTGACATCAGCATTGGCACAAAGTAGGGCTGAAATATGCTCCTTGTTTAATTCGCAGCCAGGCATGCTAATCTCATGCTTGTTCGCAAGGGTATTTTCAGGAACAGAATGATAAAACAGACCAGTCTCATCTGCATTGTAAACTTGAAACAAAATAAGACTCAGATTCAATTTCATTGATGTATTTTATGAAGGGCTCAAATGTTCAATATCTGTGTTCAGTGCTTCATGACATGTTTGCCTGTTAGTAATGCCATGCCGTTTACGAAAGCACCAAAGCCCCCCATTACTTGCCGGGAACTGTATGCCCATGTGTTGTGCAAGTTTTTCAGCAGCCGACCTTATTTCAACACCACAAACAACAATGCCACTAGACCACTGTTTAACGAACCACTTGTAAACTCCTAAATTCTTATGCTTGGCTAACTTCACGTTTCTTATCCACCACAGTGAAACCACTTTCAGAGCTCTCAATGCTATATTTTAGTAAAAACCGAGTAAGTTATTTTTGTGTATGTCCGAAACTGTTTGCTTTTTCACCCCGTAAAGTTCACGAACACAAGCAACAGATGCACAACTTTCTAACTTACTTATTAACTCAAGTTTCTGTGCTATCGTCAAGTTTACTGATTTTCTTTTAACCCCAGACATATTAACTGATATTAATAATGATTAATAACGTTCAACTAAAAATTAATCCAGCAACAGCCTAAACGTCACGTGTTTTGCACTAGCAACTCTACTGACTATGCTGCCGATGCTACTGAACCAAAGCACATGCACATGCTTGAACTATTACGAGCATGCATGAAATATCATGAATATACACAAATGTATCCAAAGATGCAATTTATAGGCATTGCCCAAACGCTTCCGATTTGTCAAATTTTTTCTAGCAAATTTATACAGTTCAGAATCCTTTCTTTAATGTTAAACGGTGATCAGCATTCATTTTTGAAATTATGGATTCTACAACCGTGTTAAAATAACTCTTTTTTTATCTTTCTTTTAACCCCAGACATATTAACTGATATTAATAATGATTAATAACAGTTTAACTAAAAATTAATCCAGCAACAGCCTAAACGTCACATATTTTGCACTAGCAACGCTACTGAACCAAAGCTTGTCTTGTATATTTATGTATGCTCCAAATGATGATCTTGATATGAAGATCAAAACATCGGGATAATAAAAAGAGTTATTTTAACATGGTTGTAGAATCCATAATTTCAAAAATTATACAGTTCAGAGTTTATCCTATCTCCTGCTGATTTGCCATTTTTTATTTTACTTAGGTTATTATTCTTCAATTCTTTCATTGTTATTATATTATTTAAAGCATTTTGTAAGTTATTGGTGTAATTTTTTTTATGTTAGTCTTATCTGTCCAAAGATCTGTGAAGTAATCCAACAATTCTTTTACATTTATTTCGCAATTTATATTTCCAGTTTCTTTTATATCTGCATTTGTGTGTTTCAGTATTTTATACGCAATGGGTCTGGTCTTATTTTGTATGTCACTTTCCAGATATGATAGAAATAATTTTTCCTGGCTTTCTCTGTCTCTCTTTCTGGTTTCTCTTTCGGCTATGCTCATCTTTTTTTTATATTCAATTCCATCTTGTTTTTTTCTCATTATTTCTCATTATTAGATATTCAATGTCAGCTCTTTGCTTTATGCGGACGATGTTATACTTCTACTAAATAAATCTGTTACAAGTCTACAAGATTCCCTGACTAAAATGAATAACTGTTGTAATAGATATGGTATGAAGGTCAGCAATAAAAAGACAAAGACAATGAAAATAGGTAGAATCATTGAAAATGTCAACTGCGTTGTGAACGGAGAACCTGTGGAACAAGTAAAACATTTCAGCTACTTAGGCACGATTTTTACTGAAGATGGTAAATTAAATATGGAAATAGACAACAGAATCAACAAAGCTGTTATGGTAGGAAGTCAACTGAATAAATTTATATGGAATAAGAGAGAAATTAGTCAGAAAACTAAATTAGCTGTATACAAGACAGTGTTCAAACTAGTTTTAACTTATGGATCTGAGAGCTAGGTCAGAAGAAAAACACTTGACCGAAGACTAGAGACCGCAGATATGATAGTCCTGAGAAAGATTAGAGGCATGAACAGATGGCATCAATGGCAATATCATATTAAAAATGAGGATATTAGGAAAGAACTTGACGTTGTCAGCATCCAGGAATGCGTTAGCAGAGCTAATCTCAGGTGGTATGGTCACTTAAACAGAATGGGCAAGGAAAGATTAGCAAAACAAGTGTTCTCTTCCAGGTTGGCAGGAAAACAACCCAGAGGAAGACCAAGATATAGGTGAATTGATACAGTACAAAGTGCCTTAGACGATAGAAATATAAGATCTGATAATGTTGGAGTCTTGACAAGTAACAGACTGATTTGGAGGAAAATTTTAGATAGGAAGTTAGTAATGATGTAAATTTTTCATGTAGTACTATCATATCCTGTACACCCTTTGAGGGTACATGTCAGGAATTTGATGATGATATTATGCTAGAAAAAAACTGATCAAGTTAGGGATCTTGGAGTTTTAGTAACTAGAAAGTTGAAGTTCAAAGGCTATATAGCAAAAGACTGCAAATATAACTCAGAGGATAATTGCAATGCTGAAATGAACTCTGACACAAAGATAAGGATGTCATTTTGCCTCTTTACAAAGCCTTGATAACACTTCACTTGGACAATTGTGTGAAGGTCTGTTATCTTTTTTTTTCCCCCTCGATGATTCTGATACAGTGAAGAGAGTGCAAAGGAGTGTGTTAAAAATTATATCAGGAATGTGGAATACTGATTATGAAGATGGATTTAGAATTTGTAGACTTCAAACAGGAGAAAGAGGGATGATATGATTGAAACTTAGAAACTTTTGAAAGGGTAATATAGATTTCAGTAGATGAAATTTTTCATTTTATGCAGGGTGGGAAAAGTACAACAAGGCATCCTTGGAAGCTGAGAATGAATGTTAATAACACACATCTTTTCATCTGCATAAATGTTCTTTCCATTTCTCTCTGCATTCCTTGATATATTTATTTAAACTATAACAACTTAGCTTTTTTCTAATGTCCTCATTTTTTATGGTCTAAATTTATGCATTTTTAACTGTTTTTAAAAATATAATTTCTGTTGCCTGTATTTTACTTTGCTATTTCATTTTAACATTCTACATTTCTAGGCCATATAACAGTGGGAATGTCCATTACAAAATTTAAATAAAGCTTCTCATCTTGTTTTTTCACTCTGTGTCCTTTTAATTGTTCCACAATTTGATACAGTGGACCTCGGTTGTTAAACGACTCTCATCTCGAACAAATCAGTTCCTGAACATATTTTCCAAACAAAAAACGCACTGTTTTCCGAACAGAATCTCTGTTCCCCAACAGGCAAACCAGCAACCATGCGCTGATATTACGGAGGGAGAGTGTCAGTTACGCCATAGCTCCAGCTCAGTGCAGACATCTGCTCGAATTTGGGTGCCTTTTCTTGATTTTAATTATTATTTTTTATAAATTATTATTAAATAAGCCACCATGGGGCCAAAGAAGGATAGTGATAGCAGCAAAGCGAAAAGAAAAGTTGTTAGAACCATGATAGAGGTTAAAAAAAAATCATATCCAAAATGAAAATGGCGTTCGTGTCTTGGATCTTGCTATGCAGTTCGGTATGGTGAAATCAACGATCTGTACAATACTCAAAAATAAAGAGGCGATCAATTTTCGTCTATATTTTATCTATTTATTGTGTAAGATTTTATGCATGAAGTACTGTTATAAAGGTTTAAATAAGCAATCATCTGGTGTTCAAGAACAGATTAATCCATTTTACACTAATTCTTATGGGAAAATGGTGTCAGTTTTCAAACAAATCGATTTCTGAACAGCCTTTAGGAACGAATTATGTTCGATAACTGAGGTTCCACTGTATTTTATTTTTTTCATCTATATCTCTGTCTTTTAGATGTTATTATGAAACCTCAAGAATAAAACCATGCCACCTGTTCTCTATGACTGACTATTATTGATTAATATTATCTCTACCTTTTAAATGCCATGATTCTTTGTTTTCCCTTTGTGACATCTTCAGATTGTACTGTTTGATTATATTCCAACTTCATTGGTCTTTCAATCTGATAACCAACCACTCATCCCCTTTCCTCCCCATCTATATTTATCTACTTACACAAACTGATTTTGGAAGATTATCTTCATTATCTTGTAATACAATCTAATCTGCATACAGTACTGAATAATTTTTTTGACAATAGACTCTTGTTTCATTGTACTTTCCATAATTTTATAACTTGATCAAAATATATATTAAGACCAAAGTCTAAAATCTGGTCAGTTCATGAAATGGCTGGCCATTTCACACATTGGCCAAACCAATCAACCAAAGTCTGAAAATAAGAAGCATATCATGTATGCTTTTATCATTTTGAAATCTGGCCAGCCAATTCTCATAATAGCCACAGACTGTTGGCCAAAGTAAGAAATTCTTGTTTTAATAAACTTATTTTGAAATATTTTGGAAAGAGCTTATTTTCATTTTGCACAGCAAAAATTCTTTTATTTGTATCAAAATCAAAATGTGAAGTTACAAGTGTAGGATGTTAAAAGCATTATTGATTGATTAAAAGCATTATTGACATGCTAATCACTTGGCCAACCGGTTAGCGTACCCACTCCCCAGCCAAAAGGCTGCAGTTTAAATCCCGCCATGGGCATGGATGTTTGTGATTGTCTGTGGAAATATTAGATGGTGCTGATGTAGTTGCGGTCAGTTGGTGAATTGTGAGTGGTGGAGACAGAGTTGTAGAGTAGATGCCCTGATGGTCGTGTTTGGATCTGGATCCCTAGAACCATTACCTGGGAAATGGTTCTGCCAGGATTGCATCATTCCAAATGTCAAGTTTGGTGGATGCTTGGTAATGGTATGGGAGTGTTTCAGCTCGATGGGACTTCAGTCCATTGGTAGACATGCCCAAAATGACGCCTGATGGCTACCTGAACATCCTGAACTATGTGGAAGTACTTCTACAGTAACGCTTGCATGTTTCAGCACAACAATGCTCCATGCCATATTGCACTGCATGTCCAAGACTGGTTTCCACAAAACAGCGTTGAAGTGTTGGACTAGCTAACTCGAAGTCCAGACCTCAACAACATCGAACATCTTTGGGACAAATTAGAACACCGCATTTGATCCAGACCACAGCAGCTGTCATCAGCATTAGCAATTGAGGTAGCTTTGCATGAGGAATGGAAGAATATTCCTGATGCAACTTATCAGAAATTGGTGAAAGCATGCCCCAAAGGGAAGTTGTTGTCATTGAAGTCATTGTTGTCATGTAATTAAAATACTTTATCTTTTTACCACAACTAGGTGTGCAAATATTTTTGTCAATATAGCATATATGAGATTGGATTATAAAATATTAGCCTTGATAAGAAGTTGGCTGAATGACAAAATGGTGTATGGGGGGTGCGAGTCCGAAAAATTTAAGGTGACTAGTGGTGCACCTCTTAGATCAGTCCTTGGTCCATTGTTATTCAATCTTTACATTAATGAAAGAATTTCACAGAAGACATGCATCTATTTGCTGATGATGCAAAGATAGGTAGGAATGCAAATGACATGCAGCACTTGTACAATGATTTGAATAAGATGGAACTGTCGGCATGCTAAAATCTCTATCAGTTCAATGTTAGTAAATGTTAAGTTATGCACTTTGCTATGTTGAGATATTCAGTGGCATATTATATTGGCAGGAATATGCAAGAAACTGATAAGGTTATGGAACTTGTTGATGGGAGTTAGTATATAGGAAGTTGAACTTCTGTGACCATGTAGCAAAGAGTGCAAATACAACCCACGGGATAATTGCAATGCTAAAATGAATATTAAGTAAGGATGTGAAGGTAATTTTTTCTCTTTGCTAGGTATTGATATCACCTCACCTGGACTAATGTTCACTGATTTGGACCCCTGGTTTGCAAGGTGATGCAGATACAATGAAGAGGATGCAAAGAAGCATGTTAAAGATGATGTCAGGAATATGGAGTGTAGATTATGAAAACAGACCGAGAATTTGTGGACTGCAGATGCTAACAAACGGGAGAAAGAAAATAATATGATAGAGACCTCCGAACTTCTGATTGAATCAAACAGGATACCAGTAGATGCATTTTTCATTTCATGGAGCATAGAGCAGCACAATTGGAATATGAATGAATTCAAGAAAAGGCTTGACAGCTGGCATGGGTAATATGTGGCCCCACTCAGCAAGTCTCTGACTTTGTGGTCATCTCTGATGGTGGTGATAATAATAATAAAATTCTCATATTTCTTCAATAATTTTGCTTTAAAGACAAATATTATCTATACATAACTTTCCTTGTCTTCTGAAAATAGATTGTTTGCAATATTTCTAAGTCTTATTTAAAACTGATTATATATTTTGTAACCTGTATTTAACAAGCTTATTCCTGTATAACTTCCAGGCATCTTTATATCCTTTCTTAAATATAACTTTAGCTTTTCCAAAGCTTTATATTTATACCACCTAATCCAGTTGATTTTCAACTTTGATACTATTGTAAGTAGATGTTTTATGGAAACATGTAGTAAACTTCATATTAATAAATTCTAATCTCCCTTGCATGTGTTAAGTCCATTTTTTCAAGCAGCGTTGTTTGAGTTTGAGACCTTTCATTGCTACTTTTTCTTCCTCCCCCCCCCCCAAAAAAGAGGGATAAATGCATACCTCTCGATTATCCCTTCAACACAAAAGGGGGGGAACAGGGGGAAATAGTGTTATTATATCTTTCTTTGATAGCCTAATTAATTAGCAGTCGCTATTCATAACTTGAATTATAAAAAAAAAACAATCAATTTCATTTATTAAATAAGAAATGGCAGATAAATTTACAAAAAATGAAATTAAATAAAAAACAAGCTCAAGTGACAACCAGAAAGAACAATGAAATCACCCGAAGTCAAGTGCAATTCTGTATGCGGTAATGCATTTTTTTAAACCATTTTCTTCAACAAGAAGGCAATGAAAAATTAGATCTAACAGCAGAGCAATATAGAATTCAATGAATAGTTCATGGTGTATTCAAGTTGTTTATTT
The DNA here is from genome assembly GCF_054136105.1 of Typopeltis vanoorti. Classification (NCBI taxonomy): domain Eukaryota; kingdom Metazoa; phylum Arthropoda; class Arachnida; order Uropygi; family Thelyphonidae; genus Typopeltis; species Typopeltis vanoorti. Next base: position 89,569,705 of record NC_143549.1, read on the forward strand.
TGGAATTTAGGTTGTCTAATCAACACTACCAGCTCATTCTATTCCAAGTAAAAAAGGCACAAATACAGAAGAAATTCTTCCAGCTAGTTACTTGTGACACATATTTTCTAATAAAGGATTTATGAAATACACCAAAAGTAAATCTTTCTCTCAATAAAGAGAAATGATTATTCTTGAAATTCAATAGTTCAAAAGAGTATTTTATGAAAATACACTGGTTTCAATAAATTAAAGAACAAAGAAAAAAACTGCAATAACTAGGGCACATCTGAAAGTCAAGTACATTATGTAAACATGTGATGTTTACATAATGTCTCTTATCACATACAAATGAGTAATGCTGTCATTGGTATATGCAGATGAGTCACAGAATAAGAGTGAGCATTTTGGAGTGGCTTCCCATTTTGTGTCTGGAATGAGAACAAAACATTTCATGACAGCAAAAATCCTTAGACATGGCTGCAAGACAATCATTTAACTGATGAATTCAGGTGGTAAGCCATCATAAGACTAGAGGCCACCAAAGTTAGACATAGTTGCAGGTGAGTCATTTTGTGGTTCACAGACTGTGGAACTGATTCCAACAATCAGAAACAGCATCCTGGAAATGCAGTGAAGGAAAGTCATGGGCTACAACTGCAGTGGGTAACCAATATCTCAGATTATCTGTTTGCTAAAACAGGGGCGCTACTGTGAATCAAATATGATCTGACCTCACATTGGATACAGAACATTGGTATCTGCTTCCCCAAATGAATCAATGTCTCTTGACTTTAATCCTTCACGAAGGTGGTCTGTATGCTAGGTGACCAGTAGTCTACATGTCCCTATCCCTAATGCCACAGGAGGAAAATGTTTGAAATGGCCCAGGTTCAACATCAACTGGTCCCAAGGCCAACAAGGCTGGTATTGTTCACAGACAAGTCTCAATTTGCTCTGCAAAACTGTGCTCTGATCTGGAGAGAATCAGACACACCACCATCATCCCTCTAATATCCGTGAAAGGGACACTTATGGCAGAGATAGTTGAGGCATATCATTGGGTGAACACTGACCTGTATGTGCTTCTTAGCGGAACCATGAATGCTGCAACTTATAAAGACAAGGTCCTAGATAAATGTTTCCCCTGTTGCACTCACATATGGACAAACATAAGGGTGTGCAACAGGGGAAACATTTATCTAGAAGACGATAATGTTCGTCTTCATTGAGCAAAAGCTCGTAGACAATATTTTCAAGAAAATATTATTGTGCATATGGACTGGCCAGCCATGTCTCTTGACCTTAATCCTATTAAGCATGTCTGAGATGCTACAGGTAGATGTATTGCTGTCAACAACCTCCTTTCCCAAAACTTAGAGGGGACTTAGGAGAGCTTTGCAAGAGCAATGAATATTACCAAATGAGTTCCTGGATACCATTATAAACAGCATTCTTATTGAGGCATTTTCGAAATCTCATTTTGATCTCCAGTTTTTGACCATTGTCTTCATGTATCTATTTGTTACTCAATTAAACTATACATTAACAATTTTTGTGAGTGTTTCTTTCACATATACTGGTTTTCAGTGAATTGCATGAAAATTGATCACATGGTCTGAGTTATTGCGATTTTTCTTTTTTGTTCCTTAATTTATGGAAATCAGCATACATAACAATAAGACTAGTTGTCACTAACTCTTATCAGAATACCTCTGGTATTTAAATTTAGTTTCTTAAGAACACTAGCATATATTTTCTCATTTCTTAATTTTCAATGTCAATTGTCACACAAAACAAAGGGAACTCTTATGACATGTTTTTATATCTAATTAATGATAAGGAACATGTTTTTGTTTCAGGTTCCTTTCCAATATACATTTCCATTGTTCTTGTAACATGTATGTTTACATGCTAAGACAGAACCAATCTGGCTTTCTTAAAGGTTTGTCAAATTTAATTATGTAATAGCTTAAAAATGCACTGTAGTGCCTTACATTTGGTAGTATTTCTTATTATTTGGACACCTCCACAGAGTCAAGGGCTCAGATCATGAAATACTAATTACATATAATACTTCTCCTTGAAAACATTGACCAAAAGATTCACTTATAATGTCGACTGGCAGCTCATTCCATCCACTTACCAAATGCCATTAAAAGAACCTGGGCCACACATGCGTCCAGAACACACACTTTTACTCGGCTTCTGAGGATAATCAAGTCTCTCTACCCCAATTTGTTATGAGCTGCAAAATCTTACTTTTATTTATATGTCAAATCCTCTTATAACTTGCATGTTTCACAAAAATGGATAGCCAAGATAATTCTTTTAAGTTGTCTTCATATGCAAAATTCCACAGGTTAGATATTACCTTAGTTACCTATTTTTACTCATTACCATGAAACCCAGCTGACCATGAGTACACTAGTCCAGGTATGGTATTATCAAAGCCATGTAAAATGTAGGAATAAAAATGTCATTCTCCCAAGTTAGTGTTTTCTTCAGCCTTGTAGTTATCTAGACTTGACCACCTTAGCAATGGGGTCTCTAAATTTCAACTCAATGTCCACCATAACACCAAGTCCATCTTCAATCTGCAGCAAATTTTAATTAATATATTATTCAACCTGCAATGTCTTCAGTCCAAAATGCATAATCTGGCACTCAGCAACATTAACACTCATTAATATTTACCCATAGTATCAGTTTATTCAAGTTAGTCATAAGAATTTATCATCCAAACCAACTTCACATCATCAGCATATAATCCAATGTTCCCATTCATACCATCCCAAGTCATTAATATGAAAGTTCAGCCAGAACAAAAATGACTGGTTTGTGCAACGAGGGGGAAAGACTATCTCAGAGGATTGCAAAATGATGTAGCTGCATTGTAGCAAGTGTATAACACTTCATGGAAGAATATATAGAACAATGTGTAAGTTACATCGTTCTACCTCAATTTCTTCATGTTGATAATCGCAACTTTTCAGCACACCCCCTCATCATATTCACAAAAGTTCAATGTGCTATTTACCTACATTTGGATTCAGTTTCTGACTAGCTCCCTCTACAATACCCTAATGACTACTCCAGAAATAAATTTGTCTATAACTGGTTGCATCAGTTTTAGCTCCATCCATGTAAAATGGAATTATCTTGTCTCCTTCCTCTCATTAGGCATTGTGTTCATACATAAGGTAAGTTACTTACCTTATATAGAGCATGCATACACATATCAATTTGTTCATTGTTCCCTGATGGCAATTTGACTGCTGAAATAATGGAAGTATTAAGTTATTTTAATTAATATATCATATATAATGTAACTTCTTTAAGTAATATCATTATTAAACAAATCTCCCATCTGATTTTCCACCATCCAAGTTAAAATTACATAATTACTTTCAACAACTGGAGGCATAATTGTTGAGTTACAGATCTATTCTTGAATATTATTGCCATATCTAAATGTTCTTGTCCCATGAGTTCCATCCACAGAATGCTGCTTAAGGAAGCTGTCCTTCAACTCAACATATTCTTCTCTCTCCCTCTCTTGCATGCTTGCTCCTTCCTACAGTTTGTATCTTACAGCTGAGTCACCCATTCTTGCGTACATAAGGTTTATCTGTTTGTACAGTTCATACTATAAGGGCAATCTGCCTTTACACTTCTTCTCAGTTGATCCTGTATACAGCAACACCAAACCATACATTTTATCCTATAAGCTTCTGCTTAGCATCTTACAGCTTTTAACCTTTGCCTCTATTACTCATACTATTATTGCCATTTCTAGCGCTTTCCCCCCCCCCTCCTTATTCTGCCCATCTTTCTTGAATACATTGAATGCCTATAGCATTCAATTCATGTAACAATAACCTCCTTTGTCAATTAAGGTCGTGATTCCCAATAATTAATTTGTTTGCATTTACTAATGCTAAGAATTTCTTGCATTTATTCCTGATGCTTCTGGCATTAGTGAACATATATGATAACCAGCCACTAGCAGTATGATGGATATTCAAGCATCACTTAAAACTTCACCTATTCAAAGATGTAGCATGAGTTAATTCCTTCACTAAATTTTCTTCTACACAGCCACAGCTGCTGTCCTACTGTTCTTGGGGTCATCCCTTCCATACTATTTTTGTAATCACAATGCTGATCATTCACCTAGCAATCAAATCCAAACTTGTGTGCATTCATCCAAATGTATCTTTCCCTCACTATTTATATTTACTCTTTGCACTGAACAATTTCTCCAGGCATCTGATGCCAAATCCAAATACTTACCACCAAATCATATCATTCACTCGTTCTTTTTGTTAGCACATAGCCTCAGTCATGTTACAATCTTTGTGTACAGAGATCACTTTCACTGTTCAACTGTCTGAAACACCCTTAATCACCATAAAACACCGTTGTTTTTTTTTTTTTTTTTTACTCTTTTCTGTCCTTTCTTTACATTACATCATCATCAAATTCCTGCCATGTACCCTCAAGGGGTGTACAGGATATGACAGTACTACATGAAAAAATTACATCATTACTAACTTCCTATCTACAATTTTCCTCCAAATCAGTCTGTTACTTGTCAAGACTCCAACATAATCAGATCTTATATTTCTATCGTCTAAGGCACTTTGTACCGTATCAATCCACCTATATCTTGGTCTTCCTCTGGGTCGTTTTCCTGCCAACCTGGCAGAGAACACTTGTTTTGCTAATCTTTCCTCTCCCATTCTATTTAAGTGACCATACCATCTGAGATTAGCTCTGCTAACGCATTCCTGGATGCTGACAATGTCAAGTTCTTTCCTAATATCCTCATTTTTAATATGATATTGCCATTGATGCCATCTGTTCATGCCTCTAATCTTTCTCAGGACTCTCATATCTGCGGTCTCTAGTCTTTGGTCAAGTGTTTTACTTCTGACCCAGCTCTCAGATCCATAAGTTAAAATTGGTTTGAACACAGTCTTGTATACAGCTAATTTAGTGTTCCGACTAATTTCTTTCTTATTCCATATGAATTTATTCAACTGACTTCCCACGATACCAGCTTTGCTGATTCGGTTGTCAATTTCTATATTTAGTTTACCATCTTCAGTAAAAATTGTGCCTAAGTAGCTGAAATGTTTTACTTGTTCCACAGGTTCTCCATTCACAACACAGTTGACATTTTCAATGATTCTGCCTATTTTCATTGTCTTTGTCTTTTTATTGCTGACCTTCATACCATATCTATTACAACAGCTATTCAATTTAGTGAGAGAATCTTGCAGACTTGTAGCGGATTTATTTAGAAGTATAACATCATCCGCATAAAGCAAACAGCTGACATTAACATCTCCAATTTTGATATCAGGTTTAATACCACATTCCTTCATAATGTGATCTATAGATAATGAATAACAGAGGGGATAACGTACATCCTTGTCTCACACCAGATTTAACATTAAACCATCTTCCTGTACTTCCTTCAATTCTAACTGCTGACTCACAACTCAAATAAAGACTAAGTATTGCTTGATATAATGCCCCATTGACACCATATAACTGCAGCGTATTGAATAGCTTCTCTCTTGGCACCTTGTCATATGCCTTTTCCAAATCGACAAAACTTAAATACAGATCTTTGTTATATTCCCATGCTTTCTCGACTATTTGTCGTAAAGTGAAGATCTGATCCTGACAGCCTCTATTTGGCCTGAATCCAGCTTGTTCTTCACCAAGCTTTTCTTCCACAATTCTTCTCAACTGTTTCTCAAGTACAGGGTGTTCGGGATAAATTTGACAGTTTCGTAAGGAAAAAGAAAATCTTCTTTGTATCTATTAAATTTAATGAATTGACAAAAAAACATTACAGGCAGAGTTAATTACAATACTATCAACAAGATTTACTCAAAATAACCACCATTAGCATCGATCACAGCTTCAATTCTGCTTCGGAACCTCGAACAAGCTGATGCTACAGTCTCCCTGGGAAGGGCCGCAAAAACTGTTTTAATTTTATCCATTAACTGGGCTTTTGTATTACTGGAAGTGCGATTGGTGTCTTTTTCAACTGCGCCCCATACAAAATAATCCATGGGGTTTAGGTCTGGGGAGTTTGGAGGCCAAACATTTGGACTGGTGAAGTCGTAGAAATTTTCAGACAACCATTTTTTACTTTTCCCAGAGGTGTGGCAAGGGGCCGAATCCTGCTGCCATACATACGGCCTACCATTGGCTACCCTTGTTATCCAGGGCTTGACTACAGTTAGCAACTCCACGAACAAAGCCCGAATTCCAATGCCAGGGTTCTTCAACACCTGTTCCTGCAGATTTGCGAGGAATTCTGCTGTATGAACGCAATCAGATCGTCTGCTAGGGATCTTTCTTCTTGCTACATCCTCGTAGTCACCATTGCAAGTCTCTAGTTCATGCCTGATTGTTTTTACTGTATTCAGGGAGCATTGGGCAGCAGTCGTAATATCCTTATTTTGATGGCGGGCACGAATCATCATGATACAAGTTATTCTCTTCCATGATTCAGGTGGGTTCCAGCTATCCATCCTTTCTGACATCTTGTATATGAATGAAGAAGGGTCCAAACTTTTAAATGAAGAGAAGTGTGTGTTAATACATGTAACTTACGGAAAAATATAATTAATTATAAATATGTCAAATTTATCCCGAACACCCTGTATACTTGCATAGATCTTGCCAGGAACACTCAGTAGGGAAATACCTCTGTAATTCTCACATTCAGTTTTATTTCCCTTTTTATATATGGGTACTATGAGAGCTCTACTCCAATCATCGGGAATTCGTCCCTCTGTCCAGGCTTTCTGAACTATGCAGTGCAGCCACTGTAAGACTCTTATACCACCATACTTCAGCATTTCTGGTCGAATATCATCTACTCCTGCTGCCTTTCCACATTTCAAGCCTTTGATGGCTTTTTCTAGTTCAAGTATGGATATGTATTCCTGACTGCATGCCTTGTCAGTGTTTTTTATCACTGTGCTGTCATCACTGCTTGTTTCATTTAGCAGTTTTTCAAAGTAATTACTCCATACTTCAAGGATATCTTTTTCTCCTGTTTTCATTTCACCTTTATCATCTCTAATTCCTTTTACAGCACTCTTTCCTCCATTCCTAAGCTTCTTCAACAACCTCCAGAATATTTTGCCACCTTCTTGATATTTATTTTCTATATTCTTGCCAAAGTCCTCCCATGACTTTTGTTTAGCTAGTTTTACACACTGTTTAGCTTTCTTACATTTGTCTCTGTATTCTGTAAGAGTAAAAGCTGACTTATTTGCCAGGAACTTCTGATATGCTTTCTTCTTTTCCTTCACTGCCTCTTTAACTTCCTGTGTCCACCAGGGAGTTCTGATTTTTTTATCCTTGCACACAACCTCACCACATGCCTCTCTGGCAGAATCAATCAATGTTTCCTTCAGAGTTTGCCACTGAATCTCCAAGGTTTGATTCCTGTTCTCAAACTTTTTCATTTTCTTTTCAATAATATTTCTGTATTTTAGTCTACAGTTCACATCTGAGAGCTGCTCAACTTTTATTCGCTTTAAAACTTTCTTACATGTTATTCTTTTCAATATGAAATTCAATTGTATCCTGCTCAAGATTAAATAGTGATCACTTCCAATTTCAAATCCTCTGTACACTCTGGTGTCCTGCACCAGGGAGAAAACATCCCTATCAACAATAACATAGTCAATGAGACTTTTCTTATTCCTAGCCTCTTCTCTCCATGTGAATTTGTGCACATTTTTATGTTGGAACATGGTGTTAGTAATAACCAGTCCATATCCTGAGCAGAAATCCAACAGATATTTGCCATTATTATTAGCTTTGCTCTTTTCTCCAAATTTTCCCAAAATATTTTTGTATATCTCACAATCATTTCCTACTCTACTATTTAGATCCCCAACAAGGACCAACTTCTCCTTTTTCATTGTGTCAGTTGCTTTTTCTAAAGCCTCAAAAAGTTCCTCCATTTCTACCTTAGTAGAACCTTCTGTGGGACCATAGGCACAAATAAGTCTCATTGTCCAGTTCCCCATTCTCATATTTGCCCACATCACTCTACTTGAGACTGACTGCCATTCAAGAAGATTAACCTCGTATTTTGTGTTGAATACTATGGCTACTCCTTCTTTTCCTTGATTGTCATTGCCTGAATATAACATTTTGTATTTATTGCTCAGAAAGATCTCACCAGTTTTGGTCTTTTTTGTTTCAGTCACCCCTTTTATGTCGATCTGGTACTTATCTAATTCCTCAGCTAGCTCCATTTCTTTGCCATTCAGGCTTCTTATTGATAGTACCGATCTTTAACTCTGGTGATGTTGAGTTGGGGTTTGTTTTCAGATTTGTTCCAGTAGCTGCCTTTTCGCTGTTCGCCCTGGTTCCCTGGCGAAAACAACGGGGGCCTTGTTTAACCGGGCGACGCCCCAGCCGGCATGAAATTTTGTCATGTTGTACCATCATTTTTTATTTTGGTTTAACCAATAAGAATACAATTTGGTCGGCTAAATCCCAAATTGCCAGCCCATCCTCGTTCGTTCAGTATCAAAGTAGATACCCAACAGGGTGCACCACGAGAAGGTGAGGATTGGACATTAGGTCAAAAGCCCTGGTCGGTTCTCCGCATTCCTTTAAAGGCTATGTGGAGGTCTCCTCTCAGTTATACAGCTTTGACCCTTAAGCACCCCCTTTACATTACATTACGTCTTTACATTACATGTATTATATTTCATTTGTATAAAGGAAATGGCTACAATGATTATGCAAAGGCATTTGACAGAATACCACATGAAACTCTGTCATGCAAATCAGAACAAATTAGGATTGATATGACACTGATTATGTGAATAAGAGGGTGGCTGCTGGAGACAGATATCAAAATTGTGTATATGAGGCGAAAACAGGTGACTACTGGTGTGCTGCAGATTCAGTGGTGAGACCATTGCTGTTTAATTTGTACATAAATGATATTGGAAATAACCTGAAAGGAAATATTTAGTTGTCTGCTGATGATGTGAAATTCAGTAGAGTAATAGTTAATCAAGGCAAAGTGGAAAGCATGCAGGATGATTTAAATAGACTATCAGTATGGACAAAAGAGAATGGATGTCAGTTTAATGTAAAGAAATGTAAAGTTATGCATTTTGGGATAAACAGATTATGAGCTGTGTATCTCTGTACTCCATGAAATAGATGAAGCTAGAGATTTAAGGGTGGTGGTAGATAGAGAGTTAAAGCTTAGAGGACATATTGCTAAACTTGTTAAGGTATAAGATTACTTGGCTGTTGAAGAACACATTAACAAGTAAAGATAAGGAAGTTGTTATTCCTCTTTATAAGACCTTGATATGCCCACATCTGGATTAGTATGCTCAAGTCTGGTTCCCCTGGGTTTCTTGGGGGATCAGGAAGCTGTGGAAAGGATTCAGAGGCGAGTGGCCTGTGGAACGTTCCCTATGAGAATAGATTGCAGAGGTTGGTTGATAGGAGAAAAAATGATAGAAACATTTAAGTTGCTTAAAGGGTTTTATAGGACAGATGCAAGGGGAAATGTTTCAGCACTTGGCTAGAGGGACCAGAACAACGGGTCCTCCCTGGAATTGACCCTGAAAGCTGTGATTAGTAGGGGTGTGAGGACTAGATTTTTTGCTTAGAGAGTTGTGAATGGGTTGTCAGAGTCAGTTGTGAGTGCTTTGTCTGTTAATGGGTTCAAGAAAATGTATGATAGATTGGGTCTCCTACAATGAGCCTTCAGACTTCATGGAGATGCCTGTATAATAATAATTTCACTAATTACCTTTTGTAACGTTATATACTTTTCTAATTGTTCAGGACTTTGCTCAGCATTACAATATACCCACCAAAGCTTTCAAATTTCTAATCCCATATTATACACCTCTTTTCATCTTGAATGCATCACAGCCACAACTCGTCTTTTATGTTACTCTATCATGGGTGGGTTAGGGTTTTAATGTGTGTGTGTGTGTGTGTGTGTGTGTTTAACATGGTTTTCTTGGATAGCAGTACAATTTATTTGAAAGTTTATTTTTCACTTGGTTAGACTATAATAAATTTAGTTTAATCCTTTATCCAAGTGTGAGCAAACAAAGTTTGCACCTGAAAGTATCTTCAGGACTGGGGTAAGGTGGTACAACACTGGGAAACTCGTTGCAAAGGTAGAGCAAGCTAACATCACTCCTATCTCAGTATCTCCCATAATGCAAAACACATCTCCTTGCAGACATATATAATGTTATGCATTAAGGGAAGGGCCACTCAACCTTTATTGAGGTCTCTTCAGTGGGAGCCAGGCCAAAGTGGAGATACCAGGCAGAAGCATTAGCAAGGTCATCTCCACCTATAGGAGTTGCCAAACGGTGTTGGCAACTCCTATGTGTTTTTGAACACATTTCCATGAGATGTGTTTTGCATTAATGGAGAAACTGAGATAGGAGTGATGTTAGCTTGCTCCACCTTTGCAACAAGTTGCCCAGTGTTGTACCACCTTACCCCAGTCCTGAAGATACTTTCAGGTGCAAACTTTGTTTGCTCACACTTGGATAAAGGATTAAACTAAATTTATTATCAGTACAATTATTTTCTGTATCAATAATTATTATCATGAACAATTTGCATATACACAACTTCAAAATCATCCTATAATTTTAAATATTGGATTTAAGATTATTAAGAAATTTTACATTGGAAACACAAATTGCAGAGTTCATGATAAAATAAAATTTGGCATTCAATTAATGAAGAACAAAAAATTATAAAAATTTCTAATAGCATAAATTAAAAGAATTATCATTGATAGTTAACTAAATGAATAGATGCTAGTATAATGTATGGGTGGAAAATTAAGAAACCTATTTATTTTTTTAGGAAAGGGGTGATGTGAGAGATACAAAGAATAGCAGCAGAGATAAATGAAGATGAAGGAAAAGCACTTAGAAAGTTAGATGCCTGACAGCCATAAGCTGGCAGGTAGCTTCCACCATGTCAAAATAAGTTTACAAACCCTTTTCAAAAGAGGAGTGGTCACAGAATTGTCCACAGAAAATGCATTAAGCAAAAATATGAACATTGTGCAAGAGATGCAATGAATCTCCACAAGGGGGGGGGGGGGTAATTAATTCCTACATTAACTTCTCTATCATATTAAACTACTGAACAAACCTGTTTCAGCATTTAACTTGTGTGGGGGTAAGTTGGGATTTTGGTTGATAGAAACTGGCTTCTGTATGTACAAAATTAAATGAAAAAAAAAAAAGCCTAATTATTACTATTTTCAAAGGCAACATACATTAATGATTAGTATTAGTTGGAAGAAAACAGCGTATAAATTTCTTTATTCAAACTCATACACAATATCTCCTTCAGAAATAATTTTTAATTCACAGAAGTACAATGCATGCAAGGAAGTGTATTTCATCCAAGGATGCTTGTCAAAACTACATAATTGAAAGAGATTGCTACATAGCCTTTTATAGTGGAGAGCTGACTGAACTTCTGATCAAAAACAAAATCCTCATTTTTCAAGTGGTGCACCCAATTAGGTATCCATCTTGATAGTGTGAATGAATGAATGAATGAGCTGAGATCTGGGACTTAGCCAACCAAACAGCATTCGTTATTGGCTTAAACCAAAACAAAATGATTGTACAATATGATGAACACAGTCATTTTCATAAGAAAACGTAGTAAAGAGTCAAAAATCAACGACTGAAACAAACTCAACATCAGCAAAATTGAAGATAGGCACTATCAATGGAAAAGAAGTTGAACTAGCAGACGAACTAGAGAAGTACCATGACAACATAATTGGTGTTATTGAGACAAAGAAGACTAAAACAGATGAGATTTTGTTAAATAATACATATCAGGTTATATTTAAGCAAAGGAAAGAAAGGATTAGTTATAGCATTCAACACTAAACATGACAATAAACTTCCTTCTTGATTGGCACATTTCAAAATGCATAATTCGACAATGAAACTTATTTGTGACTATAGAGAAGGTTTTAAGAAGGGAGTGGAGGAATATTTCAATAGGAAAAGGAAACTGACACCAAAAAAACAGAAAGACCACATCTTATTGATCTAAATTGCAGAGTAAGAATAAATACCAAACATTTGAAAAGACAAATATCATAAAGGCAGCAAAACTTTCAGAAGTTATGGAAAAAAACTTAGAAAGGGAGAAAGAATGATGTAAAAGGAATCAGAGATTATAAATATTGCATGATAACGAAAGATATTATAGATGTCTATAGTAATTTAAAAGATTACTAAAAAAAAAGTGATGGAACAGTGACAGAAAATTTTCAGCAGTGCATATCAGTATTTAAGGTAAAAAAAGGTGGAATATGAAAAAGCAGCTGGAGTAAACAATATTTAAACAGAAATGCTCAAATACAGAGATAGAAAACCTTTAGATGGCTACACTAATAAGACTGCCTGATCAGAGAGCTGAATTCCAGATGACTGAAAGAGGGCTGTACCCAGTGCTTATATTTTTGGGATGGTACGTAACAGTACAGCATACCAGCACCTTTATTAATGGTGAGGCATGACATATTTCAATGTTGTAGTACGTTTAGAAATGTGTAATAATTCAGTGATTTTTTTTTACTTATTATTCAAATAGGCTGTTATTTAATGAAATTTGCAATTTTCACTAAGCCTGTTATTAAGATATTTGCTAATGAAACTTTCTTTCTCTTTTTAGAATGTTAAATTATTTTTATATAAATCAACACCTTCAAGCCAGGTTGTGTCTAGCAAGAGCTGTGCCTCATGAGGGGGAAAACATTTAATAATACAAAAAAACTTTTCGTTAGTTTGGTTTAAAACTATGCATTATGGTGTCTGTTCAGGAGGTTTTTTTATTATTATTATTATTACTTACTTACTTTACAGGTTCATTAACATTCCAGTTGTTTCTAATTACACTTAAACACTGATTACTCAATTTTTCACTAAATACAGTATATACTGACTGTGTATGTATGTATGTATGTTTTGAATGCTAAAATAAAGTTTTATTTTGTTTTTCTTGTATCTTTGCAGTAAGATGGCCATAGGAAGCAGATGTTTCTTAGGATCCTTTTTATTCCAGTACTAAGTTACCAATATATATATATCAGATACACCAACAGATAACATGTGACAAATTCTCATGTCCTGCCTCAAGTTCAAATGCAAGAACAGCTCTTGCATTTGGAGTATGGAGCCCCTAAGAGCACCCTCAAAATGCTCGACTCAATTAGATTGATTAATAACCCACCTCTTATCAACTCGCTCCTCCCACTTTCGAACAGGCATTTGGTTTTTGCAACATGTTTATTCTATAAATATTTCCATGGCAAATGTTCACATGAAGTAGCATTCATAATTCCTCCACTCAGTACTAAGTGCGTTGGAGCATGTGCAGCTACTGCCCAAAGGAACAAGTTTCTTTTCCTCCTCCTCTATCCGTGCTACTGCTGAATTGTGGTACAGTCTTCCCCCACTTGTGTTTTCTAAAGAATATATATATACAGGCTTTTAAATCAAATGTAAACAAGTTTCTCCTTTCCCAAACTCATTAAACATACATGGTACTAATGTACTATAGGACGATTAACCAATCTCTTCTGTATGGGCTTAACATATATATCCACTCTATGTATATAAAAAGATAAGCTGAAATTTGAAACGTTTTCATGTGAAGTTTTTTGTCTCTTCATTGTTTTGAGCCCGGTTAAGCCGATTAAGCCATTAAGCTGATAAGACGAAATTTGAAACGTTTTTGTCACAATAAACAGCCAAGAGGCTATTTTTTTCCAGTGGCGTAAATTAAGTTAAGGGGATAATAAATCCCTCATTATTTTAAAGCCGGATACAAAACTCAGAGATTGAAATCTAAGAGTTTCATGCCAAACGGAGTTGCCCTAGTGTTGTACTACCCAGGTGTTGACTTACGCTTAGACTCGCCGATAGTTCTTTGGCATGAAACTCTTAGATTTCGATCTCCGAGTTTCATATCCGGCTTTCAAATAATGAGGGATTTATTATCCCCTTAACTTAGTTTTTATGTCACGTTTTTTGTTTCTTCATTGTTTTGAGCTGGGTTAAGCTGATAAGCCGAAATTTGAAACGGTTTTATGTCACGTTTTTTTGTCTCTTCATTGTTTTGAGCCGGGTTAAGCTGATAAGCCGAAATTTGACAATGTGTCTGCCTTCATGAGACAACAATTTGTTGGACGTTTCAAAACAACCGGCTTACCAGCCCGAAACTTGGGGGAAATGCCGGAGGGGGAGAAGAGACCCCCCCCCAGTACACACACACATGATGGTCTCTTAGAGTTCTGACAGATAGGACTAACTTAGAGGGAAATTGTCAATAGAAAATTAGTGATAATATAAGCTTTTTTACATTGTACTATGATCCTGTACCCTTCAGGGTGCATTTCAGAAATAAATTACCATTATTCATATAATGGTTATTTATTCTGTCATGTTGTACCATCATTTCGTATTTTGGTTTAAGCTAATCCCTGTCCTGTCAGGTGTCTTCTCCCTCCAGGAGTTGACTACCATGTGTCTCCACCATGTCCTATTCTGCACCTCTCTGCTGCATTCCTCATATGAGAGATAGGTCCAGTCTTCTATATTTTTCATCCACTCCAGTCTTTTCTTCCTCTTTCCCTCAACAGTTCCTTCGAGAAGTGTCCTTTGTAGGCAGTTATGTCTCAGAATATGTCCAAAATATCTGACTTTTCTCTTTTTAATTTCTTTTATCAGGCTCCTGTTTACACCTGCCATCTGTAGTATCTCTTCATTTGTCTTTTCATGATATTCTCATAATTCTTCGCAGTATCCACATTTCAAAGGCCTCCTGTTTTTTCATACTCAGATTGGAGAGTGTCCATGTCTCTACTCCATATAATAATGTAGACCATATGTTGCATTTGGAGATTCTTAGTCTTGTTTTCAGATTTAATTCTCTAGATGTTAGTAGATTTTTCATACTGTTGAAAGTTGACCTTGCAATTTCAATCCTTTTTCTAATTTCATCTTCTGTCCTGCCATTCTATGTGATCAAGTGTCCGAGGTATTTATATTGATGCATATTTTTGGTATTTTCTTTTCTTTTGAAATTATTATGATTTTTGTCTTTTTAAAGTTGAAACTAAGGCCATACTGTTCGCTATACTTGAGGGTTTCATCTATAAGAGTTTTGAGGTCATATTTGTTTTCAGCTAAAAGAACCGTGTCATTGCATATCTTAGGTTATTAATATTTCTTCCCCCCTACAGTGATTCCTTTGAGATTACTAATTTTATTAAATATTTCTTTTGTGTACAGGTTAAAGAGAATTGGAGAAAAGGCACAGCCTTGTCTCACACCTTTCTGAACTGGGAATTCTTCTGAGGTCTCTCTATTTATTCTCAAAGATGCAGTCTTTCCTAGTAAAGATTAGTTAATAGCTTAATGTCTTTTCCATCCATGCCTATTTTTGAAAGGATTTCAATTAATTGTTCATGTTGGACATTGTCGAATGCCTTTTTGTAATCTATGAAGCAGAGGTACACGTTTTTTTTGTTTTTCTAGATATCTTTCTAATCTTTCTATGATGGTTCTGATGTTGAAAATACCTTCTCTTGTACCTACATTTTCATTGAAGCCACTTTGTGTATCATTTATTTCTATGTTTATTTTTCTTTTATTTCGTTCAAGAATAATGTATAGGAGGACTTTTGATACTGGACTGATGAGGCTGATTGTCGTGAACTCTTCACATCTTATAACTTTTGTTTTTTGGGGAATTGGAACAAAAATTGAGTGATTAATATCTTTGGGTAGAAATCCAGTCTCGTATATTTCATTGCATAATTTTGTTAGAAATTTCAGTCCTCCTCCATTGAGAGCCCTCAACCATTCTGCCAAGATGTTATCTATTCCTGCAGCTTTATGTGGTTTTAGTTTTCTGATGGCATTTTCAACTTCACAGAGTAAAATGGATGGTACTTCTAAATCAGTCTGTTCAGGAATATAATTTCTTTGTTGTTCATATAATTTCCTTGTGTATTATCCATCTTTCCATGATTTCTTTTTTATCCATTAGAATATGGTCTCTTGAGTCTCTAATGACACTTGCATGGTTTGCTGTATTTATCCTGCATGTCATTTCTCTGATCTTTTCATGCATTTCTCTGCTTCTGTGTTTTCTACATCTATACATTCATATTTAATTCATTCCTCTTTGGCGTTCCTGCATACTTTTTTTATTTCTTTATTCATGCTTTTATATTCAGGTTTGTTCTTTAACTTTTTTCTTTGTTCCATCAACGTCAGTATTTTTTCGTTCATCCAAGGTTTATTCCTTTTCCTTTTTAATTGTGGGAGTGTATTTTTGGCTGATTCATTGATGCTATTCTTGAAAGTTTGCCAGTTCATGTTAATTTCATCAATTGGTGTTCTATTTTCTGTGCAAGTTGTGGTGTCAGACTTGTTAAGGGATTTTGTGAATTCTTTTATAAAGCAGTCTTTAACATCTTGGTTGTTAAGTGAGTCTGAATTATAAGTTTCTCTTATGAATGGTTGGCTTGGTATAATAAGTTTTATTTTGATTTTTGCAATCACTGGATTGTGGTCCGATCCTATGTCTGCTCCAGGATATGTTTTTGTTTGTGTTATTGCATTTCGGAATCTTTTGCTTATTATTATTATATAGTCAATTTGGTATCTATAGATGTATAAGCCAATAAGAATACAATTTGGTGGGCTAAAAGCCCATCCTTGTTCGTTCAGTAACCAGGTAGATACCCAACAGCGTGCACCACGAGAAGGTGAGGATTGGACATTAGGTCAGAAGCCCTGGTCGATTCTCCGCATTCCTTTAAATACTATGTGGGGTCTCTTCTCAGTTAAACAGCTTTGACTCTTAAGCACCCCCCTCCCCAAGATCGACATAATAGGAGTAACTGAAACAAAAAAGAAAAAAACTGGTGAGATCTTTCTGAGCAATAAATACAAAATGTTATATTCAGGAAATGACAATCAAGGAAAAGAAGGAGTAGCCATAGTATTCAACACTAAATATGAGGCTAATCTTCTTGAATGGCAAGCAGTCTCAGGTAGAATGATGTGTGCAAAAATCAGAATGTGGAACTGGACAATGAGACTTATTTGTGCCGATGGCCACACAGAAAGAATTTTTTGAGGCTTTAGAGAAAGCAACTGACTCAATGAAAAAGGAAAAGTAGGTCCTTGTTGGGGATCTAAATAGTAGAACAGGAAATGATTGTCAGACGTACAAAAATATTTTGGGAAAATTTGGAGAAAAGAGCAAAGCTAATAATAATGGCAAATACCTGTTGGATTTCTGCTCAGGACATGGACTGGTTATTACTAACACCATGTTCCAACATAAAAATGTGCACAAATTCACATGGAGAGAAGGAATAAGGAATAAGAAAATTCTCATTGACTATATTATTGTTGATAGGGATGTTTTCTCCCTGGTGCAGGACACCAGAATGTACAGACGATTTGAAATTGGAAGTGATCACTATTTAGTCTTGAGCAGGATAAAATTGAATTTCATATTGAAAAGAAGAACATGTAAGAAAGTTTTAAAGCAAATAAAAGTTGAACAGCTCTCAGATGTGTACTGTAGAAAATACACAAAGATTATTGAAGAAAAAATGAGATTTTGAGAACAGGAACCAAACCTTGGAGATTCAGTGGCAAGCCTTGAAGAAAACCCTGATTGATTCAGACAGAGAGGCATGTGGTGAGGTTGTCTGCAAGAATAGAAAAATCAGAACTCCGTGGTGGACACAGGAAGTTAAAGAGGCAGTGAAGAAAAAGAAGAAAGCATATCAAAAGTTCATTGGCAAATAAGTCAGCTTGTGTGCTGACTTATTTGACAGAGACAAATGTAAGAAAGCTAAACACTGTGTAAAATGAGTTAAACAAAAGTCATGGGAGGACTTTGGTAAGAACATAGAAAATAAATATCAAGAAGTTCGCAAGATATTCTGGAGGTTGTTGAAGAAGCTCAGAAATTGAGGAAAGAGTGTTGTAAAAGGAATTAGAGATGATAAAAGTGACATGAAAACTGGAGAAAAAGATATCCTTGAAATATGGAGTAATTACTTCGAAAAATTGCTAAATGAAATAAGCATTGAAAGCACAGTGGTAAAAAACACTCAGCAGGCATACAGTCAGGAACACATATCCATACTTAAAGTAGAAAAAAGCCATCAAAGGCTTGAAATGTAGCAGGAATAGCTGATTATTCGACCAGAAATGCTGAAATATGAAGGTATAAAAGTCTTTCAGTGCCTGGACTGAAAGACTTTTATACCTGGAGGGATGAATTCATGATGATTGGAGTAGAGCTTTCATAGTAGCCATATATAAAAAGGGAAATAAAACTAAATGTGAGAATTAGAGAGGTATTTCCGTTCTGAGTGTTCCCGGTAAGATATATGCAAGTATACTTGAGAAACGGTTCAGAAGAATTGTAGAAGAAAAGCTTGGTGAAGAAAAAGCTGGATTCCGGCCAAATAGAGGCTGTCAGGATCAGATCTTCACTTTACGACAAAAGTGGAGAAATCATGGGAATATAACAAAGATATCTATTTGAGTTTTGTAGATCTGGAAAAGGCATACGATAAGGTGCCAAGAGAGAAGCTATTCAATACGCTACAGTTATATGGTTAATGGAGCATTATATCAATACTTAGTCTTTATTTGAGTTGTAAGTCAGCAGTTAGAATTGAAGGAAGTACAGGAAGATGGTTTAATGTTAAATCTGGTAAGGCAAATATGCACATTATCCCATCTTTTTTTCATTATCTATATGGATCACATTATGAAGTGGCATTAAACCTGATATCAAAATTGGAGATGTTAATTTCAACTCTTTACTTTATGCAGATGATGTCATACTTCTAAATAAATTCAGTACAAATCTGCAAGATTCCCTGACTAAATTGAATAACTGTTGTAATAAATTTGGTATGAAAATCAGCAATAACATGACAAAAACAATGAAAATCGGCATAAACATTGAAAATATCAACTGTGTTGTGAATGGAAAACCTATAGAAGAAAACATTTCACCTACTTAGGCACAATTTTTATTGAAGATATTAAATTAAATATGGAAATAGACAACCGAATCAGCAAAGCTGGTATGGTAGGAAGTCAATTGAATAAATTCATATGGAATAAGAGAGATAGTCGGAACACTAAATTGGCTGTATACAAGACAGTGTTCAAACTAGTTTTCACTTGTGGATCGGAGAGCTGGGTCAGAAGAAAAACACTTGACCAAAAGACTAGAGACCGCAGATATGAGAGTCCTGAGAAAGATTAGGGGCATGAACAGATGGCATCAATGGCAATATCATATTAAAAATGAGGATATTAGGAAAGAACTTGACATTGTCAGCATCCAGGAATGCGTTAGCATAGCTAATCTCAGGTGGTATGGTCATTTAAACAGAATGGGCAAGGAAAGATTGGCAAAACAAGTGTTCTCTGCCAGGTTGGCAGGAAAATGACCCAGAAGAAGACCAAGATATAAGTGGTTTGATAGGGTACAAAGTGCCTTAGACGACAGAAATATAAGATCTGATAATATTGGAGTCTTGGACAAGTATCAGTCTGATTTGGAGGAAAGTTATAGATAGGAAGTTAATAATGATGTAAATTTTTCATGTAGTACTATCATATCCTGTACACCCCTTGAGGGTACATGGCAGGAATTTGATGATGATGATGATGATTATTTATTACAGAATTCATTTATTACTCATAATTTCATTCAATATGATTTGTTTGTATATTGTTTGTCTACTTTTTCTATAGTGATGCAAAAAAATGCTTTTTTGTCATAGTGTTACTGGAATAAATAGCTTTTAAAAATATCTGAAATTTAAATTTCCATATTTTTGAATGATCCAATAATTAAGATTAAGTGTATTTTGATAATACCAAATTGTATATTTGCTGTGAGATACATTTCTAGCTAAACAGCACTCATATTTTACTCACTTCTTTTGTTTCCAAAGTCAGTTCACTTACACAAGCCATAAAAAGGTTTTCTCCTCTAAGACCTTTAAGATCCCTAAGAAGTATACAATGGAAAAAAAATATGAATTGGTAATTGAATTGAATGATAATCATTTAATAATGTAACTGAAATTACTAAATGTCACTCAACTTTTCTAAAACATAAATGTCAAGTTTTTGTTTTTATATATCCAAACAACACTATGTAGAGGAATGACCAACTTATCAATTATTGTAAAAACTTGGCACAAATGTCATTTGGATACTGTGCTTCAAATCCTTTTTTTATACTATTAAAGGAAAATATAACAAATATCCTTTACTCTTTTATAGCCAAGTGAAAAAAAAAAGCTAAATAATATGGGGAAGCACACTTACCCATAATCTTTGGTATGAGTTGCCTTGCTATTTTGTACTGCTTAATAAACTTACCTTTCAAGTAGTGCAAAGGCTATGGAATCTCAAATGTGATTCTCCAGTAATGAGTGTTTTTGCTCTCCAAGGATGATAACCAACAATTCACACCAGCTAACAGGCAAGCAACTTCCTTGATGAAAAGGATCATCAGTACTATTAGTATTAGTTTCTGTGAAGCAACTAGAAATTCCATCTAGTGTAGGGTTCCCATAATGTTTTACTAAAATCTGGGACATTCTGAAATTTTTACTTAAAAAACCCAGGACACGTTAAAAATTAAGAAAATCAAAAATAAAACTATTTTATATGTTGCACTTTAAATTAAATACTACTATAAACATACATTAACATTAAATCCACTTTAAAAAAGGATTATTAATCACAAACATATTTAATTAGAAACTTATTTATCAGACCTGTTCAAGAATTTTTTTTTTCTTTTGATATTTGATCATAGAACTCAGCACAGGAGAAATTCTTAAAAGATGTCTTTATAATGATTAAAGCTTTTACTGTCTCAATGTTAAGTCTGTTTTCTTCATATGTCCAGAGCGCATTTATTCATGAAAAAACATGTTTAACCGCTGCATTAGTTCTTGGCAGTGCTAAACAAAAACTAACTAGGCATTTGATACTCCCAGAATTTATACCCTGCTTTGTAAAATGAGCAAACATTTCACACTATTTATCACCTGGCACTTTGATCTTCTGTTCACTCCACACTTCAAATTTGCTTTCACACATACAAACTCATCAAATAAGTCCTCTTCATTCACAGTAAAACTTTGTGACGCTGTCTGCATGAATATGTAGCTTTCTTGTATGTTCTTCCAAGTCACAGGATCCTTTTCCTTCAAATTAATCCAATCCATAGACTGAAGAGGAGTGAGAAATGGTGTACACCACTCCTGAATATATTCAATACAGGTGCAGTAGAAATCTACTGCATAGCTTTCAAACTTTTCAACTGTTATGTATCCTCCTTTTTTTAATTCTTGCAACTGTTTTCTCACAGCAGTTGTAAGAAACTTTTCTGCCTACCTACAATTTAACCTTTCCACCAGTTTGTTTGTTTCATCCTTCACTTCAATTACTGTTATATCTTGCTTTTCAATACATTTAATGGTATCATAAATGGTTTTTAACTGGCTCGCAAGGAAATGCAGGAGTATAATTGAAAGTGGATTTTCAAAGAAATTTTTGACACTGATAAGACATTTGTCAATAGAAAGAAAATATGACTTCAATGAAGGGAACATGTCAATAACCCTCTGAATTGCAATTGCAGGCAAAAGAGAGAGCCATCTTGTCTTGCTGCTACCCAAAACAGTTTTATACTCTGTGTTTGTGAATTAATTCACAAAATGATTTAAGTTCCTCAACTCGTACAAATATATGTGGAAATGTTGGTAAATCTTGTTAATTATTAACTGAAGATCGATAGGTAAGCAATCTGAAGCAGTCTGCACAGCATTATGTATCACATGTGCAGGGCAACCAATTCCAATTAAATTATTCACAGTGTTTTCTTGCATTTTGAAGTTAATTTGAAGATTATCCTTTCCCTTTCTCTTCTTTCCACCAAAGTTTGTATTATCTGATAATATAGCAATAACCTTTTTCAGGAAATCTAATTTTTCTGTAACACTTCCAACACATAAGAAAATAAAAGTTCTGAGGTTTCACCACCTAAATTAACGAACTCCAACACATTCACCTTCACACCTTTTTCTGGATGATAGTATCTAATGACCAGAGGCACTAATTTCATGTCAAAGTGGTTTGATGAATCGATTAGTACTGATATAAAACGAACTTCTTTTAGCTCTTCCTCAATCTGCTTTGTTGCTAATGACACAATAACATTGGTTATTATTGCCTTGCACTTTGTTTGCGAACACCTGAATTTATCGTTGAAAATTTTTTTTTCACAATGATTGTTGTGCAGTCCATGGAGTTAAAGCTGTGATTATGCACCGCTATGTGATACGTGAAGGTTGCTTCCTGCACTGCCAGTGATAACTCTTTTTCCCTTTCACTCTTGGTTTTCACAATTAAAGTAATTTCACAAAAAATTACTTATACTGCAGTTGGAAGTCTTACTTCGAACAGCAGTTTTATGTTTTTTCGTTTTCATGTGGTTGACTACGTCTGACCGACCACCATGCGAAATACAAAATTTACAGTTACATAAAGTACACTCCACATTTTCATCTACACCTTTAATGAAAGGAAATTCTCTTCTAATATTATCATTAATACTGCACTTATGTTTTGGCATTATAGGGTAGAAAACGATAAAAATTATAACATGCAAAGTATTGATCAAGTAAGATACTGTTATAACAGAAGCATGGGAAAAAAGAACATCGCCATTAGTTACTATTAGTTAGTTATATTATTTATAATACTAATGATTATTATTATAAATAATAAATAAATAAAATTTATTATCATCAACATTGTAATAGAAATTGGTACTAAAAACGAGATAAAATCCATTTATCCATTTTTTTCCTGAAGGATATTTAAAAAAGTGGGATTTTTGGAATTAACTTGGGACATTTCTATAAAAAACAGGACTGTCCCAGGAAAAACGGGACGAACAGGAACCCTAATCTAATGTGACAACAGCATAACCTTGCCGGTTACCCAAATTCACACTGTACACTTTAACAATGCATGTCATGATGATGACAGACCTATTGATTTGTTTCAGCTTTTATCATTAATCCAATTACTACCTCTGAGGTCTACCTATTCTCCTTCCTTTCGGTGGATAATTTAATATTTGATGAGAGCCTGTGTAGCTCAGTAGAAGTGGCATTTGCACTCTAGAGCACTTGACCGCATAACGAAAGGCATTGGAATCTAGTCGCCAACTAGTGGAACTTTTTCTAAGCCTTTTCTCGACCAGTTCCAAGTTAGTCGATCTCTGGCACAGGCTAGCGGGTTTTTCCTCCAGGAAACTCAAGTTTTTCGTCCCGTAAACTCAAGAAAATAGGCCGTCGAACCCATGCTATTTTCAGACATTAAATATAGTTAGGGTTATGGACCACCAGATGGCGACACTTACTAGCCACCTTTCGCTGCGTGCCGATTAATTAGTGATAGCCTTGGGCCAGCTATCTCTGATTGGCTACCAGTGGAGATTGAACTGCCCACTCAGTCTCCAAAAGTTAGATAGGGCTTAAAAACGGCCTCCCATACTGTCTATACAGGAACAAAAAGGCATTAGCT
The DNA here is from genome assembly GCF_054136105.1 of Typopeltis vanoorti. NCBI lineage: Eukaryota > Metazoa > Arthropoda > Arachnida > Uropygi > Thelyphonidae > Typopeltis > Typopeltis vanoorti. The sequence continues at coordinate 89,593,452 of NC_143549.1, forward strand.
GTTTTTTTTTTTTTAATCAAATATTTGCCATTTGGTTTACATATTTTATCTAGTTATGGTTATTTTTATTTAGATTTTCATCTAATGGTTTTACTTTTAATTCTTTGAATAATCTTGGTTTTCTTTTGTGATCAAATGATGTACATTTTACAGTTCTCATCAATTTCTGGTTATCTTGTCATATAATTCCATAGAATTAGAATCCTTTCCTTTAATGTTACACAATGATTAGCATTCATTTCAGTAAAATTATGAAGACTACAACTGTGTTAGGAATAATTACTTTTATTTACCAACATTTCCACTTTCATATTAAGGTCATCATCTGGAGTATACACATACAGGGTGGTTCAAAATTCCACGTACAAACTTTGAGGGGAGGTAGAAAACATCAAAATCAACCATATTCACACAGGAAAGCATGACCGGAAACGCCACCCAAAAGTGATAGGTAATGCTGTTCGGCAGTGCTCCAGGTGAGCAACTGGGAGTTTCCTCGTTCAAGCTTTCGACACTGTACGAAGAACATGCATTGTTTTACAAACGCTGAGATAGCAGACGTGCACCTCGTTTACTGGTTAGCTGACGGTAATGGACGAGCAGCTGTATGAATGCATTGCAAAAGGTACCCAAACAGACGTGTACTACAGCTGTTTGCAAATGTGCAAATATTTACACATTTGCATCAGAATTTGTGACTATGGATCATTCAGGGATCGCAGGTATGATAGTGGGTGGCCATGATCGATACAAAATCCCGCCATGGAAGAGGAGGTGTTCCATGCGATGGACAATAATCCAGAGACGAGCACACGTGCCGTTGCCTCTGTTATAGGAGTGTCTCGATCCAGAGTATTGCATGTTTTGCACTCTGAGTCCTTACATCCATTTCATCTACAACGGGTCCAGTTACTGATGGACAAAGATTATCCTCGACATGTGGAATTCGCGCAGCAGTTTCTGCAGAAAAGTGCCATAGACCCGGATTTTCCAACTTGTGTTTTGTTCACGGATGAAGCTTCATTTACCCGTGAAGAGGTCTTCAATCACCACAATGCTCATGTGTGGGCCCATGAGAACCCACACGCTGTGCAATCACATGCTGCACAACAACGCTTCACCATTAATGTATGGGCAGGTATCGTCGTTGACTGTTTAGTTGGCCCATAGCTGTTAACACCCCGACTGGACTCCCAGAAGTATCGGACCTTTCTGGAAGAAGTTCTGCTGGATTTACTGAACAATGTCCCAGTGACTGTGCGTCAGCAGATGCGATTCCAGCCCATTTTGGCATTTCTGTGCATCAGTATTTGGACAGCTCCTTTGGGGCTCAATGGATTGGGCATGGTGGACCCGTCACATGCTTCCCCCCCCCCCCAACCCCATGCTCACCTGATTTATCGAGCATTGATTTCTTTCTGTGGGGGACCCTTAAAGCCATGGTGTACGTAAACGCCTGTTGCCTCTGATATGGACCTTGTGGCAAGAATCGCCATCACCACTGCTAATATCCGGGAAACTCCAAGTATTTTCAAAAATGTATGGCAATCAATGCGTCGTTGGTGTCAGGCATGCATCACTGCTAATGGTCGTAACTTTGAGCACTTGATGTGAAACCATATTATGTATCCGACTACGATTGAACTGTTCAGTTATGCCTAATAAAGTTTTTACACTACTTACTACCTTGTGTTATTTCTGTATCTTTGTGTGTGTTAGTACCTTCCAGTTTTCAGTCATGCTTTCCTATGTGAATATGGTTGATTTTGATGTTCTCAACCTCCCCTCAAAATTTGTACGTGGAATTTTGAAAACCACCCAATATATACAAAGACAAACCATATTACATTTCCAACAGTAACCAAAGTGACAATGATTTGATCAACCATTATTCTACAGTCCTGACTTCTAGTGACATAAAATAAAATAAAAAAATAAATAAATGACACTACATCGATTGTATATTCTATTTATAACAGCATCAGCGAACAAGTTCACATAGATAGTTTTAATACAGCAAAAGTAGTGGCCTAATCCATAATTTAACGAGTGTTGTTATATTAGATTGCTTACAGTCCTAATTAAAATTAACTCTTAGACCAAAAGGTTAATGGATAAAATACGTGCCATCCGCATAACTGGAATTTTTAGACTACCATTATTGTTAAAGATTAGGGTGGTTGATAAGAATTTACAAGCCTCCTCAGCCATGGGCTCACCGTTACCCTCCCCACCCATATTGGCAGCTTTTATATGGAAGCTTTTGAGCACAAATTCCTTTGCCTGGCTTAGATATGTTGATGATGTTTGTTATCTGGTCCCATGGCAGCCAGACAGACACGTTCCTCAGCCACCTAAACAAATAACACAAATGCATGAAATTCACAATTGAAATTGAAAGCCCAGACCACGATTGCTTCTGGCAGTCTTTCCTTCACTGTTTACTGTAAGCCTACGCATACTGGCTGATATATACACAAACTCTTACCACCACCCAACACAAAAACTAGGTGTCATTTTCAGGGCTTTGAAGATTTGCTCAAGTGAACAAGCACTTAAACTTGAATTAAAAGTTTTCAGTAATACCTTCCTGAAAAATGGCTACAGTAAAAATACTATCAACAAAATTCTTCACAAGACTCAACTTAAAAATAAAAATAAACTAGATTATAATAAAACTGTAGAATTCCATACTTTAAAGATATATCAGATAAAATAAACAGAATACTACAGAAATACAACCTTAATGTCAGCTTTAAACCTCCTGCAAAATTAAAGAACTTATTCAACTCATCCAAG